>NC_090646.1:581867882-582197882 GCF_040937935.1 Hyperolius riggenbachi
CTCACTTATTGTCTGACTCCTCACACAGAACAACAAGCTGCTTTTCCCCAATGATGACCTCTTCACCTCGCTCTCCTCCCGCCTCCTACTCTGACTGCAAGCTGTAAGTGTAAATACACAGTACAAACATGCTGCCCCTGTAATCTCTGCCGCGTGATGCAAATGTTTTACCTTGCTTCATGAGAGAACCGGCCCTGTGTGTGCTTTGTGCTAAATCCTCAGCCAAGGGAGGGTGCGGGGGGCGACCATGGCTGGGCCGGACATGCGCAGTACCGCACATGGACAGTACGCCCGACTAAAGTTGAAAGTCAGAAATCAGGGAATTCATAACATGGAAATTTGCATGAATGTTTTTTTTTTTTACCTCGCATACATAGTGCAAAATGTCTACTGAACCTACTAAGGGGGACATGCAGAAATTCTAAGCTGAAATTCTAGGTGAAATTGTAACCTACTGTGAATATCGCACATTTGCACTAGCCATATTTAGGCTTATGGCGGGGGCAAAAATAGGTTCACAATAAATTACAATTTAGCATTTTTGCATTGCAAACTCGGAATCCGCTTACCAGAATTCATTCAGAATTTCATGCAAAATGTAAGCGGATTCAGAATTTGGCAACTCCGACCAACTCTAATTTGGGGAACATACAGACAAAACGTATAATTTGAGGGACATGCTGCTAAAACCTCGTACATGGTACTTGCTGAGAAATAAGGAAAGGGGATGCATGGCAGTGACTGCAAGCCAGATAACTAGAGATTAAGGTGTTGGGGCCCTTAGGTCCTTTTACACTTAATCAATTGGTGTGCGTTAGTACGCGTTGGTGTGCGTTAGTACGCGATGGTACGCGTTTTCTTCCATAGCAGTGCATTGTGACAAAGATTTCAGTTAAGTGTGAAAGGTGCCATAGAAAAACATGGGACTTACTTTGAAAATCAGTTTTCTTTCCGTTTTAACTGAGAGCAACTGATTAAGTGTAAAAGGGCCCTTAGTCTGGGAGGGATGGGGGGGGGGGGGGTGTCAAACTTTGGTGTCTCAGCCTTGGGTGCTGGAGGACCTTGTCTCAGCTCTGCATTCAGTAAAATAATACACATACCGTACATGAATTTCCACTCCTGCTGAGGAAAGCTATCCTATTGTTCTGATCTATAGATTACAAGAATTATGTTTTTTTTTTCAGTTTTTATCTTTGTTTTGTGTGCAGAGACACATTATGCCCGGTGCAGCTACTCATGCAGGAAGAGGTGTTGGATGTCACTAGATCTGTACGGAAGAGAGTATACCATATGAGGAATGATTTCATGCTGACAAAAAAAATTGCAATGTTTACACTGTCACAGCTGGCGAAAGTGAAACGAGGATTCTTTTTGTAAATTTAACAACAGAATGACTTCTGTAGCACTGATATGGCATGGTCATTTCTATTTATTTGTTGTTGTTTTTTTACAGTGGAATTTCCCACAATGCAGTGCTGCATGTGTGACTGTCCTCATTAACTTAGATACTGCTCATGCAGGCAATCCTATTCCAGTCCTGGGGGAGTGTTAGGCCTGGAACCCACTGAAATCCGCAAACGCAAAACGCAACCGCTAGCGTTTTGCCTGAGCGGTTTGCAAGCGGATTCATGCGAGTTTTCGGTCGCGTTTTGCAACAGTGTATTTTTTTCCTCAGCGGTTGTGTAGCGTTTTGCGTTTTGCGTTTTTATCCTGATTGGTCTTGTGAATTATTTTTCATTTTGTTACAGTGTGCTGAACCACAAAACGCTAGCAAAACCGCTCAGTTTAGGTTTTGCTGAGCGTTTCTGCTAGCGTTTCAATACTTTACATTGAAGCGCTAACGCTCCCAAAATGATGCAGGTCCTACGTTTGCGTTTCTGGGAAACGCAAACGCTCCTGTGGAAGTTGCTCCATCCATTAACATCAGCTGAGCGTTTTGGCAAAACGCTAGCGTATCGCAGCGCTGCCAAAATGCTCAAAAAAACGCTCTTGTGGGTTCCAGCCCTCAGTGCTTTTTCCATATCTGCATTTAAAGCAAGCTTGCATGTTATTACCTTATTGTCATGCCTCTGTTGCTTCTGCTGAAATGAAATGGCACAGAAACTCAGTTTATCATGCTGTAAATAATTCTAAACAGAAAAATCTATCTGGGATATAAAGAAATTCCTGCCTATGCCAATTCATTTCAATTCTGAATGCAGAAGTAGTTCTAGTATTGAAGGCCAATATTTCTCTACATGCAAATTGGTTAATCAATATAAATATATACAGCAAAACACATTTCCCACGGCTCTTTACAGAAAACATCGAACAGATCTCAGATTATTACTGTCACTTCTGGGGTCTCACAATCTGATATCTCTGCCGCAGTCTGCAGCCACTTTATGGTCAGAGAAGATTTCAAACCTGCTTTTGTAACCTTTAGCCTCTGGATATGCAACATCCCTTTTACCCAGATCTCATTTTCTCTTGGGCCGAGTGTGTCCTGGGTTCATAAGTGGCTAAATGAGAGATGGAGAATATGCTTTCTGTACTACATCTATACAGACATTCTGACCACCCCTTAAAGCAGCTTTTTTTCTTCTGCAGTTTGTCCTGGTTTCTAATAGCTGTAAGAGCTGCTTTTTCCCCACTCCCCTTCCCACTGCCCTTATTTATCCAGGGGAAGGTGTGAATGTAATCAAGTGTGACTTCTCTTAACTGTTTGAAGTACAGTGTCCTATCTCCCCACCCCACCCCTGCTGCTGAAAGCTTTTGTTTGCTCATTGCTACTGCTAATTACAGCAGTCCTTATCTGACTAATCTTTCTGTGGAAGGCAGGCCACGGAAGTAGGGCAATAAAATTCTTTAACAAACATTCAAATGTAAAAAGAAGAGGTGGAATAGAAATTTTTAGTAATGAGCAACATTGTTAGCATGCATTTCTAATGTGCTATTGAGATGCCCTGGGGGCTAAAAAATGCTGATTGAGTCACATTAAAGGGTGCCTGTAGTGAAAAGATAAAAAGTTAGACACTTATCTCCACTTACCAGAGGCTTCCTGGATTTACCTACAGCCCACCGATCCAACGTAGGGACCGCCTATACCTATTCATACGCCCTTGAGGAAGGACGACGCCCTAAACATGTCGTGTATTTTGTCATGCTTGGTTTGCTGTGAATACAGTGGATGAAAAAGCCTTCTGAGTGCAGTCTCTGATTTCTATGATCTACAGTGTGGTTTAGCAGGAGTGGTGTACCTGCTGGGGACCTGCACCGGCCTACGGGTCAAGACTACTGACCTGGTGAGTGGTGGTAAGAGGGTGAATCTACAAACAGCCTATACCTATTCCACTCGCACCAGTGAAATAGGCTTCTTCTGCAAGCAAGCATGGCCACAGATGAGCACATTGGGACTTGGTATGGACAAGTAAGGTCCACACTTGCGCTGTAGAGCCAGGCACATGACCAGAAGTTCTTCCCTACTCCATTCAACCTAAGTGGGATGGGGGGGAGGGGTGAGTTGAAAGTGCTCCCCTCCTACATCCTGAATGAGAAACTAAGCTTGCACTATAGCAAATTATTTGATGTTTGGCTTCCCTGCATGCAAGCAGAATAAGCAGCTTGGGCTAGTTTGTGTACAAAATGCTCATTATGTTCATAAATTTATATTTCAATATCTGACAGTAACTCATTGGTCAGACTAACATGAATGACAATAACAGAAATACCATTTTTTATTTGGTCTTTTCCACCTGACAAGAATTTAAACCAGCTTTGTGCAGGGAATTAATGGCAGGTAGAAGTCTTGTCAGGTTGAAGAGATTAAGTAAAGAAGGGAACGCCCTGTCCTTGCCAAGCAATGATGTATTAAGATGAAATGGGGCCCTAGGCAAGGTGGTAGCCTTGGCTCATCCTGATGGTCCTTTTGGCAATCTGACGTGGGAGACGGGATGGAGAAAGTGTCACCCACTAGGCCCCAGGCACTTGCGTACGTTGCCTTGTGGATGATCCGCTCTGCTGGCAAATATGGAAAAGCGGCTTCCCTGAGCATTTTTAACGTAAATATATTGAGTAGTTTTATTCTGCTGTTATTATATTTATAACTACAGAGGAAGCAAAAAGTAACATTGTTCACTAAAATAGTTCTGCAGTAAGTTAAACCAGCTCACCATGCACAGTTATCCTAATTTACAAGCTGTGAAAACTACTGATGCACTCGGAACATTAGTTATTATACTTATTGCACCTATTTTCTGATTAATTCTATGTGTGGGCATTGCACATGCAAGTAATATGAAATAACAAGAAAAACAACATTTACCTCCATGTACCTCTGTGTAAAATGCCACAGCATATTCTTGAAAAATTCGACCCTGTGGCCAAATAAAGATTTACTTAATTTGGCTGTTAAAAGGTTAACAGCTGCTTTGGGAGGCTTGCTGTACTTCATATAGCTTGAAATGGCAGTTGGAGAGTTGTTTGTTGCGGCAGTGCGCAGAGATCTTCAATCAAGGTATCTGAGGAAATTGGCGTGGGAACATTATTTAAAGAAAACCTGAACTGAGAATTAAAAGTCAAAATAAGCATACACAAGTCATACTTACCTTCCATGTAGTCTACTCCTCAGTGTCTTTCTCCTCTCCTGCATCCTGTTTGTCCACTGTGATCAATGGAATTCTCCGTCCTCCATTTTGAAAATGGCCATTACACCATAACAGCTTTCTGGTCAGCACACTGTTAAACTGTAACATCGCGCACGTGAGCCATAGGGAAACATGGACACATCAGTTCTCCTCTCAGCTGTAACTGACAGCAACTGATATATAACTGAGAGCAACTGATATATTTCAGTTCTGACAAAATGTTGTCAGAACTGGAAGGGATCATTGTCAGAAGAAAATGGTGAGCTTCTGAGAGGAACTGATGGCAAGGTAACTATGTAATGTTCATTTGAAGTTACCTCCAGTGTTTATTTTAAATAATTTTACTCAGTAGAGGTTCTCTTTATACACTAGTAAAAAGGCCAGCCTGTTAAAAAAAAGGGTGCTAGGTCACAGCCGCTACCCCAACATACGAGTCCTGTTTCCTCGTTCCCCACCACTGTCTGAAGTATATGCACACACGGAGCTGCGTGCTTGGCAGTTGGAAAAAGCTGTTATTTCCCACAATGCAATGAGGACCTCTGTGAACCACACACAGCAAACTGTCAGATCCGCCCCTGTGTCCTAACTGCCCTGGCTGCGCACATGCTCAGTACAAAAAAGCCAGGGACACACAACCATTCAGTTGATGACGCAGGGACACTTGCATTTTATTGTATAGGATAAGGACTTTTCTCGTTGTTGCATTTTATTTAACTCTTTGTGGAAATAGTTAAGAGGTACTTCAGTACCCTTATATTCATTTCGCCTGGGGGGCAGGCCTCCTCCTCTCCACCCACAGGCATGGGGTTTGTTACTGCCACTTGGCAATCGGAAGTGCAGATGAGCCACTTGTCCATGGTATGGACAAGGGCTCTGGGGGAGAGTGGAAGGCTTTGCCAATTGCCACCCCTCTGTTCCAGAGCCCTTCCACATCATGGACCATATAGTACTGGAATGGCTAAGGCTGCGGAATCCCATGCGGTCCAGGATCCGCATTCTGGCTATACCAGCCTGTATGGATGACAATTAGTCAAAGAGACTTCGGAAGGGGCACTCAGACTAATTTTTTTTTTTTTTTTACTTTTAATAGTGCAAACAATAGATTTATTTTCCAGGGATCGTTATACAGTAGCAGTGCAGCTGTACTGCGATCTAAAGTGGCCAAAGTGTTGCCACTTCCACCGGGTTTCCAGGTAGTCGTTATTCACTGCGTACTGCGTACCTGCAAAGCAGGAAATTCACTTCTCTTTTTCTTGATATATGTAAATTTTCACTAATGATAGTAGATATATTACCTGTCATTTAACCGCATTTCAAGAAAACATTTTTCCTACCATAACTTTAAAATCAATTTTCTCAAAAACAACGGTCTTTTTGAAAAAAATGTCCCTCTTGTTCCCACTATTCTCCTTAACATATTACTCATTGCCACGCTGCGTCTGACCTGGGAGCTGCCATAGATGTAATGTTATTATGTCTATAGCGACGCTGCAGGATTATCAGTCAAATGCTGGCAATAGCCATACCTAGTATTACTTCTCCCTCCAATTCAGAGGGAGAAAAGTGTTAAACGCTGTACCTGTACCAGAATTTCACCAGCAGACGAACGACAGATCACCCAGCGCCCAACTGACTTGGCGGCAAAACAATATATACTCAGTTTTTGGGTCAACAATATCCGAATTCAACCAGCCATACTCGGATGAAATAGAGCAATGACCCAAATGCCAACAATAACAGTACTGGCAAGTGAAGTGATCTTTGTGGAATGTTAATAAAGCCAGCAGAAAATATAGCTAGTCTCCTCCTAGAATGTTTGGTGGGGTCCTGGGGTGAAAACTGCATAATAAACAACCTAGGATGAACCTCAGTGGAAGGGCGTGGGGCTATACATGATACAGAGCAATATATAGATATAGCGAGTGCTTCTGATCCTGAAACCAGGATATACAGCGCTGCGTAATATGTTGGCGCTTTATAAATACAATAAATAAATGAATAAAATAATTTATAATTTACTGCATCCTACTAAATGTTATTACAATTCCTCTTTAAAGACTGCAAGTTGGCAAGGTGGATGCCAGCTTCCGGCAATGGAGCCATTTACGGTATACATTTCTAAAGAGGTCTTAGAAGATCTGTTTAGCAGTCCTAATGATTGACTTGAAATTAAGGCAATACGGGTTACATTTTGTTGTCCTTCCATTTAGATGTAAATGTCAGCTTTAAAACGTATTCTTAATGATTCATATTTTAATTCAGCATCTTGGAATTAATAGCTAAAAAAATCTTCAACATAGTAAATGTGTTACCCAGTCATAAAATATGTGTATTAGGTAAACAAAAACAACACTATAACGTTTTGATGTGGGAGCGTCTTTTGGTGCGTATTTCTATTGCTCGTGTTTTCCATAGCAGTGCAATGTTCTTCAATGCTGTTGCTGCCTGTAGCCTGATTTGTCTGATCCCTTCACTCTCTCCATTCTAGGCTGTGACAAACATTGTTTTTACCTGACAAGCTATCAAGCAGTGATTAACAGTGATTAACTACGACTCAGAATGGAAGGAACAACTGGGACTCCACCTGGGTAAGTTGCAAACTTTGCTTTATTCTATATCACAGTGACAGCAAGCTCGAGATTTTGGTCAAAAAGACCTTCATCAAGTGCTTGATTAAGGTCTTTACAACTGAAACATTGTGCTTGTTGCCACTGTGATATAAATGAAAGCGAAGTTTGCAACTCATCCAGGTGGAGTCCCGATTCTTTCTTCCATTGTGGGTCTTACATGATCCATCAGGAATCCGGTTTGACTCCCTGGGACATATAACCTCATATTGTCAGGCGACTGAGTTAAGTTATACACTTAGGCCTTGTTCACATCTAAAATGGCAATCGCTGACGCCAGCGCTTTGCAATTTTGTGCGCGATTATTTTTAGCGCCTCCCGGCGTTTACCTGAACGTTGCGATTTTGTTTTTTCACTTCCTGACGCAAGTCAGGAAGTGAACTCTTTCACCCGGAAAATAATAAGTACAATGTATTTATTCTAAAAAGCGCTGGGAAATCACTATACAAAGTGCTTTTTCAAGCGTTTTGTGATTTCCCTATATCTTCCATTGAGGCAAATCGCCCCGAAAATGGTACAGGCAGCGCTTTGGTGAACGGATAGTGAAAATAACAGGATGAATAAAATTGCTTATTTTTTACAATATTCATGAATAGATTCTTTAGTCAGTGTTTGCCCGTTGGAAAATCTTTCCTCTCCCTGATTTACTTTCTGAAATTTATCACAGGTAGCGACATCTTTATTTCTGCTAGGTGATCTGTACAGAATGTTCGCTACTGAGCTTTCTATGCACAGAGGAAGATACTGCTTGCCTGGCTGTTAGGAAAAAAAACATTATTTCCCACAATGCAATGGGGTTCACAGACAGAAAACTGTCAGGACCGTAGTCATGACATCACACTGTGGGAGGAGTTTATCCACAATATCAGCCATACAGACCCCCCTGATAATCTAATCGAGAAAAGGTAAAGATTTCTCGTGGGAAGGGGGGTATCAGCTGCTGACTGGAATGCAGTTCAATCCTGGATTAAAGTTTCTCTTTAAAAGATGTATTATTGATAAGATGCTAAAACACCTCTTGTGAGAAAACTCAAGGCAAAAGTTCATTGAATTAGGGCAATAGTCTGCTCCAGATGGTCTAGTAGTCTACAGCATCTAAACAAGAAAAATGTAACACCAAGATGTTGGCAAATAAGACATCTGTGGGTCTACTTCCATTTCATGTAGATTCGTATTGCGGAAATCCACATGAGAAATGTGTGCGATCTAATTCTATGGAACAATTTCCCTTCACTGCATTTTTTTTCATGCAGACCTGGAAACAAATGGACAGCTTGCTGCAGTTTTCTGCAAAACGCATTACTCGGCATGTGATTTGCATATAATAATAGTCAATGGTCCTGCATGAATGCATCTTCTGCACTCATGCATCCTGCAAAATGCATCTTAAATGCAATTTTTTGCATATTTGATATAAAAAATGCATGCAAGTTTCCCATCTAACATGTTTTTTTCCTGTGTAGCCACAGTAAAGTCATGTTGCTATGGAGATTTAAAATCGGATGGAAAATCCACATTCAAAACACACATAAAAATGCCTTATCAAAATGCATACCCGCAACCATACTCAATCTGCATGCAAGACATTGAAAATGGGTCCTATAACTTCCTAAATCTCCACTGGACTTCCTGCGATCTGAACCCTGGCTCAAAGTAATTTATGTTGAAATTATTATTATTATTATTATTTATATAGCGCCGACATCTTCTGCAGCGCTGTACAGAGTATATAGTCTTGTCGCTAACTGTCCCTCGGAGGAGCTCACAATCTAATCCCTACCATAGTCATATGTCTATATTGTGTAGTGTATGTATTGTAGTCTAGGGACAATTTAGAGGGGAAGCCAATTAAGTTATCTGTATGTTTTTGGGATGTGGGAGGAAACCGGAGTGCCCAGAACGGGGAAAACATACAAACTCCTTGCAGATGTTGACCTGGCTGGGATTCGAACCAGGGACCAAAAATTATTTTGAGTATTTTCTTGCTTGCTTGGCCTAAAGGGTATTTTATCACAAGCTGTGAAAGTAATAATCACCTAGGAGAAAACTCAGGAGAAAAAGTGCATTGCATATGGGCCAGGGGTCTCAAGAAAAAAGATCTCTGACCCTTTCCAATATGGCTTCAAGAAACATCTCAGCTGCCAAAATGCCCTTAACTAAACCTGCAGTTATCTGCTTATGCAAAAGACAAATGCTCCATTCTGATTCTGATGGATGTTTCTGCAGCTTTTGGTACAGTTGACCATGAAATTGGTATACAAGTTACAGTAGTTCCAATTAAACTTCACTGGCAGAACGCAAAGAGTTTCCTTGTGAAATAGGTGGTTTGGGCACCAGGGCCGGCGCTACCATTAAGGCAAAGTAGGCAGCTGCCCCAGGGCCCCAGAGCTTGTAGGGGCCCCCAGGAGGAAAAAAAAATTTCAAATCGGCCTTATAGTTTTTGAGAAAATCGATTTTAAAGTTTCAAAGGAAAAAAAATACACATTTAAAAACCTGCCGACTTTAATGGTTAATAGCAAATCCACCTTAAATGCTAGAAACCCTAAATGTGCAGGATATGTTAAGGAGATCATTAGGAATAAGAGGAAAAAACAATTTTTCAAAAAGACCTTATAGTTTTTGAGAAAATAGATTTTAAAGTTTTGAAGGAAAAAAGTATACTTTTAAATGCGGTAAATGTCACTTTTAGTAGTAAACGGTAGTGTAATTTTACATGCATCAAACGAAAGCGCAATAAATTTCCTGACGGAGTTTCCAGGGGGTCTATACGCAGCCGCAGCGCTTTGGACAGGGATCGCTATACAGCCACAATATGGCTGTATGAAGATCCCTGGCATTTTTTCCTATTTTCCCAATTTTTTTTTTTATGTTTAGAGTGTGGGAATTTTTTTTTTAAAAAATTATGTAGGGTCCCCCCTCCTGAAACTTTTTAACCCCTTGTCCCCCATGCAGGCTGGGATAGCCAGAATGTGGAGCTCCGACCGATTGGGACTTCACACCCTGTTATACCAGCTGCAAAAAAGGTCCCCTAATGCTGATTTTTGTTCCGGGGTATATGTTGGGGGGGCCCCCCTGGTTTATTTTGCCCTGGGGCCCCATTGTTGCTTAAACCGGCCCTGTTGGGCACACAAATTGGCAGGCATCTAACAGATGTCAATGCCAAGTATCGGAAATCAAGTGCCCAGTAACATTAGTAGCAGATTGGATACTGCATAGGTTAGCATTAGAGGAGAGAATTGGCTATAAATAGCAGTGGTTAGGGTGCTGGAGAGGGGACTTCGTTACTGTTAGGCATTAGGAGGGGAGGGTTCAAGTGGGAATGGGTATATTTATAGCGAAATATTGGTAAATTCAATTATTAATGTTTTTACTATCAGCACTCAACACATAGTAGCACCGCAACACGTACTCATCCTTAAGACCTTTTTGTCCAGTCCTGTACCACTACAATAGGGCGTGTCCCCTTTGTTATTTCCAAAATATGCTACCACTTGGCAAAGGCATCCAAAAACATAGTTTGATTGCAAGGCTGATGACTACCAGCTGTCCTTATGCTTCACACCTGATGTGACAAACATCAACTTTAAGGGCCCGTTTCCACTTGTGCGGTGCAAAGTCGTTGCGGAAAACGCGAAAATGAATTCGAATGCAGATGCGAATTTTACTGCAAATTTGCATACGTTTTTCGCGGGTTTTTTTTAAGTAAGCGAATTTAACCAGGTCAGTGCCTGTGTGCTTTTACATTCATTTTAGGCGAAAATGTATGTGAATTCTCGGTAAAATTTGCATCCGAAAACGCATGCAAATTTCCTATTAATTACATTGTATGCGAATCACACACTGCGGGGCGGTGTGCAAATTCTGATGGCTCTGCTGTGCAGATTTTTCCTGCACAGAAAAACGCTCTGTTTTCCTGACAAGTGGAAACAGGCTAATTAAAGGATACCCGAACTGACATGTGCCATGATGAGATAGACATGTGTATGTACAGTGCCTAGCACACAAATAACTATGCTGTGTACCTTTTTTTCTTTCTCTGCCAGAAAGAGTTAAATATCAGGTATGAAAGTGGTTGACTCAGTCCTGACTCAGACAGGAAGTGACTACAGTGTGACCCTCACTGATAAGAAATTCCAACTATGAAACACTTTCCTAGCAGAAAATGGCTTCTGAGAGCAAGAAAGAGATAAAAAGAGGAATTTTCTTATCAGTGAAGGTCACACTGTAGTCACTTCCTGTCTGAGTCAGGACTGAGTCAGCCACTTCCATACCTGATATTTAACTCTTTCAGGCAGAGAAAGAAGATAAGGAACACAGCATAGTTATTTGTGTGCTAGGCACTGTACATACACATGTCTATCTCATCATGTCACATGTCACTTCTGGTATCCTTTAACCTGCCTGGCGTTCTATTAAGATCGCCAGGGAGGCTGCAGGAGGGTTTTAAAAAAAAAAAAAAAAAAAACTATTTCATGCAGCCAACTGAAAGTTGGCTGCATGAAAGCCCACTAGAGGGCGCTCCGGAGGCGTTCTTCTGATCGCCTCCGGCGCCCAGAATAGACAAGGAAGGCCGCAATGAGCGGCCTTCCTTGTTTTGCTTACATCGTCGCCATAGCGACGAGCGGAGTGACGTCATCGACGTCAGCCGACGTCCTGACGTCAGCCGCCTCCGATCCAGCCCTTAGCGCTGGCCGGAACTTTTTGTTCCGGCTGCGCTAGGCTCAGGTGGCTGGGGGGACCCTCTTTCGCCGCTGCTCGCGGCGGATCGCCGCAGAGCGGCGGCGATCAGGCAGCACACGCGGCTAGCAAAGTGCCGGCTGCGTGTGCTGCTTTTTATTTGAGCCAAATCGGCCCAGCAGGGCCTGAGTGGCAGGCTCCGGCGGTACTGGACGAGCTGAGCTCGTCCAGACCGCCCAGCAGGTTAAGTTGTATTGGTTGTGCGAATCTGCGTGCAGAAAACGCATGCAGATTTGCGATAGTGGAAACGGGCCCTAAGCACTTCCTTAGAAGTACAAGGAGCTACAAGAGTGGAATAATGGCAACTGGGTGAAAATCAATGCTGGCAATACAGAATTTCGTGTAACTGGAGGTTGGTGCTTGGCAATAAAACAGCTCCAAACTTCTGCATTGCCACTGGAGATAGGTGAATAGCTCTGGTCATGTGCACAGCTGGGTATATAAACTGATGGGAGATTTAACTTCAAAATTCACTTTTTTTTTAAATACCCTACAATCACATACAGGCCATTATTCAATTCTTTTTTTTCTCCAAGGGGATATTTGCAGTTGCACACCTAACCAAAACTGCCTTTCAATTCACTTGTAAGCAAGAAAATACCCAGATGATTTTGAGAGTACTTTCACCTAATATTTTTAGAGGGTCAAAGTGCAGTAAAGGTGGGCACCACAAGGATCCAGGACACCTCTGGACTAGCTCTCTACTAAGGTATCTATTTTTTAAATATTTTTTTTTCCGCTTCAGATTCACTTTAAAGAATCTCCACCCTATATTATTGCCTCTCTGTCGCTGTGTCCTCCTGTGTCCGTGCGTCAACTTAAGTGCACGTCACACAGCTGTGGGCGAGCTTCGGGTCACAGCCGTGCATGTGGGATCGCAGGCGGCACATGACTGTGAACAACACACACCAGTCCGTTCTTAACCACTTGATCACTACAGGTTGTGTTCCCTTTTTGGACCAAAGCAATTTTCAACTTTCAGCGCTCTTTCCATTCATTCACCAAAAACTTTAAGGCCTCTTTCACAGTGGGACGTTAAAGTCGCACGTTATAAAGATTTATAACGCAGACTAATGCACAGCAATACAAAGTCTGTGTGACATTCCCAGTGCACATGTTGCGTTGTGTGTAAGGTGTAGCAATATTTAGAAAGTGCTGCATGCTGTGCGTTTAGCAATACATTTGCTGCGTTATGTGTGTTGCACATGCTCAGTAATGTTTTTGGTTTTTTAAATGTAACGCATGCGCCGTTTTCGTTCCATCAGTATGCAACGAAAACGGCACACCAAGAGACACATAACACAGTGCAAAATAACGTTCCAATTTCATAACCTACATGCGCTGCGTTAGGGGCACGTTGTGCGACTTTAATGTCGCATCAAACACACTGTCCCACTGTGAAAGAGGCCTAACACTGTTATCACGCCAAAATGATCTATATATTTTTTTTGCCACCAATTAGGCTTTCTTTGGGTGGTACTTTTTGCTAAGAATTATTTTATTCTAAATGCATTTTAATGGGACTAATAAGAAAAATTTTTAAAAAATGCATTATTTCTCAGTTTTCAGCCATTATAGCTTTAAAATAAAATGTGCCACTGTGGATAAAACCCACACATTTTTTTTCCCATTTGTCCCGGTTATTACAATGTTGAAATTATGTCCCTAGTACAATGTATGGCGACAATATTTTATTTGGAATAAAGGTGTATTTTTCAGTTTTGAGTTTGTTTAAACTAAACAATATCACTTATTACAAGCTCTTATTTGCAAAAATACCAGTAATATACCCTCATGACATACATATTAAAAAAAAGTTGAATAACTGAAATAAATATTTATATATTTTTCTTTAAATTTAATTTTTTTTACAAGCGTTTTATTTTGGTAACTGTGGAAGAGTTGGGGAGGTGAGGGGTTAATTAATAGGGGATTTATTTATTTTTAAAATATTTTAATGTATGTAGATGTATTTTTACTATTTGGTTACTAGATGTCGCCCCACTTTATTCCTGTGTACTGTGAACAGTACACAGGAATTAATGTGTTTGTGTTCTTACTTTCACTTTGTTAATGACCACCAACATCTCACTGATGCCGGAGATCATTGTTTACAGGACCTTTAATTGGCTTTGGGAACACCTGTTGGCAGGCGATCTTGGCGGAGTACGTATATCTACACCCCTGATGCTAAGATGAAGTCTCAAGGGGTGTATCCAACAACTGGTTAAAAGTGCTTTGTGGCTAGTACAGCATAAAATCTCAGTGAATATTTGCAGTGTAGCATATTTTCCCAAATTTACTATGCCAGTATTTGAAGCACTATAACTACACACTGAGATTTATCAGTGTGCAGTCTTTCACTGGTATCTATATTGATGTTTACATAGATTCACTTTCATACTTTGGAAAAATTTCTCTAGAACCTAGGTTCTCAACGTGTGGTACGTATATCCCAGGGTGTACTCTGATGGTTCCAGGGGGTACTTGAGCTTCATATAAAGAATAACAAATTCAGAGTTTTAGAAAATTATAAATCTTATTTAAACAATTCCAAATTAGTATTTTAGCTAATAAAAAGCAATAGTAAATGCCTGGAAATTGTTCAGAACCAATTATAATGTACTACAATTTAATATATATTTGTCAAGGTGTGCTTGTGATAATGTTTAGGGGGTACTTGGTGAGTACATGGTTTTAAAAGGGGTACATACCAATAAAATGTTAAGAAACACTGCTCTAGAATAGAGATGTCGGAGAACGGTCCGGGAACCGTTCGCCGGCGAACCCCTCACCCTGTACTAGTTTCGGGTCGCTATGACCCGGAGTAGTACGGCTGGGCTGGTGGGTGCGCATCCTTGATCGCGCGCCTGTTGCCGGGCACTCTCTGCGCATGTGCGTGACGTCATGAGTGACGCCGGCCCAGCGCAGCTGTACTACAATGGGTCATAGCAACCCGGAAGTAGTAGCGGCCCATAGAGGTTTGCTGGTGAACGGTTCGCCAACATCTCTACTCTAGAAGACCCTCCTTGCATTCCACTTATGCAAGATTTCTCACCAGCCTCCCCCTCCTCTGGAATCCAATTCCAAAGCACATCCATCACTCCCCTTCAACCTCTGGCCAAGTTATACTCCTTACTGAATATAACTCAAACACACTGTTTCTAGGTCTACATATTGCATGATACACCCACCGTTTGTTTCCTCCCTATTCTTAGATTGTAAGCTCACAAGGGCAGGGTTTTCTCACCCTTTTGTGTCTTGGAAGTTGTTATACATTTGTACATGTCTACCAATTCTGTATTATGTAACAATGTCTATATTTTGTGCACACCACTGTCTGTATTTTTTATGTACCCCATGTTTGTTTCTTACTCTGTACAGCACCATGGAATATGCTGCCACTTTAGAAATCAATAATAATCATAATACAGATTTTAAATACAATTGTACTCTCTTTAAAGATCACAGAATAACTAGACTCTTGCCACCGAACTTTATTGCCAAAGCAGGAGCTGTACTAATTACTTCGAAAGTCTGTTTAAAGTTTTTTTTAGTAAAACAAATGCTGTTTTAAGCAATCTTTTAAAACCCATTATAATAAGCCAAGGAAAGCAACAGCATTCAAAAATAAATTCTAAGAGGATACCTTCAATTAACCACTTAACGACCGCCTAACGCCGATAGGCGTCGGCGGGTCGTTAGTGGTATAGCATGGAAACGACCGCTCGATCGAGCGGCCTTTCCATGCTAGTTCACGGAGACTGCCTCCGTGAACAGTGTGCGAGCCGCCGATCGCGGCTCGCACGCATATAGTAAACATGCGGGGAAGGAATCCCCGCTGTTTACATCACACGGCGCTGCTGCGCAGCAGAGCCGTGACGTAGATCGGCGATCCCCGGCCTCTGATTGGCCGGGGATCGCCGTCATCTGATAGGCAGAAGCCTATCCTATCAGGCGCAGGACGGAATTCCGTCCTGCGCCGCTCAGAAAAAAGGTAGAAGGAGGGAAAGCCGGGGAGCCCAGAAAACGCTGCGGAGGGGGGCTTTGAGGAGCCCCCCCCCCCGCAAATCAGTAGTAGCCGGCGGCGATCAGACCCCCCTGCAGGAAATCCCCCTAGTGGGGAAAAAAGGGGGAAGTCTGATCGCCCAGCCACATTCCTGATCGGTGCTGCGGGCTGTAGAGCCCACGCAGCACCGATCAGTTCAAAATCCCCTGGTCCTTAAGTGGCATATCCTTGGATACTCCGTCATAGGGTACCTGAATGACACGAGGCATGCTGAGATAAATGTGTATATAAAGTACCACTCCTACTTAGAACTTGCCATTTTCTTTTATTCTCTTTGAAGGATAATAACTTAGTACTATAAACTAATCTCTTTGCAGTCTGATGAAGTAGGACTACGACTGCACTTCACGTCTCACCGATACAGTGGCAAGACTACCAGGGGAGCAGCCACTGGGAGGGCCTATTCTCCCCTTGTAGTGCCCACCTCCCCCAGAGGCCCTCCGAGTCCCAAATGCAGTGAAGCAGAGAGGTGCAGACAGCCCTAGGGATGGCAATGTTTATGAGAACTCATGGAGAAGCATGTGATCAGTTTGATCAGCTGATAGATTTGTAAGGCCATCCCTACAGACAGGTTATTTACCTGTTTCACCATTAAGTCCGTTCTACTCTTTGTTTGTCATTCACAAACAATTTTCCCCTGATGTTCCTGCATGTCATGTGATGGGCAGTAGCCAGGGGCGTAGCAATAGGGGTTGCAGAGGTAGCAACCGCATTGGGGCCCTTGGGCCAGGGGGGCCCCAAAGGGCCCTCCCTCAACTACAGTACTGGCTCTCTATTGGTCCTGTGCTCATAATATTTACTTCTATAGATACTTTGAATTGTGGTAATCATTAAATAGCTGTTCCTCATCCCCTCCTTGCACCTCTGACACTGTGGTTGCCATTGGCAGGTTTTGGGGCGCCGTATTAATTGTTATGTATAGAGTGCTTGGGAGGCCCCATTGTAAAACTTGCATCGGGGCCCACAGCTCCTACGCTGCTGGCAGTAGCAGTCAGAAGGTGTACAGGGCTGTGTGCCAGCAGCGGGGTGCCTGCAGACACCAGTAATGTAAAGCTTGCGACATTTGTTACGGGAACTGGAAATGGTATCCAAATTGATATGGGGGGGGGGGTATTGGGGGTGGGGGGGAATGGTGGTTATGATGTATACACGTGTAGAGGTGACCTGGGCTGTAGCGGGGTGGCATGTAAGTTTTGCTAGAGGCAGACCCAAAATGTGTAGTTACAACTCTTGCCAGATATCTGAACAAGGGTAATAAAATTGCATGAAAAGGGAAAGTTCAACAAATGATTGTTTTAGAGCAGAATTAAGCTATAGGGCAGCAATGTATTGCAGTTTAATGTTTATACCTATATGTTTAACACCATAAATCAAAATAAGAATATGGGATTCCAGGAAAGTCCATTTAAGATGATCCCTATAGATAAAGATGTCCATGTCGCCCATGTCACACTTTCCTGAGTACAAGTTCACAGGCACTTGTGCATCAGTGTGTGTGTGCAATGCATTGTCTCAGCAGCACCTCTTCCCTTCTGCTTCCGGAGGCGATGATGATTTGCTGCAGATGACATCAGACGTGGATGCTGGAATAGACCAGCAGCAGCAGCAGCTAGCGTGATTCTCCTCCCAGGGTCCCAGCCCAGACTCCCCATATAAAAGGCAGCCTGCCTCCCCTCCCCGGCTCACTCCCTGTCTGCTCTCAGCTGCTCTACCTAACGGAGCGGGGGAGGAAGATCAGCCACACAACAAGGGGGGCAACTTCGCAAGGATGGCAACTCTGGTGGAGCCAGGGGTGGACCCCGATCCGTCTAACAGCATCCTCAACCCTTCCTCCACCTCCCCCAGCCTGTCTCCCAGATTCCTAGACAGTAAATTCTACCTGCTGGTGGTGCTGGGCGAGATAGTGACAGAGGAGCATCTGCGGGCTGCCATCGCCAATATAGAGCGAGGTAAGGCAATGGCTGTACAGCTGATCTGCTGCCACTTGCTGCTGACCTCTGCCTGGGGATCATGCATGCTGCTGCCTGTGTGTGCCTGGCCAGGGCAGGGCGTGTGGCTGCCATGTATGCAGGTGGCATCATATTACTGCTGCTGCTGACCTCTGCCTCGGGATCATGCATGCTGCTGCCTGTGTGTGCCTGGCCAGGGCAGGGCGTGTGGCTGCCATGTATGCAGGTGGCATCATATTACTGCTGCTGCTGACCTCTGCCTGGGGATCATGCATGCTGCCTGTGTGTGCCTGGCCAGGGCAGGGCGTGTGGCTGCCATGTATACAGGTGGCATCATATTGCTGCTGCTGCTGGGAAAGGGAATCTGGTCTCATTGATCATCATTTAGGGAAACAAAGACAATGTGGAGCAGCCACTCCCTTTTCTGTAGAGTATGTGGTGGGCTGCAGATCTAACAGTTGGCAAGAAGGCACTCCCTCCCCCTCCCTCCTCTCTCTGCTGTCTCATTCACATCAGGCTCAGGGCTCTGGGAGAAACTCCTATTCTAATGCACTGTCATAATTGTGTCTGTGGGCGGATGCTGCTGATCGGCTTCCATGGCTTGTCATTGTCACATAAAGCATATCTGGAGGTACTATGGCTTATTTCATGAGATGGTGATAAAGGGAATCACAGCAACTTTCTGCATGAAGGATGAGAATCCATGACTCGGCTGTCTTCCCTGCGCCTGGGCTGTGTCCTGCGAGCACATGGGCGACTGGAAGCCAGCAAGGACACAAGCTGCTCACCCCACCCAGTGACAGCAGCTCTGCTACACCCACCCCATCCATCCATCCTCCTCAATGGCCCAGGCTGATCCTGCTGTTATGTCACGTCAGAGGTCATGGTGCTCTTCTGCAGCACTGTATATATATTGTGCGTTGCTTCTAGCATCAGATCCATGGGCCCGAGTGCTAATGATATACACTACCCCCAATATATTCATACATGTATATAATATGTACTGCCTCATTTATAATACAGCTGCATGATATACTGCTTTCCAAGAACAGCTGCAGACTGGTGTCAGAGATGTGTAGCAGGGGAAGGGAAAATCATTATTATTATTCAGAGCACAGATAGAGCTGATCAATGCTGTTATGACCAATGAAGGGCCAATGCAGTAGTTAGGCGGTCTCTCTGGTCCAGCACAGGGGCCCAGGTGCAGTCACAACCCATGGATTGCTAGTGCTGCTAGCCCAAGCTGTATATGAGCAATGTATCTATGCAAGTGATGGAGGGAATACTGGCTCACACTTGCCTATTACAACCCTTTATTTCATCCTGCTGTGACGTTTCGGTGTAATCGGCTCCTTTAAGGGACTTGTCACTATGTATTGTATTAGATAAGACATGATTATTATTTGCTGTGTCAGGATATATGTGCTTGTTGTGCACACGTGTTGGCTCGGGAGCGCTGCTGATCAGTTTATATTGGAGTAATAAGCCCCTTGCCCTTGCACCAGCGGCTGCTGTAATGACACTTGCAGAGCAGAGGGAAGCCGGCTGGTGGGCGTGGCGCAGTCCGCACTGCGGTCCCCACGGCAGCGTACGGCAGCACTCAGTGGACAAAGAGGCTCCTTCCAGCCAGGCAGCATCAGCAGCAGAGAGGGGAGCCTGTGCTGTGCATAGAGGATGCTGCTGTGTCACTGATCTGCTGCCTCATTCACCTGTGCCACCATCTTCATCAGCATCCGCTCCCTGCCTCATATCCTACTGATGGATGCAGCCTGACTCCCCTACCATGGATTGCTCTAATAGGAAAAATAATCTAATATGAATTCATGTGTTTGGATACTGAAGGGAACAAGGGGCATCTGGATGTATTGCTGTGCATGGTCGCTGCTGAACACACCCAGCTGTGTCATTGTTGAGGGAGTGAGGTGGGATGAGTCATGCAGTTCTACCAGGGGTGGCCCATATTGTTATACAGTAACGTTTTGTGTAAACATGTTATTACTTATTATCTTTATTCGGCTCTTATGATTGTTTATGGGAGTATTTACATTTCTGAAGAGGCAGAAGACATAGCTTTGGGTTTTTTTTTAATACAGAATTCTTTATAGAAGGACATAGGCCTAGGAAAGTAATGAGCAGCTGCTGTCACTGAGGAACTAAAAGTACCTGAAAGTCATGTCAAGAAAGCAATTTATGTGTAACAATACGCAGTGTGTGATGGTTTGGATGGTACGCTAGTGGAGTTACTGTCTCTTTAAACATCCTGATCGCAGGAGATGAGGCAGGCCACACCTTGGAGCTGTCTCTACAGAGATAGGCAGAGATACTGTCTGCCACTAGCTATAGTGCTGCTGCCTGCTTATGTCTGACATCAGGGACATCCATGCAGCAGGCATCATCAGAAGAACTGATATAGCCTGTCAGAATACTTGTAAAATGCAGCTTAGCTGATATAGGGAAACTATTTCTTATATTGGCCAGGGATAGTGTATGTTTGTGTAATACACAGAAGTATTATTATTGTTATTGATTTATAAAGCATCAACATATTCTGTGGCGCTGTAGCTGTCATTATATACTATCATTATATATTTATTGCAAATGTGACTGACCTTCCAAGGACAAAGATAATAAATACAGGAGATACCTACCTAGATGGATTTAGTTCCCTCCCCTGTCATCTGATCTGTAAAGTATAGCTCCGCCTTTGCTGATAAGCTGATATTCTAAGCCAGCCAGCATTGTAAATAATATTTATTACCCATTTTTGTCCATTGAACTTTAACAGTGTCTGGAAGTTCACTACATTCCAAGTGAGGAACATTCAGAGTTGGTGTGTTACTGCGGTATGACAGGAACTATGAAACACCGCGTCTGTGGCGCCTCTTTATAAATAAATGGCAAACTGATGAACGATTTGATTTTTTTGTCTACCCCTTGTAAAGAAAATCAGAAATTGCCCTTTAAGGCTAGCATATTTATAAAGTGATATTCTGATTAATTACGGTGGCAAATGGCGATTAGTGCTTCGAAGGCCTACAATAATTATCCTAAAGCGGATATCTTCAGTTTCATTCATTTCAACTGAACCATGGAGAGCATTAGGCAAATGGTCATTTTCCCTAAAAACAGATACCATTATCTCTAGCAGCAGCAACAGATTGCAACTTTTTTAAACACTGGTTTACACTTTCCCCTCTTGTATACATTGTATTTATACTCTGTTTACATTTTGTTTGCCTAAACACTACATTTCAATTTATTGTGCGTGGTCATGGAGATCTGGATGCAGTGGCTGGCTCCGCCCTTTCCATCCACATTGTGACATTACTCCACCACCTCCCCATCACCAGTTATGTCGCGTTTGTTACTAACCATATCGTACGCCATTATCGCCACTCAACTGATTGACCATGTCGGCTCAACATTTCCCAAGACATCTTGATCGATACATTCATCCAATTTTGACATGTTTGATGGTCCTCCAGAAAGTAACAGCCATTTGCACACACACGGTGTTCTGTGTAATTTCACTTGCATCTGTCAGGTTAACCTCTTCTGTCCCTGCACCGTTTGTCACATGACTGCACACTGGTCACTGTTTGTTCAGCAGCATTAACATGAAGTCCCCCATCAAATTACCTTATCCATAGGTGAGGAGTGTGATACTACTACAACATAGGGATTAAAAACCTTGTTAAAAGATGTAATATATGCTTAAATGAAGGGGGTGATTTTGTGGAGAAATAATCAACAGATAGTGTGTATAAAATAAACTGTTTTTTTAATTAATTATTTGAAAAAGGCTGTTATTTTACATATGACCCACGTAGATGGAAGTGGGCATCGGCCACCTGCTAAAGATTACATGAGACAGTCTTCTTCTGTGCAATTACCGCACTGGGGTGTCAACCGCTGACACAGGTGGTTACAAATGCTACCATCCGGTCATCAGCCAGATGGCGCTCGCCGCTTGGCAGATTGGTGGTTGAACCATGCGGCAAGCGGGCAGCTCAGCCCTCCTTGTGTATTAGCTAACTCTCTGGCTCCTAGCCAAGAAGCGTGTGCTGATCAAGGTTGGCAGGGGTGTGGGGAGACGAGAGCCACTCTCTTTAGAGTTCCTACAGGGAACAGTAGGCATTAGCGGACAGCAATATGACTGGATGGACTGGTACAGAGGAGGGCAGCGACATCAGGAAACACATGTATATAGTTTAATGTGCCAGTTAATGACACAATCTTGATACCATCTTACCAAATGTATCTAATAGAAGGATAAACTAGGGAATATACTGGACTTTGAACAGATACTTTAGGTAGTCCCTTTATGCCTGACCAACTAACACTATGTTGGCCTATCAAAGTAAGAAGAAAAAAACGGAGCATGCAGTACCGATTAAAGATCGCAAATCGCATGTAAAATTGCCTCAGAATCGCAAGTCGGAATCGCATGTAGTGTGCAAGAGGCCTCAGTCTGAGATCAAGTCTACTTTGTGGCACGACAATTTGTGATTAATAACAAAAGGAATGACACATGATTATATGTTACTCTGTAATCTATCTACTTAAAGGGCCACTATTGCAAAAAAATGTAAATTGTAAAATACATGTAAGGTATACTTTTCTTCCTGAGTAAAATAAGCTACATATTTGCCATGTTGCTGACAATTACAGTAGGTAGTAAAATATCTGATTTTGGACTAGTCCACTTCCTCATGGGGGATCCTCAGCATTTACTTTATTCTTTACAAACGCACTTCCTGAAAAGTATCTATACAAAGATGCTGGCCTCCCTTCTTGCTTGCACACTAGGTAGTTGCATTGAACAACTGCCATTCAGTAAATGTTTTTGAAAAGAAGAAAAACCCTGAGAACCCCCCTGAGTAGATGGACTAGTCCAACACCTGTCAGATTTTTACAACTCAGCAACATTGGAAAAAAGTAATTCGTAGTGCATTTTACTGTAGGACAAATGTACTTTATACATCATTTAAATTTTACTATTTTTTTTACAATAGTGGTCCTTAAAAATGTGAATGTGAGAATACCGTAATACCATCACTCCACACCTCCCCATGTTCTTGCTATGCAAGCACTGTCAGTCTCATAGTCTGTCTCTGACAGCTCTTCCAAGGAGCACCTGTCCTGTAACAGTGGCCAATAAGTATACAATCCAGCGGCCGCTCGATCGTCTCTGATGGCCTCAGTAATCAATCGGAAAATATCGTTCGTGTCCATTTCGAGATTAATTTTCTCTAGCCAATTCATTCAGATTGATGAGATCGATCCATTTTTCTGATCAATCCCATCGATCTGTTTGGAAACAATCGATCGCCGCTGGATAGTATCGTTAATGGCTACCTTATTGGCTGTTTTTACTAAATTAACATTTTTTTTCATCAAAGCAGTAGTCTAAAAACAAAAGGCACTGCTGCAAAGCCTGCAGATAGCAGATCTGTTATATCCATGTCTCTTAATACAATTCATCTTTTAAATACCTGAATTACGTAGTGGTCACATGATCTGTACCTCCTGCTTATCAGTTGTTATGTTCTTCCTGTGTGGATGGGCGCCATTTCCTGTGACATCACCAGGACTGTGGAGTCAGTACAAAAATCATCTGACTTAGTTTATGAAACTTCCGACTCCAGGTACCGAAATTTCTTTGACTTTGGCTCCACAGCCCTTGCAGGGCAATGTAGTCGGTACAAAAATGATCTGAGTCCGACTCCTCAGTCTATAAAAACACAGACTCTGACTTCAGTTACCCAAAAATTGGTCCTTGACTCCAACTTCACAGCCCTGCACATCACATCCCATGTTCAGCATGCCTATGCAGTTTAATCAGTGTTATAAGCAGGATTATGACTGGTAGTGTGCGTTTTGCTAGTTCTAGTAAATCAATAAAGGGAGCCTGAAGTGAGGGGAAGATGGGAGGATACCATTTCATTCTCTTATAAACAATGCTGGTTGCCTGGCTTTTGTGCTGATGCTCTGCCTATAATACTGGCCTAGAATGAGCATGCAGATCAGGCGCTCTGACACCACTGGCAGCATGCTTGTTTCAGGTGAGTGACTCAAAAACAACTCAAGCCTAAAGATCAGCATGACAGCCAGGCAGCTGGCATTGTTTATAAGTGAATGAAGATGGCCGCCCCTCTATTCCTCTCCCTTCAGGTTCTCGTGACGTGATGGCAGATTGACAAACCGTTGGTAAAACTGACGTGCGCACACAATTCTACTGACGTTTACAGAAGCAGCATAACAGGTGTTGTGCAAATAGCACCAATTGTTTTCTGTACACAACATGCACGTTGCTTGTACAACATACTTTATGCTATGTGTGTAATCCGCAGTCCGGGAACACAGAACCCAGCGGGGGAGTCACAGGCCAGGTCTGTGGAGCCCTCAGCAGGCTAAAATGTAGCCAAGGTGGCCAGACCTTTTTGAATGACAGGCCATGTTATGTGAGTGATGATGACATTAAAACAGGGCTGTGGAGTCGGTACAAAAATCTTCCGACTCCAACTCCCGACTCCTTGGTTTATGAAACCACGACTCCGACTCCAACTCCGACTCCGGGTACTCAAAATGGCTCCGACTCAGACTCCTCGGCTCCGACTCTTTAGTCTAATACTTAACAGGGCTGTGGATTTTGTACAAAAATCATCTGACTCCGACTCCTCAGTTTACGAAACCACAACTCCGACTCCGGGTGCCCAAAATTGCCTCGACTACAACTCTGGCTCCACAGCCCTGCATTAAAAATAGCCTTTGTCTGATTTTGGCATTTTACCACTACGTTGATAATGGCTCTGGAACTACAATGAGTGAACTGCTTATATTACAAGTGTATCATCTATTACATTTTGTCTTGTTCAGACGTTTGAATGAGGGCTTTGGTGTATTTTTGGCAAGGGTCTGGCTGCACGGTGTGTACGTAGGATTGTGGGGGTGCAGTTGGTTGTAGCAGGAACCTGTTGGATAAGGTAACCTAAGTTAGTATTACTTAGAGATATTCTGCTTCTCCATAGAGCTGCTTTTGCTGTGTACCATGGCCTTGCTGTATGAATGGGGCAGCATCATAGAAAGACTTTAAACCTGTCTCAGGACTTAAAGGGACACTTTGCAGTAAATGACTTAAAGGAAAACTGAAGTGAAAGGGATATGGAGCCTGTCATATTTATTCATGTTTAAACAATACCAGGTGCCTGGCTGCCCTGCTGATCCTCTGCCTCTAATACTTTTAGCTATAGACCTGAACAAGCATACAGCAGATCATGTGTTTCTGACATTATTGTCAGATCTGACAAGATTAGCTGCATGGTGTGGTTCAGACACTACTGCAGCCAAACAGATCAGCAGAGCTGGCAGCCAACTGGTATTGTTTAAAAGGAACGAAATATGGCAGCTTCCATATCTCTCATGCTTCAGTTGTCCTATAAGCTAAAAAAATAACCTTTTTTCATACAATATTCATAAATGATTAGGCCTGCGTTGTCCAAGCATAAAATCTTACCCCTTAGTTACTTTCCTAAATGTATCATAGGTGCTGGCATCTCTACTGCTGGCAATATGTATAACTTCTAACTGGGGAAGAGGGTAAGATGACATAATTGCCGTGGCAGAACATCACTGAGGGGGGCAGGGCAGCATACTAATATTCTGCTATATATAAATATAAGATTTTACCACTGAAACCAGAATAACTAAGGTAAAAATAAGTATCCTGAATAATATTGTTCAATTTGCTATGTGTCATCCGAGGTCTGTAAAATGGAGTCTAGACTGTATCCCCTCCCCTCCAAACATCTCCAAAAAACAGAACCCAAAAAACACTGTGGTCATTCTATCGGCTGCCTGTCTTGCTGGGTGGGATCATTACAGATGCACCACATAACACAAATATGTTTTGAGATGGGTAAGACATCAGTCAGGTGTCAAGTTTAAATACTTGAGTAATGGAAAGGAGTATTCCTCTCAGTGGGTTTGGAATATAAGGCGATCCTGATTTCAGATTCTCCTTTGTCACATGTTTGACATCCAACCCTTGAAATTTCCACCTTGGAAAGTGCAGGGCATGAAATGAAGAACTGAACTAAGTCCAATTGTGACACAGATCACCTCTCTGTAGGACAAACACGTTACTGATGGTTCCCATCCAGGCCAGCACCTGGTGCAGTCTATTGAGAAACTACCAATGTGGCAGCACACCCATTGCTGTTACCTGTTGTTGTGAGCACCAGGTGTACTCAAACCTGGGCTGACCATATATAATGGGATTCAGGTAATAGAAAGTCTAACCGGAGGGAACAATTGTATGGCACATGGCAGAGTGGCTTTGAGCAGGCGGGGAAAGTAGGAGAACAAGGGCCTTGGCTAAGATGATCTGGCACTCTAGATCTCTTGGCAACACATTTGGGTCATGATAATAGAAAAATAAGAAAAGCAGAGAAAAAGAGGAAGAAAGAAAAATAATCAAGAAAGAGAGGATGAGTAGGTTGGCTTTATAACAGATTGCAAAGACTTGCGGAAGGCCAGGTTCAGATAACGCTGGACGCAGGACAGTGCAGATACATTGTGCCCCACATATGTTCCATCACAGTGTTCATTGACCTGTCTGGTCCACTGGACCAGAACCGGCATCTGAGTCCACTGGCATCTGAGTCCACTGCCGCTCCGGTTCACTGCAGGGGACAAGCATGGCTATACAGACTGGAGTCCCAGCAGAAGCATTATGGTGCTCTTTATTGCGACAGCCCAATGGGAATCCTGTGAACCAATGAGAATCCCCATTGGGGAGGGAGGATTCCCATTTGTCTGTAATCCATTGGAAAGCCCCATAATTCTTCTGTCTGGACTCCGGTCTGTATAGCAGGTCTTGTCCCCTGTAGTGGACCCAAGCGCCGACAATGCTGATGGATCCAAAGGCAGAAGGTGACAGAAGACAGTCAAGACCAGAGAAGAGTGCAGAAAAATATGCGGTGAACACACTAGTGAGACAGACACCATCTGTTCTCATAGACTTCAATTGATTTCTTCAGAATTTGCTCCATGTCTGGAATTTTTGCATACCGGACAGCCTCTATTTCCACTAATCAGAACAAACAGATACAGTGATGTGAAAGACTATTTGCCCCTTCCTGATTTCTTATTCTTTTGCATGTTTGTCACACTTAAATGTTTCTGCTCATCAAAAACCGTTAACTATTAGTCAAAGATAACATAACTGAACACAAAATGCAGTTTTAAATGGTGGTTTTTATTATTTAGTGAGAAAAAAACTCAAAACCTACATGGCCCTGTGTGAAAAAGAAATTGCCCCTTGAACCTAATAACTGGTTGGGCCACCCTTAGCAGCAATAACTGCAATCAAGGGTTTGCGATAACTTGCAACGAGTCTTTTACAGCGCTCTGGAGAAATTTTGGCCCACTCATCTTTGCAGAATTGTTGTAATTCAGCTTTATTTGAGGGTTTTCTAGCATGAACCACCTTTTTAAGGTCATGCCACAACATCTCAATAGGATTCAGGTCAGGACTTTGACTGGGCCACTCCAAAGTCTTCATTTTGTTTTTCTTCAGCCATTCAGAGGTGGATTTGGTGGTGTGTTTTGGGTCATTGTCCTGCTGCAGCACCCAAGATCGCTTCAGCTTGAATTGACGAACAGATGGCCGGACATTCTCCTTCAGGATTTTTTGGTAGACAGTAGAATTCATGGTTCCATCTATCACAGCAAGCCTTCCAGGTCCTGAAGCAGCAAAACAACCCCAGACCATCACACTACCACCACCATATTTTACTGTTGGTATGTTGTTCTTTTGCTGAAATGCTGTGTTTCTTCTACGCCAGATGTAACGGGACACGCACCTTCCAAAAAGTTCAACTTTTGTCTCGTCGGTCCACAAGGTATTTTCCCAAAAGTCTTGGCAATTATTGAGATGTTTTTTAGTAAAATTTAGACGAGCCTTAATGTTCTTTTTGCTTAAAAGTGGTTTACGCCTTGGATATCTGCCATGCAGCCCGTTTTTGCCCAGTCTCTTTCTTATGGTGGAGTCGTGCACACTGACCTTAATTGAGGCAAGTGAGGCCTGCCATTTGTGGATAATGGCTCTCACTGTGGTTCGCTGGAGTCCCAAAGCTTTAGAAATGGCTTTATAACCTTTACCAGACTGATAGATCTCAATTACTTTTGTTATCATTTGTTCCTGAATTTATTTGGATCTTGGCATGATGTCTAGCTTTTAAAGTGCTTTTGGTCTACTTCTCTGTGTCAGATAGCTCCTATTTAAGTGATTTCTTGATTGAAACAGGTGTGGCAGTAATCAGGCCTGGGGGTGACAACAGAAATTGAACTCAAGTGTGATAAACCACAGTTAAGTTATTTTTTGACAAGGGGGGCAATCACTTTTTCACACAGGGCCATGTAGATTTGGCGTTTTTTTTCTCAGTAAATAATAAAAACCATCATTTAAAACTGCATTTTGTGTTCAATTATGTTATCTTTGACTAATAGTGAACGGTTTTTTGATGAGCAGAAACATTTAAGTGTGACAAACATGCAAAAGAATAAGAAATCAGGAAGGGGGCAAATAGTTTTTCACATCACTGTATGTTCCAAACAGACATATGTCAACTGATCCTATTGCCTTGCATAAGAATGTATCGTAATCTAGGGCCAATTTAGGGGAAGCCAATGAACTTACCTGTATGTGTTTGGGATGTGGGATGACACCGGAGTGCCTGAAGGAAACCCACACAGACACGTGGATATACAAACTCCATGCAGATAGTGCCTCAGCTGGGATTCAAACCAGACCCAGCACTGCAAAGCGAGAGTGCTAACCTTTATGCCACTGTGCTGCCCAGTTCAGCTATTTTGATGCGATATATGGCAAAGATTCATCTTTTTTTTTTCTTTTGATTACGTTAATTTAATATCTTGTGCATGTACAACAAAGGCATTCCACCCACACTACCTCTAAAGGACAAGGGTAGATAGGAATATTAAAGTTTACTGGCAGTCATTGATTTTTTTAAGTAACAAAGCCTTTTGCTCATGCAGGTAATTACTCCTACAGTAAGGTGGGAACCTCTGGACAGCCTCATGGCAACAGAACTCTTACCAGAGCACAGAGATTACTGTTGCTAGGGCAGCCGAGAGCAGCAATTTCAGCTGCTGGTTTTGGAAATTAATAGTTGGCTTCGGCTTCAAATGGAAAGAACATGTTTATAATTTTGAATTCAGAAAAGCTTTGGGCTGCATTGTTCTATTCTCATGGCAGTATTTGAACCCCAACCAAAAAATGAATTTAATCGATCACTGTTATGAAATTCTTCTTATACAGAAAATGTTTTTTGCTGAAAGAATTGTTTTCTTTTTTAACCTCTTGTCTCTTTTGTCAATACTTACTTTAACTGCCTATTATACTGTACGTAAAGTGTAACTTAGGCAAATCAAATACAAGGATTTATACTTACCTGGGACTTCCTGTAGTGGGTGTACTCCTGTGTGCATCCCGTCCCATCTGTTCTGCCGCAGTCAGCATCTGTAACAGTCTAGGACTACTGCGCATGCATGGCCTTGTCCCTGCGCCTCCATAACTAAATATGCAGGTGCAGAACGTGACCAAGGAGGCAGCCATGCGCTGTACTGTGCATGTGCAGTAAGACTGACTACCGGGCTGACTACAGGAGAATGGACGGGAGCAAATGCACACCGAGGGAGGCAACAGACTACAGGAGGCTGGAGGAAGCCCTAGGTAAGTATACATTTTTATGTTTGAATTATCTCAGGCTTACTTTGCAGTGTACTGAGCACCAGTAGAATATTTCCGTTTTTTTTTTTTGTACTGGTGATCTATGCACTTTAAACAATCTGCAGTGGAAATGAGCTTGCCTGGGCTGTACTATGTAGTCCAGGGGAGCTGACATGCCGCCCATCATTCATACCTGTAACAGAAGCTCCCATTTCAAGAGATTGCTGGAGGACATGCAGCTCCAACAACACGGTAATCCATCTCAATATCTTCCATGACCTGTTTTCCACTGTTCACAAGGCCGAACATTAACATGCTATGTGATCATAAATACCAGACTATATGGAGCTTTTCAATTTGGATTTAAACACCCTCAAGGTTGGAGCTGTCCTTATTGGGTGTGGTAAGGAGTTCAAAAGAGTAGGGGCAGCATGACTGAAAGCTCTAGCTCCAAAGCCAGAGGTGGACTCTGGTGACCCAGAGTTGGGCATCACAAAGTGGTTAACACTATGGGAGAGGTTAGGGTTACACGATGATTGGGAAAGCAGTGCCAACCCACCATGCCAGACTCAAATATCTATCTATATATCTATCTCTGTCTGTCTGTCTCTGTCTGTATGCCTATCTATGTCTGTCTGTCCATTTAAGAAGCGCACAAATGGCAATAGTGATTTACAAAGTTAAGAAAAATACAATAAATTGCTGCAATCTCATCACTGCGAGATGAATTGTAGATGGTAGTCATTTGCCTCATTAGGAATCTTATCTGCGTACACTTTGAGCATTGGTGCTTCCTGCAATCTACCCCATTGCCCCAGGGCGAGATACTAGTCCACAAGTGCCTGTGGTAAATACAGAGCTGTCGGCTATACATCTGTCCCTTCCTTTTACTTGAGAGAATAGATCTCTGATGTCTTCCCTGCCTCTGTATCCATATGTTGTGTCATTTGCCGGCCGAGTGGAGAGCATATATCCAGCCATACATATTTCATTCCGTTACAGCAGTGCTCAGCCAGTACAGGTCGGAGGTGACCTAATTCATGGATTGGCACATTGTGTAGAATGATGCAGTTTTCTTGATAAGTGCAAAGCTTTGCAGCTCTGCAGAGATGATCACACTACTATATATATATATGTATCTCCTTTGTCCTCTGAAGGGCATGACTTGCAGTATGCAGACCACTCTGCTTCCAGCTGGACACAATAGAGTAGCAACGTCTGTATCGTGTAAGCTAATAACTTTATAACATATCGTGTAAACTAATAACTTTCTAATAACATTTTCTGGTAATATATGCAGATTTATTCAATCCTAAGCAGTGGGCTGAAGCCTGAAGCGCTAACTGTCATTACAACTAAAGGCTAATAAAGTGACAGTGATGGAAGGAGCCTTAGGGCTGGGAATGACAGCTTCCTGTAACTAATCCCTTTAGGGACTCTCTGTTGTGGAGGCAGCAGGTGCCCAATGATATCACATCCAATATTCAAAGCACCAGAGGAGCCGATTTCTAGGACTGTAAATTCAGTGAGGCAGATTTATCAGGACAAAAAGCAAAGCTAACTGGAGGAGAAGGGGAGCAGTTGCCCAGGGCAGCCAATCACATTGCAGATGCTGAATGGAAGAAGGATTCTGGTTTGTTTCACTGGAAAACCTCTCTTAATTCTGCTCTGGTATTTTTTGTACTGATTTTAACAGGGTTGTGAAGTCGGTACAAAAATCATTCGACTCCTCAGTTTATGAAACCAGGAGCCCAAATTACTCCTTGGTCTAATTCTTATGAGGGCTGTGGAGTTTGTACAAAAAAACATCCGACTCCTCAATTTATTGAGACCACCGACTCCAGGTACCCAAAATTTCTCTGATTTCAACTCCACAGCCATGGATTTTAATACGCAAGACCTTCAGAGTGCTTGGAAATTGTACTGTCAAAACGTTACTACATGATGTTTATTGCTATTGATGAGGTAAACTACAAATATGTAACAATACATACAATTTACTTTCTCTGTGCTTTGCATGGTTCAACAAGGGAGAAAGCTGGCACATCCAAAATCAATCTTTATATGTTCCATGTAAAAATATGGCCAACGTTTCAGAGCCGCGTAGGACCCCTTTATCAAGGCAATATCTGCTCTGAGGCAAAGATCTGTTTGCTGCTGTGCAAAAAATTCTGCATAGGAATTCGGGAGTCTGGCTCCTCTTAAACACTCGCTGTCAGCGATGTGTATTCATCTGAGGTCAGCAGCATGCTTTGCCTCAGAGCAGATATTGCCTTGAATGCTGAATAAATCTTAATTGCATGGATTGATGCCTCTCCTGTCTTCTTCTACACACATTGAATTGATCTGGTTGTGAGATTGCTCATCCTGGGAAGTGGACGGCAAGTGTTGTTACCAGCTAGCATTTGGTGCCGACCTTATTGTTACACACACAATAATACCGTGTACGTAGTGCATAAAATAATGAGATAGTTTGATACATTATTCAAAAGAGGAATCAGAAAATAAGGATTTACGTCCTCCCCTGAGTCAAATCACACAATATCCAGGTTTCACTGTATAATTGGTGAACTAACGATTGTGTTACTGCAATCACTTGCATCCCCATTATATTTGTGATAAATCTTGTGAAGACCGTTTTTTGCTGACTGGCCTATGATTGCTGATGCTGCTTGACCTGTCAGTTCTATAGTGAAGTAGCCCACAGAGAGTAGAACTATGATGGATGGCTTCATCTTACAGCTATTGAGTGCATACTGGTGTCACTGGAGATATAACCCCTGCTCTTACTATCCATGTGCTGATCCATTTTTAAATACCTCCCTTGATTGTTTGTCTTCTAAGCTTATTATTATGTTTACTGTAGTTCACACAGTGCAAATATTTCATGTGTATACTGCACCTATGTTCTTCTAATTGTATTGTGCAGGCCTCATTATCATTATTGAGCCCTGGGAGGTGCATGTGATACAGTAAGGTTTGCTTTTGAGCACCAGTTCAGGATGTGGCGCATAGTCGATTGAGCTCGGTGCACAAAGCAGCCACGTGTCCATGTGTTTCCAGCCAGAAACTCCTTCCTTGCCTGGGGTATGAAGGAGATCATTTGGCAGTATAGCTGCTGTCTTTTCTGGTAAAAGGGGTGTTCTTTTACTTGGTTGTTTGTTCCCAGTCATGCTTGCAAACCCTTTCCCCAGAAAAACACAATACTATACATATAGACAAATGTTAAAAACGTAACTTTACGTAATTTTATAGTTATTAGACCAAGAAGTGGCTATATGAGTTGAAATCCACTATAGGTTTCCCCTGTGAACCAGATTATTGTTGTACTATTTCTAACAAGTCATTCCACCACAAACCAACATGTTTCACCCCCTTAGAAAAATGGGGGCTTCGTCAGGGAAAATAAAAGTGCATATTACATAGTTACTGTATATAGTTATTTGGGTTGAAAAAAGACATACGTCCATCGAGTTCAACCAGAGAACAAAGTACAACACCAGCCTGCTCCCTCACATATCCCCGTTGATCCAGAGGAAGGTGAAAAACCCCTTACAAGGCATGGTCCAATTAGCCCCAAAAGGGAAAAAAATCCTTCACGTATAGGTGCATACAGTGCTATACAATCAAGTGCAATATCAGAAAAATAACAAAAAAATTAACGAAAACTGCGTCATAGCCTCACGGCTATTTTTGCTAGACCCTTTTCCCACACCAGTGTATGTTGATAGATTCTGAAGACTCATGTCACTAGGGCCCCTTCCCCATTTGAGTGCATCAGGAAAAAGAAGTGCCGTCGCAAGTCACAATGCGATTTTCGTTAATGCAGTTGCGATTCCATTCATTATAATAAATAGAAATCACAATGCATTTGCAGGAATTTGTTGACAACCATCCATCAGCCATTCCGCAGTGAATCGCAACGCATGGATTGGGACATCAGATAGTGTCAATACACTTCTGAAGTCCTCGCGGATCATGTCGCATTGTGTTGCTGCAAAACATGGCTAAAACGGGAGTGTGGGGAAAGGACCTTACTGTTGTAAAACATTTTCTACCTATTCATTATGTCACATGGGAAAAAGTGACACAGAGCGGCTGTACAGGTATCCATCTGAAAATGGCGCCTGCGAATAATGGCACACGGTGTTCCCGCTAATACGTTTATCGCTTATCGCTATTTAACGTTAAAGCCTTATTGTTATTTAGCGTTAAAGCCTTATCGTTATTTAGCGTTAAAGCCTTATCGTTATTTTGCGTTAACACACAGAACCCTCTCTGTACTTATCCCCAACCCCTAAACCCCCCCTGGTGGTGCCTAACCCTAACCACCCCTCTGGTGGTGCCTAACCCTAAGACCCCCCTGGTGGTGCCTAACCCTAAGACCCCCCTGGTGGTGCATAACCCTATGACCCCCCTGGTGGTGCCTAACCCTAAGACCCCCTGGTGGTGCCTAACCCTAACCACCCCTCTGGTGGTGCCTAACCCTAACCACCCTCCTGGTGGTGCCTAACCCTAACCACCCCCTGGTGGTGCCTAACCCTAACCACCCTCTGGTGGTGCCTAGCCCTAAGACCCCCCTGGTGGTGCCTAACCCTATCCACCCCCCTGGTGGTGCCTAACCCTAACCACCCCCCTGGTGGTGCCTAACCCTAAATCTCCCCTGGATGTGCCTAACCCTAACCTTGACAGTGTCACATTAAATCCATTCACCGTTTTGCAGTTAAATAACTTCTGCAGTTTGGGGGATTAACACAGTATAAGAGGCCTCATTCCAACATTTCTCGGTACAGAGGCGCCAGGCTATGTACCGGACCGCATTGGGTGAGTCTTTTGATTACTTTATTTAACCCTTTTTTAAGCACTTAATTTTAATTTATTGTATGTAAGAATACTCTTTATCCACGCACCTCACCAGTCCCTATGTTTGCACATGTAAGACCCATATGCATATAAGATTGCTTCTCTTACTAGTCCACACATTGATCGCTCCACCCCCCCCCCCCGAGAGAAAAAAACACAACCCCCCCCCCTCCCCCCAGTTTCTTTCCCCACAACCTATTATACTTGGAATACAGTATATACCCCTGTGTTAATATGTATGAGAGACAAAAATATGAACACGCATATACACAGATACATATTTAATTCAAAGCCCATTTTATCCATTTTATGAAAATATTCTATATATAAAAAAAAAAATTAAATTAATTTTTGTAAAATAATTTTTTTTATATCTTGGCTGTCTGTATGAGTACTTAGCATACTGTCTTCTGTCAACAGTGATATGCTCCTATTTATAGCCTGAGGAAGTGGGATATACCCGCAAAACGCGTTGCACCTTGTTCGGAGTATGTAAATAAACTGATTTTTGCTTAAAACAGCAATATTTGTGTCTGCTTTGGAGGGGTAAGTCCACCGCTACCTACTTCATTTTATCCATTTTAGAGAAATATTGTTTTTACCCTGTTGGTGCCTCTGTACTACTTTTGCAGCTACTGGTTACAGTTCCTCTTTAAATACAGAGGTCAGGTTGAGTTAAGGTCAGCATTGTCATTATTTTGGCTTCTGAAGTTAGACTCGTAAATACATAACTATGTCAGTCCCCCTCTTCCTGCAGCTGAGTCACATAACTGGAGAGCTGGCATTGCATTAGACACGAGTGCTGGCGGACACACTGCCAGCTGCATGCCCGTAATAGCCCATCAGGTTCCTGTAATACCTCTCTAATGGTCTGATCCCAGCTCTGGTTTCCTTTCTCCACCATAACCATGCATGTGAAGTATTTACAGACTGCACACATGAGACATTACTGCTTGTTAGTGAGCCGGCCTGGCAGAGTGATGATGAACAGAGCCCCCCAAATTACAATGAGCTTCAGTAAGACAGAGCAGTAGGAAATTAAGCATAATGTCTTCTGTATGATAGGATGGCTTTCTCAGTGTCATCATTTCATTACGTGATTAAGGATTTGGAATTGTTGTACAAATGATAAAAGCTTTGTATCTCTTATAGTATTATGCAGTGTCTCAAAGGCATTTGTACATTATTTCTTTAGTGAATAGCTAGATTAACCTGGCTGTACAACAGTTTAGGTAAAGACGGCTGTGAGCACAGTAATTTCACAAGGGAAATCCACCTTCCTTCTAGATTTACCATAAACTTAGCACAAACATGGTGTCCTATCGAGAAAAATATTGGTAATATAATATTACTGATATTTTACTATAACTTAACTTTCCCCTAACTAAACTCTTCCTAACTGCCTAACACTACCCCCCCCCCCTCCTCGTGCCTAGACACTAACCCCCCTCCCAGTAGCGTAGCTAAGAAGCTATGGGCCCCAGTGCACGTTTAGCATTGGGGTCCCCCAAGCATGCTATAGATAATAATTGATACAACACACCAAAACCAATCAAGGACAACCACAGTGTCAGAGGAGCAAGAAGGGGATGGGAAACTGTGTGTTAGTGATCACTACTATTCAAAGCATCTATAGAAGTGCATATTATCTGCACAGGACCAATAAAGAGCTAATACTGTGTTTGAGGGGTGGGCCTCCAGGGGCCCCTCTGGCCCAAGGGCCCCCGTTGCGGTCACTACCTCTGCACCCCCTATTGCTATGCCACTGACTCCTTTTGTGGAGGAATATGGTGGCTGCCACATAATAATTTCCTTTTAAATAATTCACATTGCCTGGCTGTCCATCCTATGGATCCTAATGAGGCTTCCCCGTCTCCCTCTGCCAGCCTGATCAAGCACTGGCAGCCCTGAACACAGAGAGTCATCAATATGTACATCTGCGCTCCTGTGCAGACGCTGTAGGGGGTTTCCACTCTATCTCCTGCGGACCTAACCGAGCCCAATCGGGTACCCTCTACTGCGCAGACGGACAAGGGAGAGATCTTAGGGAGGTCGTTGCGCTGGATCCCCTCTGCTGCAGAGGACGGGGGAAGCCTTATTAGAATCCAGAGGCTTCCCCCTCCCGAGGTAAGTGCCGCCCACTTTCCCTTACAGGTTTACTTTAACCACTTTGTCCACAGGTCAGTAGATATACGTCCTCTGGGACATCATCTAAGCCACACGTCAGTAGATACAAGTCTTGTAGCAGAAGCAGTGCTGTGCAGGATCGGGCTTGCTCTTGTGCACATTTCTGGCATTATCTGATGCAGCACTAATTGGTGAATGGGAATATAAGTTTCCTGAGCTAATGAGATTGATTTTAACTATTAAAAATACTTGTATTTTCTAATTTCATAGTGAAAAATACACTCTGTAGCATTATTTCAGAATCAAATATCTTCACCATAAATTGTGACCGGAACATAATCTAAGTTTTGTGATAAGCTGTAAGAATAGCCAAACAAAATTTGTGTTTTTTATCTACAGTAGCACTTTTTATTTTTAAACTGGAATTGGTAAAACTGAGAAATACATGGTTTTTCAATTTTTTTCTTTGTTTTCCCATTAAAATTCATAGAAAACAAAATTGTTTTAGGGAAAAAAAATGGGATACAATGAAAGCCTAGTTTGTCTTGAAAAAAATATATATTTCATTTCTGTGTCATAAGTAGGGATAAAGTTATTTCAGATTAAATAGGGACATAGCTAAACTGTCAAAACTGCTCTGGTCAATAAGTTGAAAACAAGGTCTGGATGCGAAGTGATTAAATGCAGCCAAATTGCTGCGGTAATAAAACCACACAGGTCAAGCACTGACACGCAGTGGTGTTACCCAGCAGCAGAGGATGTTGCGCTCAGATGTGACTCTTTGGGGGGGCCACCTGTCTAGCGTCAGTACCGAACGCTAACTAGTGCCCGGCCGGAGCAGGAGAGTAGCTTACAGGCGGTGAATTCTCTGCCCGTTAACTGCCCGTCTGAAAGAGGCCTAAAATAAGTATTTTCTGGTGTTTGGCTTTAAGCTTTCACAAGGCACAACGCATTTAAAAAATCAGCTTATTTAATTATTGGCTTTTCCCTGGCGTGTCAACAAGCAAAATGCAGACGCTCGCAAAATGCTGGGAAAACAAACAAGAAAACACTTGTCGCATTTTAATTGCATTTGAAATGACAGTGTGAACAAGCATAACAGATTTTCTACCGCATCAGACTCACTCAACCAACCGCAAGAGAGAAGTCCCAAAGTCAAAGGGACACATAGCAACCAATCACAATCCATTCTCCACTAGTTTGGCTTCAGTGAAAGACATCCTGAATTATGTTGTGAGTTACTGGGACCAGATTTGGCATGTGGCACTTTATGCTTTGTATTGTGTATTGAAGAAGCCTGAAGATTATTAACGCTGCCTGCAATCCTGCAAGGTGGATGGATAGGCTGGCATGGTGTGATCGCCCTCAGGGCATTGTGTCTGCCAGCAGCTCTACACGCAGAGTGCTCAGCTTGGCAGAAAGCTCCTGTTTGTGCTGTGCTGAGAGCTGTACACAGACACCACATGGGAACGGTTATTAGTACAGACAATGGCTACCACTGCTGCCAGATTGGATGACTAATGTCACATGTCTGTTGGTATAGTAATCTGTACACCTATTTCTCGGAAATAGGACAGATTTGCTTTCTATGTAGATAGGCTGAATTCCAGCAATTTATTACAATTAGAAGTAGTTATCCCTTCTATCCCAAAGGTCAGTTAGAAATAGTTTTTCCTATTTCCGAAGGTTTTATTCTTACTGTAAATTGCTGTGTGAGCTTTATCTGTAGGGATGGTCCATATAGATGCTAATAATTTTGAGCAAATGCAAATAGATGCTAATTTTATGCAAATATATGCAATTTGAAAGTGGTGCAGTGAAATGCAACTGTCCCTACATTTGATTGGTCCATTTCCACGTTGCATAACATTTTCAAAACATTGGAATTGTTAGTATCGTGTCTCTAATTACATGGCATGACTTGCTGCCTTTAGAACTGGAACTGAAAAATCTGGAATGCCTGGCACTATTAGCAGGCGTCGCTTGGTGCTTGCCGCTGTTAGCATGCATTAACTAACACTGATCGGGATCTGAGCGACCACAAACTGGCGAGCCCAGCAGGTGTTTACTTGCTACTGACAGGCATTCTCCATTGTTAGTTCCACCAAAGTACATGCGGTGGGATATTAGGCTTGTAGTGTGAACTAACCATGTTGAATGCAATGGAATTTAGATTACCCAAGTGTATTCCTAGTGCTATAAAGTGCCACTAATGCCAGGAGGCAGTGCCAACCAGATCAGGTTAATCCATAGTAAGGATTCGAGTTGAGTTGGTGTAACGAGTGCTGAAGCTGAAAAACAGGGATGACACCCTTCGTTAAATATCAAAGTATGAACAAGCTAGCACGTCCATAAACTTTCTTTATTGTTTCTTGCAATATAAAAGGCAATGTTTCGGAGCCACATAGGGACCCTTTATCAAGGCAACCATCTGTCTGCCGCTTCATTTTCACTGCTGCTGCTGGCTGGATGCACATCACACTAGTGAGTGCTAAGAGGAGCCTTTACTCCCTACAGGACATTTCCTATTATCATTGAAGTGGCAGATTGTTGCCTTGAGCAACATGTGCCTTGATAAAGGGTCCCAACATGGCTCCGAAATGCTGGCTTATATATTGCAAGACACAATAAAGATTATGGATGTGCTAGTTTGCTCATATTTAGATAATCCATAGTACAGACTACCCCTCTTATTATTTTGTAAACTGATTCCGCTGCCTGTTATGTCATGTGCTGGCGTTAAGTTCACACAGAATGGGGTTGATTCACGAAACCGTGCTAACTCATAGCACGGCCGCGCTAGCGTTTTGTGTGCGTTATAACGCACGTAATGGTTTTCATGCGCAAATGCGAATTTTCACGTGTTGCCACGTTTGCGTGCAAAAATTCACATTTGCGCGCGAAAACCGTTATGCGCGCTATAACGCACGCAAAATGCTAGCCATGCTATGAGTTAGCACGGTTTAGTGAATCAACCGCAATGTGTATCGCATAGCGCTTATGCTACAATGTAGGCATAAAGCAGGACACACTCTGCATGTTATAATGTTCACGTTATTTTTCATAGCATGAACATCTGCTATTATAATATACAATGGCCTCAATTCACTAAGCTTATCTCCTGTCTTTAATAACGTTTCTAGAGTTATCACCATGGTGATAAGGCATGTCCTATTCAGGAAACATTTTACCTCAGGCAAACCTAAAGTTAACTCTCCTGTCTTTAAGTTAACTCTCCAATCCTTAAAATAACTCCAGAGTTAAAGAGAGGCTGTTAAAGTGAACCTTAAGCCAAAAAAAAAATGAGTTTCACTCACCTGGGGCTTCCAATAGCCCCCTGCAGCTGCCTGGTGCCCTAGCCGTGTCCCTCCAATCCTCCTGTCCCCGCCGGCAGCCACTTCCAGTTTCGCCGTCAGGAGCCGACAGGCTGGGAATGCGAGTGATTCTTCGCATTCCCAGCCACAATAGCGCCCCCTATGCTGCTATATGCTATGTGCTATATGCTATAGCAGCATAGAGGGAGCTATTGTGGCTGGGAACGCGAAGAATCACTCGCGTTCCCAGCCCGTCGGGTTCTGGCGGCGAAACCGGAAGTGGCCGTCGGCGGGGACAGGAGGATCAGAGGGACACGGCGAGGGCACCGGACAGCTGCAGGGGGCTATTGGAAGACCCAGGTGAGTAAAACTCATTTTTTTTGGGGGGGGGGGGGGGGCTTAAGGATCGCTTTAATTAACTGCTTGTGAAAATAACTACAGAGGCGGTAAATTAACTACAGAGGAGGTAACTTAAGGAATGAAGAGATAAGATAACTCTCCCACTGTGTGGAGGTACGTTTTCTCTTGCCTTATTATCTCCAGCATGATCTTAATGAATTGAGGCCATTATCCAGATAGCTCACTGGATAGCACACTGGCGTAGTAGATAGCACTCTCAACTTGCACCTTCATATCCCAGCCAGGGCACTATCTGCAAGGAGCTTGTATGTTCTCCCTGTATCTATGTGGGTTTCCTCTGGGAACTCCAGATTACTCCCACATCCCCAAAACACACAAATAGGTTAGTTGGCTTCCCCCTAAAAACTGTTCCTAGACTGCAATGGATCTATGACTATAGCAGGGATTGGATTGTGAGCTTTTCTGAGGGACAGTTCTGAGGGGCAAGACTATATATGCTGTAAAGTTCTACAGAAGATGTCAGCGCTATATAATTATATAAATACTAAATAATAATAAAAGAACCACTAGGAAAGTATAAGGAGCTAAAAGAGACCAAAAAGTCCTTTTACTAAAAAGCAAAGTTGGATATAATTCTGACTTCTTGAAACAGAAGGTATTTGCAATAATTCAGCTTTATGTGAGCAACTGGGGTTTCCCATGATGCATCACTTCTGAATATGCAAATCATCTCTTTATACCCCTAAAGCCCGGCTTACATCCAGAACCACTGGTGTATAGTGAGCCTATAGCTTCTACATTTTACACACATCAACCCAACATGCAGACAGCCTGTTTCTGACTTGTTGGTGCTCATCATTGCATGGCATGGATTGATGTAGCTAGTGGACAGGGCTTACGCCAGTACTATAGAATACCCAGATAGCTCATAGTGAAGTGCTTGCTACCGCACGCTTTATTCAGAAAAACACTGAAGAAAGTGCATTTGGACATTTTGGGCTGTTACAACCCTAGGTTGGGATTTTGGGGTACGTTTTTTGGGATACCAAAAGTTAATCTGTGATAAATTTCGGATTGCCCAGGCTAAGCGGATGCTGATGGTTGACGAGTATATCAAGCAGGTGAATGGAGTGGAACACAGGGTTGAAAAACTGATGCCCAATGTAACAAACTAGGTAAACTGAAACTGAAAACTGATCAGTTTTCCAGGATCAGTTTTTGATACATGCAGTGTGAACCGAGCCTTATCCTGATCACATTTACAATAATATCTAAAAAAAGAAACCTTCAAGAACAGTACTCTCTATCTAGGGAAACTGTCATTTTAAGCCATGATAGAATGCTCTAAAAAGATTAGTTTTCTTTTCTTTTTGTGTCTGATAGCCGTAGCTAAATGCGTTGATTTCCTTCTCATTTATATCCATTCTGCAATGCACTGTAATTACCAGTATTTCATACTCAAAAGCACTTTGCATTAGCATTTAGCAATGTGTAAATGGGGAAGGAGCGGGTTATGTAGACGCTTGCAGTAGTCAAGCACCGGACACGCTCCATTGAGAATTACAAAGATGGCTGCACTAAAATATCAAAATAATTCTGTTTACTTTTTGTGATTGTACTGGTATTATTCATGCAAATTACACGATATGTACTGAAAACAAAAAAGTTAATTACTTTTTAGAATATATGGGTACCACTGGGCTGTATGCCAGTACATCTCTGTTGCCAAGGAATTAAAGGACCACTATTAGGAAAAATTGTAACATTTAAAATACGTGTCTAAATACATCTATCTATCTATCTATCTATCTATCTATCTATCTATCTATCTATCTATCTATCTATCTATCTATCTATCTCTGTCTGTCCGTCCGTCCGTCTATCTGTCTATCTATCTATCATACTTCTTTCTTTCTCTGGCCTTTCTGTAAATTTTCAAACACTTAACGTGGGATAAAACTCTGAAATAACATTCAATAAATATGTTTGCGTTTGTGCACGAGCAATATTGTCTGTTTACAAATTACAAGTTCCCAAAGTACAATCTATCTGCTCTGAAAGCTTCCATTGCATTTTCTTGCATGGCTGCTGTAGTTAAATATTAAAATCTATCTAGTGATCACTTCTCAATTCTCTGCTTCTATAGCAGAGAGAGCACATTTTCAGCACAGCTAGGAATGTAACAGACAAAGGAATGTAAACAAAAGATCATGTTATTACTTCTTCAGATGCGGCTAGAAGCTGCCCGCTGAAGCAAGGAGGTTTCCACTGCAGAACAAAGTGCTGTGTTTTAATGCTGTTCTGCTACAATTTTTTTTGTGATAATAATATTGAAGAGCAAAGAAGAAATGCTTAGTTTCATACCACTTTCACACAGAATCCATTGTTCACATTGGGTGTAGTGTGTATGGTCCCGTTGGGGTAAGGCACAGCATGAGCTGTGAGCCTTTACAATGGCAGTGAAGCATATTTTAATTGTACTGTAGGCTTCACTGTACAGTTGCACTGCATGTCTAACTTGTGATGCAACTTTTCGGCACTGTTGCTTTGCATTGGTTTTTGAACCCAACGTGCACAGTGTGAAAGGACCCTTACTGTACGGCAGTTTCCCAGTGCAGATATTGTGCTGAGGGTAGGGAGGCTGGCATCTCTGCATAGATCCTTTCCAGGGATTGTTTTGTAAAGAATTAAGGAAATACTGGGAATTCCCTATGAGGAGATGTACTAGTCCAAAACCTCTCAGATCTGTCAGATTTGTACTATCTACTGTAAGTGATACAGACGTAGGGAAAAAGTAGTTTATAGTGTTTTACTCTGGGACAAAAGCAAGAAGGGAGTCCAGCCAGCATCTTTGTATATATCCTTTCCAGGAAGTACTTTTGTAAAGAAATAAATACTGAGAATGCTCTTTGAGGATTGGGTTAGTCCAAAAGTCGGGAAAAATCGGGATCAGAACTCGGGATTCACACAAACAACAGTACAGGGGATGCCCATTTACTTGAATGAGCAGCGCTTTGATGACAAGAGCCACAGCCGGTGGTAAGCATCCTGCAATCCCCCATCTGAACAGGCCCTAAAGGTGGCCATACACTTATAGATTTGCAACAGATTTGACCATCAGATAGATTTCTGTCAGATGCCTGTCAGGTTTAATCTGACAGGAATCTATCTGATGTGTGCTACACACTAGGAACAGATTTCCAATAGATTTCAGTATGAAATCTATTGGTAATCTATCTAAATAAATTATTGGACCATTAGATCCAATGCAACTCTATGGGCCATGGATCTGCTGCCGGCAGCAGATCGACCTAGATCTTCCATCCTGTCAGTTCCAATCTATAGAAATCGAAATCGATCGATTGATAGAATTGAAAGAATCGATTTCTGATCAATCGATTCTATAGAATCGATCAAACGATCGATGGCTGAAATCGACCAGTTTATTAAGTGTATTGAACTTGATTGTATGTTCAAATTAGAATCTGTTTTCAATAGTTTTAATGTAATGCAAATGCACTAATGTAATGTTCATTTTATTTTCCAGGTATCCGCTCGTGGGACACAAAGCTCACCGAATGCAACTTAGACCAGGAATTAAAGTTATTTGTATCCCGTCACTCTGCTAGATTTTCTCCAGAAGTTAGAGGTGAGTTACAGATTTCCAAGGCTGGTTGGACTGATATGTTCCTGCTCTATTCATGTTATGCAGCTGTGCATTATCTACAGGCACTAGCTGGCAGTCCCACATGTTACATTGTCTGACTGCAGCAATATCTTTAGGATGTATGTGTTAATGATTGTGGAGTAGTGTGATGCCCAAGGTCCCAATTTGTCTGTATGAAAAACAATACCCGTCAGCTGTTTCCCCTGGGTAGGGGGTGTCAGAAGGGCTGTACAGATGCAATTGTTTCCCAGTCTAACTATAAATAATTGAAATAGGTAACTATAACAGGTGTTGGTCCCTCTGAGTCTTCCCGATCCTCTCCAGTGTGCTGCTGCCTGCAAAAGACCACATACCACGCATGCATGACCTTTGCCATGTGTATCCTTCATCTTGTTCCGTGGCATGGAGTGTTTTGCGCATATACAGTTAAAGTCTTTATGAACACAGAAGCCCGGACAAAGAGGCACACAGCCTGGGCGGTGCAGGCGCAGTAGCCTGTAACTCCCGCAATTAGTGGATCTTTTGGAGGTGACAGCAGCACACTGGAGGGGATCGGGAGGACCCTGAGAGAATTGATAGACCGCAGGGGGCTGGAAGAAGCATTGTTCCTCTCCTTGCCCCTCTCACTGGAAGCTGCTCCGTCATGTTTGCTGTTGTCATTCCTTTGTCCTCCTCCTCCCCGTTATGAGGCTGGATGGCATGCGGACCTAAACTGTGGCCTGATGGATGGAGTACTGATCCCTTATTTTTATATATAAATAAAAAATGTAGTTAAAAAATAGCGGTATGGCCTTCTGCAAGCTTTGATAATCTTCTTATCACCAGTGCAGACTGGTAATGGCCAGGAAGGCAGGTGTAGCACTGGGCCCACCAATCAACACCCATCCAAATGGTGGTGGTGGTGGATACCATATGACCAGTGAATAGTGCAGGCGATGTCTCCTGGAGGTGCTGGAAATTGTAGGGGGGAGGCTATAAGTCTCCACACAGGTAAATAGGCTAAAGAAGTATAATATGTCATTTTTGAAGAGACTCTGAATCGAGTCAAAGTCCACGTTTTTAACTTCTATTTATGTTAAGCACTATAGCTATTTTCCCTGTGGCAAAATGAGGGGTTTATAACTCCAAAATCCCCTGTGCAAAATCCACGACTTTCTTGGTCGTGGATTTTGCTGCCCATGGAGGCAGAGCTATGAGCTGCAGCTCTGCCTCCATGCGCATCAATCTGCGCTGATTTCCGCTTCTCCCCGCCCCTCTCAGTGAAGGAATATTGAGAGGGGCGGGGAGAGGCGGCGATCAGCGGGGATTGACGTGCGAAGAGGCAGAGCTACAGCCCTAAGCTCTGCCTCAAGCAGGAAGCGCTCCCCAGACAAAGGAGAGGGGATCTGGGGGTATAAACCCCTCGTTTTGTCACGTGGATGCGGCGGTTTAGCACTAGCTATAATGCTTAACATAAATAGAAGTTAAAAACGTGGATTTTGACTCGCTTCAGAGGCTCTTTAAAAAAATCCTTATACCAAGAAAAAAAAAACTTGACCAAAAGAAACACATATTTTAAAGAAGCAGGGACAGCCATACTATCTCAGGAAAAAGAACCACATGTATAAGAAAATAAATACTTGTTCTGTTTAGATAACATATACATTGTATTGTCCACGTTTTGAGTGAATTTTATATAGTAAGTAAAGAGAAACCTGTTCCAGGCATTTTCCATCTTTACTGCCTCTGACTGAAGCCAATCCTGATGTAACATTGGGGTGCAGGGGGCAGAGAGCAGCGCATAGGGGACACAGAGGCACATCATCGAGCAGGGAACATGCCTCTGACACCAATTCACCCCCCCCTCACACACACACACACACCACCTCGTGTACACGTTAGGCAGTATAGCAATGAAATCATAAGAGATTATATGGAAGCAGGTAATTACTTTTTTTTGTAGTAATTTGAGGGTGGTGGGGTGTTCTGGACCATTTAAGGTGTACTTGCTGAAATTAAAGTATTGAGAACAATGCTGAGAAGGGAGTTGACACTGTGAGGGTGTAATAATCACTGTACATGCAGGGCCGGTTCTAGACTGTTTGCTGTCTGAGGCAAACTGGTTAGGATACGCCCCCTCCTGCGGGTCACTGTGATCCGCAGCTCCACAGGAAGAAAGGAGAGCCGTTACCATAGCAGCACGTATACCGGAGGTAATTACTTCCTTTGGTATATGCGCTGCAATGAGCCGCTGTCTTCTCTTCACTGCGGCACTGCCTGCGTCTTACATTCAGAGGTCTGGAAGCAGGCAAGGCAAGGGGGGGACCCAGCTAGAATTTCCTGTTATGGGAGGCGGCCGCCACTTGTTTCAAGAAGGTGAACTAGCGCCAGCTGACGCCGCCTGAGGAAGTGTCGTCACCATGACGGGCAACCCGGGCCTGTGTACATACCATCAAAGATTTCAGAAATACAAAAAGCCACCAGACTGAATATTTTAAACAGAAAATTGGCTTGCAGAATCCCCATTTTTTATTTTTTTTAAAAAGCCCAACTTCCCCCCATTTACCAAACACATCTGCAGCTGTCAGATGTCTGCCAAAATGATTGCAAGTCTTGTTTGTTTACGATGTCAGATTTCTGTTGACATTGCAGATCCTTGTTAGAATCCTTAACATTTCCATAGAATGTAATTTCAGGGTTTCATTATCTTGCTGCTGCTTGTTTATCCCACTGTGTTCATAAACAGACTGGAAGTTTTTTTTATGTTATTACTATATTATTACTAGTAATAATCATGTTAATCCAAGACATGGCTGCCAAATTGCAGTAGTTTTGAGTAAAATTATAGCTTTGAATGCTTTTTTTACGATTTTATTATTCAATTCCAATTCTAATTCCAGTGCAGTTTCTTGTGTAGTCTGCATTTATGTGTGTAATTATAAACATACTGAAACACATTCACGCTGTGAAAAAACATTAATATTTTGCTATTTTAAAATTGTTGTAAAATCTAAGACACGTGCACAGACAGCGGCTGAGTAGAGAAGACTCAATGACTAGAATAAGGCAAGGTGGCAATACCAGTTCCCTTCCAACATGCTTGCTCTGCATCCTAATTTATTATTTAACAGCTTCTGGACCAGGCTAATTGAAATCTACACCGTGTTTGGGACCTATTATCCCTGCCAGGGCGTAGATTTCAATTACCCTGCTGCACGCTTCCACTGCGACCGCCAATAGCACCGCTCTCTTTCTGCTATAGCCCACCCGCCCTTCTGTCGATATGACAGCAGAACTCTAAACTGGAGAAGAGCTTATTTCTTTGGCTCCTGACCCTGAGCCAATCACATTGGCTCACAGTGATCACAGGGTCAGGAGCCAATGAAATCGGCTCCTGACTGGCTCACAGACATCTGCTGTCATTAGGGCTGAGCTCTCGGATTCCGAATTTCGAGTTTGCCATTGGAATTTGGCAGTTCCGAGTAAGCACTCGCAACTCGAAAATTCGGCAATTCCGAGTACCGAATTCGCGTTTACATTGAAGTCAATAGTGCTAAATTCCGTGGTTAATTGTGAAGCCCCCTTACATGCTATCATCACCAAATTTGGCATGTACTGTATATTAAGCAGATGAGTAGGAACATGGTAAAAAAAAAAAATTTTGAAAAGACCTTATAGTTTTTGAATTAAACGATTTTAAAGTTTCATAGGAAAAATGGTTTTTAAACTGTGTAAAATGACACTGCTGCAGTACAGGTTACTGCATTCCGAGTTCTGTATACATATTGTATACATTTCATGAAAACAGACAGTGTGGGGTCCCCCCTCCCAAGCCTCCTTAACCCCTTGTCCCCCATGCAGGCTGGGATAGCCAGAATGCGGAGTCCCGGCCACGTGGGGCTTCGCACCCTGAGCTATACCAGCCCGCATGGTCCATGGTATGGGGGGGCTCTGGAGGAGAGGAGAGGGGCGGCCAACCTCCCCCTCTTCCCCAGAGCTCTTGTCCAATCCGTGTCTGCTTTTGGGAGGCAAGCCCACCACTTCCTCCAAGCAATTTTTAAAAATTGTATTGACTTTTATCCTGCTGGCACCTCTGTTCGACATACAAATACTCTGTGTCCACTCCTGGTGGAGGGGAGTGCTACCCCCTTTCTTGTTTCTTTACTACAGAGAGCGACTTCTTAATCCTGAGTGAGGACAGGTCTAATCTCCTCACCTGCCTATTGAGTGGTTGCCTGAATGGTAACCCATGTTTGTGAGTATAAATTCTCTCACTAAACCACTTACCAATTGTTTTTAACATACTACACTCTCATATTTTTTCTATTTTATTTTCCAACAAGGTTGTTTGATCAGTTGTTTGATATTTTGGGAAAAATCGATCACAAGCGTATGGGCTATTGGTTGGATTTTTCTGATTATACGTTCAAGTGGAAAAACGTATCAACTCCCCCCCCCCCCCCCCCCCCCCCCTAAAAAGTTGAATCGCATATGGCCCACCTTAAAGAGAATCTGTATTGTTAAAATCGCACAAAAGTAAACATACCAGTGCGTTAGGGGACATCTCCTATTACCCTCTGTCACAATTTCGCTGCTCCCCGCCGCATTAAAAGTGGTTAAAAACAGTTTTTAAAAGTTTGTTTATAAACAAACAAAATGGCCACCAAAACAGGAAGTAGGTTGATGTACAGTATGTCCACACATAGAAAATACATTCATACACAAGCAGGCTGTATACAGCCTTCCTTTTGAATCTCAAGAGATCATTTGTGTGTTTCTTTCCCCCTGCAGCTATCTTCCACTGAAGTGTCAGGCTGTTTCTTCCTGCAGAGTGCAGACAGCTCTGCCTGTATGTAATTCCTCAGTATGTGAAAGCCCAGCCAGCTCAGAGGAGGATTTATCCAGCTTGTAAAAGATAAGAGAGAAGAGAGAAGCTGCCCTAATCTAAATAATACACAGGCAGTGTGCAGAGAGGGGCCTGGAGGGGGGAGATGCATCACAGAACCACAACACTGAAGAACTTGGCAGCCTTCCAGACACAGGCTGACAAGTCTGACAAGAGAGAGATAAGTTGATTTATTACAGAGATGGTGATAGTAGAACGTGCTGCAGTAAGCCTGAACACATTAGAATAGCTTTTGGAACTTGTAGGATGATAAAAAACAGGATGCAATTTTTGTTACAGAGTCTCTTTAAGGCAGATGAGAAATACATAAATCAAGAGATCAACCCCAGAGACAGTTAAGTGATCTATGTGTGGGCATGCATACACCACCTAGGATTAGTCTGCGGGAGGATGTAGGTCTGCTGGAACTGGGCTGCATCAAAATATTTCTAAAAAAAACAGCAGCATGAAGCACACTCATGTAGCACAGTAAGGAGCTAGCTAGCACTAGGGCTGCTATGTTTTTTATTTATTTATTTAGAATACCCAGATAGCTTGTGGTGACCCAGAACCACTAGGACAGTATAAGTGGCTAAAAGAGTTTGAAAAGCAGGCCAGATTTCTGGAAAGTCCACAAAGGCCCGGGCCTTGGATGGCTGCAGCCCAAGGGGGCATCTGGGCATGAAAGAGGGATTGCTACATATGAATGAGGAGGCTGAAATTGGGAAACAAAACTGATGCCCATGGGAGCTATTCATGAAAGAGAGGGCTGCAGTACATGGATCATGCACATGGAAGAGGGGGCTGCATATGGAATGGGAGGGGGGATGCTGTACATGGATCATACACATGGAAGAGGGGGCTGCACATGGAATGGGAGGGGGCTGCTGTACATGGATCATACACATGGAAGAGGGGGCTGCACATGGAATGGGAGGGGGGATGCTGTACATGGATCATACACATGGAAGAGGGGGCTGCATATGGAATGAGAGGGGGCTGCTGTACATGGATCATACACATGGAAGAGGGGGCTGCACATGGTATAGGAGGGGCGCTGCTGCACAGGATAAAAGAGTCGCAATATACTCGGCCTGGGGGCACAAAAAATACAAATCCAGCCTTGCCGAAAAGCCCTCTTATTAAGAAGCAATGCTGAATATAATTTGCCTTCTTAAAACAGAAGGTCTTTGCAATAATCCAGTTTTAAGAAGAGACTCTGTAACAAAAATGTGAGCCTATTTTCTTCTATCCTATAAGGTCCTATACCTGTTCTGATGTGGTCTGTCTTACTGCAGCATTTTCTAGTTGCACTGTCTCTGTAATAAATCTTATCTTCTTTCCTCTGTCGGCTCTGTCGGGCTGAGGCTGGAATGTGCAGCACTTCTTGTCAATGGCAGAAGCTTTACACACCCTCTCCAAGCTCTGCATGAGTCACACAGTAAGCTGTTTGTAAACACTGCCTAAAACTGGCAATTACAAGCCAGGATTGCAGCAGGGAGTTGCAGAAACAGCACAGAAGGGCCCAGGAGAACATAATGAATAGAATGGTATGCTTTTTATTGTAAGAATTTTAGAGTACAGATTCTCTTTAAGAAGACAGAATTATATTCAGCATTGCTTTTTAGCAGGGCTCTAGAGTCTGAGTAATATTTGGGTACCTGGAGTCGGAGTCAGTGGTTTTATAAACTGAGGAGGCAGAGTTGGATGATTTTTGCACCCACTGCATAGCCCTGCTATTTATTGACGTTAGAGATGGAGTCAGTCTGGCTCCATATCCATGGTAGAAGGAGCCATTCATGAAGAACCAGAGAAAGATCAAAAGTGAAAACAAAAAGCATAGTCAGCAAAAGCAGGAAGCTAAGTGTCTTGAGTTAGTATTTTTGATCAGTGTACCTGAGATGGGGCCCCCGCAATAAAATGTACATACCGGGGGCTTCCTCCAGCCCCCTCCGGCCTGATCGCTCCAACGGCATCCTCATCTCCCTCTCCATTCGCCTGCAACTGGCCCCGGAAAATCCTGCAGTCTGGGCCGGTCGGCACATGCATAGTCCGGCCAGGCGCACTCTCCTGTGTCGCTTCTGTCGTGCAGAACGCTCCCGGCGAAGTGAACGCAGTGGGAGCGCACATGCAGTCGGGCTATGCATGCACCAGAACAGTGAATAATGGCGCACAGCGCCTATGCATAAAAATGCCGCCGCATTAAAAAGATAGGCTTATCGCTATTTATCGTTAGTACTGCATAATAATGGTGCACAGGGAAAAAAGAAGAAAACGGCACACAGTAACGTTATTTATCAATAGCACCGTTCAATTGCCAAACAGCAGACGTTATTGCGCACAGTAACGTTATTTATCAATAGCGCCCTACATAAGCCAAACTGCAGACATTATTTAACTGCAAAACAGTGAATGGATTTAATGTAACACTGTCAAGGTTAGGGTTATGCACCACCAGGGGAGATTTAGGGCTAGGCACCATCAGGGAGGTCTTAGGGTTAGGCACCACCAAGAGGTTCTTACGGTTAGGCATCTCCAGGGGGGTCTTAGGGTTAGGCACCACCAGGGGGGTCTTAGGGTTAGGCACTACCAGGGGGGTGCTTAGGGTTAGGCACCTCCAGTAGGGTGGTTAGGGTTAGGCACCACCAGGGGGTGGTTAGGGTTAGGCACCACCAGGGGGGTGGTTAGGGTTAGGCACCACCAGGGGGGTCTTAGGGTTAGGCACCACAAGGGGGGTCTTAGGGTTAGGCACCACCAGGGGGGTCTTAGGGTTAGGCACCACCAGGGGGGTCTTAGGGTTAGGCACCACCAGGGAAGTGGTTAGGGTTAGGCACCAACAGGGGGATGGTTAGGGTTAGGCACCACCAGGGGGTTGTTAGGGTTAAGCACCACCAGGGGGGTGGTTAAGGTTAGGCACCACCAGGGGGGGGGGGGGTTCGGGGTTAGGAATAGGTACAGAGAGGGTTCTGTGTGATAATGCTAAATACCGATAAGGCTTTAATGCTAAACAACGATAAGGTTTTAACGTTAAATAGCGATGAGCGGCAAATGGATTAGCGGCAACACCATGCGCCATTATTCGCAGGCGCCATTTTCAGATGGATCCGCATGCGCAGTTGGCCCATACAGGAGGACTTTCCAGGGCCAGTTGCCGGTGAACAGAGAGGGAGATGAGGACACCGTGGATTCCAGGTATGTATATTTTATTGCTAATCCCCCATCTCCGGTTCCCTTTAACTTGCTTTATATACTGTATTGTAAATTATTCTTCCCACCTCTAATGCCATTGTGGTTTTGGAGCTTTGAGTTTGGGTGTCACCAAAGACAGGCGTGTGGGAGGAGATTTTGCATACAAAAGCGAGGTTGCATTATACTAACTGGAACTTTAATTGCTTTTTTATTCACTGATGTTCTACAGTACAATATTCATATTCACATCATAATTAGCCTAATCAGCTCTGGTATTTGTGAAAATGAAAGTATTAATAATCAAGGCAGAAACTGCTGACAGGTGGCTGCATTAAAGATCCAGATAAATCAGTCTCCTTGGAAACTGTAATTCAGTAATTCAGTTCATTATTGCTGTCTGGTTTAGTGTAAATCATGTTACAATGCAAATCTGCGTTCAGCACTTTCCGGCTGGTGTCCCCTAGCAAGTCATATTTCAAGGTGTTTAGTACAGAATAATCTGTAACATTCCGTGCAGCCTAATGATGAGTGGATCTTCAGACAATCAAGACATAAAACAAGAGGATATTTACACTAAGTGCTTTTGGCTTGGGAATTAAGCAAAGTTAAAGAGGAACTTTAACCCAGGATTGAACATACCAATCAGTAGCTGATATCCTCTTTTCTACGCGATATTTTTTACCTTTTCGATCATCAGGGACATCTGTGCGGCTGATATTTTGGTGAAACCCCTTCCACAGTGTGATGTCATAACCATGGTCCTGACAGTTTGCTGTCTCTGAGCCTCGTTGCATTGTAGGAAATAACTTTTTCCAACTGCCAAGCAAGCAGCATCACTCTCTGTGCATAGAACTCTCAGTTAAGATTATACCGTACAGATCACCTCTCAGAACTAAAAATGTCACCACCAGTGATACATTTCAGAATTTATAGAGAAACTCCGACCAAGAATTGAACTTTATCCCAATCAGTACCTGATACCCTCTTTTACATAAGAAATGTATTCATTTTCACAGACCATCAGGGGGCGCCGTATGGCTGATATTGTGGTGAAACCCCTCCCACAAACAAATACTCATGGCAGTTTCCTGTCTGTGAACCTTGCTGCATTGTGGGAAATAGCTGTTTGCAGCTGTTTCCAACTGCCAAAAAAAGCATGCAGCAGCTACATCACCTACCAGCAGTAAAAATGGCACCATGTGATAAATGTCAGAATGTAAATCAGGGATTTAAAAGATTTTACAATGGGCAAACTGTGACTAAATCATTTATACATAATTATTGTAAAAATGAAGCAGTTTTTTTTATTACATTAATTTCACTGGAGTTCCTCTTTAAGTCAGAGAGAGGAAAGGAAGGGAAACCTAACCAGGTCGTTGTTTGCATGGAGTGTGTATGTTTTCATGGGTTTCCTCCCTCAATCGAAAAATATTCTTGTAGGGGAACTGGCTTTCTTAAAAACTGGCCCTAGAATGGTAAAGACATTAGAGCGTGATAGCCACGGAGGTACCTTACTGTGAAAATACCAGCATTATACTGCATGTACCGGTGCTCAGCCTCTCCTGGGTGCAGAAAGGGATTTTTTTATTGGTCAGCACAGGGGGACATGAATGTCTAATTGGTTGCCATAAGTTACTTAACCCTTTGCTCAGCACAATATCATGCTCAATAAGGACCACAGCTTTCTAATACATCTGGCTGTGCAATTTTTTTATAGGTGCTTTTCCATCAAGCATTTTGCAGCAAACGGATAAAGGCCCATTTATTATTTATAGCCTTTTAAAAATGTAAATTCCTATGAATTATTGATGTATTTCATCTGTACACTAAGTGGTGCAGCTAAGTGTCTCCTTCAGTGATGAATGCCGGTGATCAAAGCAGTTCTCTTTTAAAAGTAAGTTAAGAAGCTAGTCATTATATGTAAAGGTATTCACAGCCACTCATCACATTAAATGTCAGTGTATGCCAGGTGGGTGCCACATCTCTGTGCCAGTCTAGCACTGGCACTAATCAGGTCATCGTATTATAATTCACCACCCTACACCGGCAGTATTGTTGCTATGAGACAGAACACTTCAAACTATTCAAAGAGAGATTGGGTAATTAAAGCAAAACACTGGGATCTCAAACAAACCCCTATTGGCCCTTCTCAGATGGTATTATAGTACCTAAATATAACTTTGAATGTGTTCAATTGAAATATACAATTGGGCTATTTACCACCCCCAAATTCATATGAGGGATGGAAGCATGTCACTAGAGCGCTATAATATAGTCAGACACCCATAAAATCACTGCAGAAGCCTGAATTACTTATTTAACAGAGTTCACACTATAGTTATAATAATTATACACTACAGAGCAATAGGATAGTAAGTATTGGCCCTGCAATTTATCAGCGTTCAGCAATTGTCAGGTTAGAGCATTAACACTGGGAGGAGAGGTTTGGATGCTACTATACTGAACACCCTTCCCCCACTAATGAATATAAACCCAGTGTACACTGCATATCACTCTAGTGACGTGCTTATATCCCTCATATGAATTTGGTGGTGATAGATCAATTCACTAAGCTTATCTCCTGTCTTTAATAATGTTTCTAGAGTGGTCACCATGGTGATGAGGCACGTAGTATTCAGGAAACATTTTACCTCAGGCAAACCTAAAGTTAACTCTTCTGACTTTAAGTTAACTCTTCGATCCTTAAATTAACTCCAGAATTCTAAAGTTAGAGACAGGCTGTTAACTAACTGCGTGTGAAAATAACTACAGAGGAGGTAACTTAACTACAGAGGAGGTAACTTAAAGGGGCACAACAGCAACAAATTGTAAAATTTAAAATATGTGCAAACATAACAAACAATACAAATAAGAAGTACACTTTTTCCAGAATAAAACGAGACGTAAATTACTTTTCTCCTATGTTGCTGTCACATACAGTTAGTTGTAGAAATCTGACAGAAGTGACAGGTTTTGGACTAGTCCATCTCTTTATAGGGAATTCTCAGGGATATATTTATTTTCAAAAGCACTTAGTGAATGGCAGTTGCTCCGTCCAACTGCCAAAAAACTGTGTAGGGAGCAGGAAGGCTGGCCAGCATCATTGTTTAATCCTTTTTAGGGAATATCTTCATAAAGAATAAAAGCCGTGCTAAGAATCTCCTATGAAGAAATGGAGTAGTCCAAAACCTGTCACTTCTGTCAGATTTTTACAACATACTGTAAGTGACAGCAACATAGGAGAAGAGTAATTTAAGGCTCATTTTACTCTGGAAAAGGTGTACTTCTTGATTGTATATGTTTGCACAAATTATAATTTTTTTCGCTGTAGTGCCCCTTTAAGGAATGAAGAGATAAGATAACTCTCTCACTGTGTGGAGGTAAGTTTTCTCTTGCCTTATTATCTCCAGCATGACCTTAGTGAATTGAGGCCTAAATTTATATTTAGGTACTATAGTACCATCTGAGAAGGGCCAATAGGGGTTTATTTGAGATCCCAGTGTTTTGCTTGTTGATATGAGGACAGAATTTACAGGTGAGCACTGGTAATTCAGTGATGATCTGGCACAGACCAGATGGGTTGCTGAGTCTGTATGTAGAGATAGGGGGTATTCTGCACAATATACACAAAGCCATTGGGGCTTATACGTCTACACTTGGTCCAATCGCTTTATTAGCTCGGTTCTGCAATATTACAGAATGTAATTATTATTGCCTGTGTGACCTGGCATGCTGTATACACGGAAGCTGCTCTGTATTCCCAGTGCAGATGTGCTGCATTGTTCTTTCTTTGCCTGCAGCAGCCGGAAGCATCTGAGGTAGCAAGAGGCATGGTGAAAACAGTGTCTTGACCAGCCCTTAGAGGCTCATTAGGGGCCTTGATCATCTTTATAACAGCCTTGAAATTGTAAATGAACGCGACACTCCAGACTCCAAAACCTCTGTTCAGCCAAATATTTTATTAAAGTGGCATTGTCAGCCATAAACAAATTCCATTTACTCACTGCTCAGTGTTTACTATGTAGTCTACATGCAGTCTGCATCGCAAACGTTCCAAAATAATCATAAATGTTTCTGCTGTAATGAATCTTATCTCATTTAGCCTGGTTCTATTCTGGTATATTGCCAGGGAGAGGGAAGCCTGTTATCTCCCCTCACACATTCCTGCTCCTTACTGATTGGCTGAGGGCAGTTTAGGGTGACAGGAGACTCTAGAAGGGAAATATACCTCACCACTCTGCAGAAGCTGCTGAAATATGAAATATGATGTGCTCACATGTGTTTACAAAGCAAGCTAGATATGACAGTGCAGTTTTTAGTACAGAGCTCAGTGGGGAGGGGGTCTGGCAATACATACACAATTTCAGGCACAAAAAAGGGTATGGGAGGACATGACAGTATTTGCTTCAGCCAGAGGCAGTAAAGATGGAATATACCTGGAACAGGTTTCTTTTTTTTTTTTTGGTTTAACACAAAATTTTATTAAGTGAATTCACAAAGCATGAACAACTAAGTCAAAAGCAGTGAATAGTCATTACAAACATGTAGATATACGAATACCCATATAGGATTCTATAAACAAGGAGGTACATATACGTCAGATATTATGATGCTTTGTCATCCTTCTAACCATGTCCACTTCTATTTGGGTCGTAGTGCAATGAACATCCTTAAAGAGTGTTATTAACATTGTAGTGTACAAGAGAGAGTGATATAAACTTAGAAGTAAGTAGAACTTAGAAGAGAGTCTAAGAGGAGAAATAATAAGAAAAATAATAGAATTAGGAAGAGAAGGTCTATTTGTGTGGGTCTGTCTTTCTGTTTAGCAGTTGATGTCAAAGGTGTAACACCCTCAGGTCCCTGTTACCATTCCAGTTTCCATTTCAATCATGGGGGCATATAATTCAAGAAGTATGTTTCCCATGGATCCCATATTTTATCATAGGTGGTTTCTGAGTCTCGTAATAGAGCTGTTAAGAACTCCATTAGTTTGGTCCATCTGATTTTAGCCATAATCTCAGGCGTTGTAGGACAACAGGGACTGCGCCAATTGGAGGCCAGTGAGAGTCTGGTGGCTGTCAAGATGTGATTTATTAGTCTCATAGTATATTTTTTGATTTTAGGGATAGGCTTGCCTAATAACATGTATATAGGATCCATGGGGATGTGAATACCTGTTACTCTTAAAATCAGGACCTGAATATCTGTCCATAAAGATTGGATAGCTGGGCAAGACCAAAAGATATGCTCCAGGGAACCTATATGACCACACCCCCTCCAACAAGTGTTAGATACATCTTGATAAATCTTAGCTAATACTTCAGGGGTTCTATACCATCTGAATAGTATTTTATAGATGTTTTCTTTCACTTGCGTGCACATAGAAGTGTGCTTAGCGTTTTCCCAGATAGAGGACCAGTCTTCCAAGCTTATGGTTTGGTTCAGAGTTTGTTCCCACTTTGTCATATATGAATGATTAGGTTTTGCGGTACCAGATTTATCAAGAAGCAAGGTATAGATTGCTGAAATAAGGCCTTTTTGATGTCCTTCATGCTCACACAAGCGTTCAAATGGGGTGTAAGTAGGTATGGGGTTAGTGTCCTTAGAGAGGGATTTCAGGAAATGATAAATTTGATTGTATTCCATAATAATCTTAGCTGTGAATCGTATCTTCTCCTCTATTGTTTCTTTGGTTACAATTTTTCCTGTTCGTGTGTCAATCCAGCTGCTGAGTGTAGTGTATTGAAGGGTGAACCATCTGCCCATAAAATCTTCTGTCATACCTGGAGTAAAGGCCGGGTTTCCTAGTATGGGGTATAGTGGGGATATGGGGGATCTGAGGTTGGCCGTTTTTGCGGTTGCCCGCCATATTTGTAGGGTGAATTTAATAGTAGGGAGTAAGTGAGCAGTAGGGATCTTAGGCGGGGTCTGGGGCCAGATTAAAGCAGGTAGTGATATTGGGAAGATACTCATTGCTTCAATGAAGCCCCATTTAGTGAATGTTTTAAGAGTGGACCATTCGGAAAGTTGTCTTAAATGTGCCGCTTGATAGTATAGTTTTAGATTGGGTACTCCCAGACCTCCTTGTTCCCTGGATGCCATTAAAATCGTGGATTTGATTCTGGGTTTGGAGTTATTCCAAATAAATTTTAGGAAAGCACGCTGTAGTATTTTAAACTGTAAGGGTGGTATTTGTATGGGAAGGGTCTCAAACAGATATAATAATCGTGGCAATACATTCATTTTGAGGGAGTATATTCTGCCAATCCATGATATCTTATATGCCGTCCACTTATGTAGGTCTGAGAGTATAGATTGGATTAGAGACGGATAGTTTGCTTTATATAGTGTAGAGTAAGTTTGAGTCAGATGAATACCTAGGTATTTGATGGTATGTGTCCTCCAATTGTAGTGAAAAGTGTTTTTTAAGGTTTCAAGTAGGTTTTGTGGAATCTTAATAGGTAGTGCCTCCGTTTTTTCCTGATTAAGTTTAAAGCCTGAGATGGATTCAAAGTTCCGTAATATGGTATGTAGGATAGGAAGTGTAGTGAGTGGTTGGGTCAAGGTTAACAGGATATCATCTGCGAAGAGCGAAATTTTATACTCTCGGGTTCCTTGCCTAATGCCCATAATATCTGGATTCTGTCGTATTGCACAAGCGAGTGGCTCTATACTAAGAGCGAATAATAGAGGGGAAAGGGGACATCCTTGGCGTGTACCATTGTGGATAGGGAAGGGTGTTGGGGACGCGAAGGGCAATTTTACTGAGGTGGATGGAGAAGAGTAGAGGAATCGTATTAGAGTTAGAAAGGGCCCGTTGAACCCCTGATGTTCCATAACTCTGAAGAGGAATGGCCATGATAATCTGTCAAAAGCCTTCTCTGCATCCAAACTTAGGAGCAGAGAAGGCTTCCCAGATCTATTCATTAGTTCTATCAAATTGATTACCTTCCTTGTATTGTCTCCTGCTTGGCGGCCTAATATAAAGCCAACCTGGTCATTGTTAATTAGGAATGTGAGGATTGGGTTTAAGCGGTTAGCCAGGACTTTAGTGATTATCTTAAGATCTGCATTAAGAAGCGATATTGGTCGGTAGCTTTGTGGAAGTTGTGGGTCTTTCCCTTCTTTAGGGATCATGGTAATGAGGGAGCTTAGAAATGAGTTGGGAGCAATTTTCCCTTCCATAAGCGTATTGGCTAGGAGGGTCAAATAGGGGGCTAAAATGAATTTAAACTTTTTATAGTAAGAATATGGTAGACCGTCAGGGCCAGGGGCCTTAGAAGAAGGTAAGAATTTAATTACTTCTAGAATTTCTTCAGTAGTTATAGGGGAGTTTAGAAGTTGGACGTTTTCTTCCGTTAGTTTTGGTAGGGGTAATTGATTTAGAAACTCGTCTATTTTAAGCATATGCGTAGGATGGTGGGATGGTTGGGGGAGATTATAAAGTTGTTGATAGTAATCTGTGAAGATTTGGGCAACTTTTTGACGGTGGAAGTGTGTAGTTCCTTGAGGATCTTTAATAGAGTAAATATGTTGTTGGGATGATTTCGGATTTAATTTTCTAGCAAGAATGGTATGGGGCTTATTACCCCTTTCGAAAAAGAGTTGTCTGGTCCATCTCAGGCTTTTTTCCAGTTGTGTGGTTTGGAGGGCTTGGATTTCTTGTTTTATATTGTGCAGAGCGGTATAGTGTGTCTGGGAGGGTTCGTCTTTATAGAGGTTTTGTGCCTGTTTAAGTTTTGAATGAAGGGTTTGGAGTTTAGATGTCGCTGCTTTTTTACGTTTGGTAGCTTCCGAAATGAATACTCCCCTAATAAAAGCTTTGTGAGCTTCCCAGAGTGTCCCTACTGATGAAACCGAGCCCTTATTTATGTCAAAGTAAGATTGCAAATCATTTGTCAGACTTGAAAAAAGTTCCTTATCTTGTAACAAAGTTTCATTTAACCGCCAAAAATTTGGCCTATGGCTATGGGATAATAGGTCAATCTCTGCGGTGACAGCCTGGTGGTCTGACCATGCAATTGGTTGTATGTCAGCTTCCTTCAGCAAGGGTAGTACAGAGGCTGTTGAAAACAGGTAGTCTAATCTAGAGTGGGATGCATGTGGTGGAGAGAAGAAGGTGTACTCTATAGAGGTGGGATTAGATATCCGCCATAGATCCAGCAATCTATATTGTCTCAGTAGTATTCTAAATTTACGAGAATTACGACTGTGGGAGGATGTGGTGGTCTTATTAGGGGGAACATATCGGTCTTTTATATCAGAGAAAGCTAGGTTGAAATCTCCCCCTATCAGTAGGGTGCCCTTAGTGCTTTTAAATAATTTCCTTAGGAAGGTTGTTAGGAACGATATTTGGTCCTGATTAGGGACATATACATTAGCTAGAGTGATAGGTTTTCCTACTAGAGAGCCAATTAGTATTAAGTAGCGCCCTTTGGGGTCTGTGATAGTCGTAGAGATCTGTAGAGGGAATGTTTTTTTATAGATTATGGCCACCCCTGCTTTCTTTTTGGGACCTGAGGCTAAACACACCTCAGAGTATAGTTTATTGTATAGACGAGGTGGATCTGTTTTGCATATATGAGTCTCTTGTATGAAGGCCAAATCGATATTTAGTCTTCGCAAGTCTTTGAACAGAGAGAACCTTTTCTGAGGTGTGTTTAGTCCCTTGGTGTTTAGAGTTAGGAAATTAACCATTGTCAAAGATGATGTGAGCATTTGCATATAATCTTAAGACAGACCCAATAGACCTAGAAACAATACCTAATGAAGATAGAAATGTAACAATAATAGAAAAGGCAAAGCTATAAACATATGTAATAATCTGAGCGTTGATCTGGAAAAACATGCCACTGTTAATACAGTGGTCTATTGTAAGGGCAACATAAAACTGCTGCCTGTGTGGGGACCTCCCCAGGTTGGTCGCTCGTAGCAACGGGCGACCAAATTGGGAGAGAGTCCCCCGAAGGTACATGAGGAGTCTAAGGAGAAGACAAATAGCAATCAACATAATAACTATGTGATATAGTGGTGAGAGAGACCGATTTCCACCGCCAGCTTTGAAAGTGTATTCAGTTCGTTTCTAGAGTTAAGGAGCAGCAAGTCAGATAAAGTTTAACGGTTATAAAAAGGGGAAAGCAGAAAAGCTGGGTGTGTGGAATGGGTAGGCAGTGTGAAAGCAGTATCCTGTCTCTATAGGAGACGTAAAAAGATATGCTGAGGTCCACTTTCAGGTTCCAGACGGTTGATCTTCCATATTGTCAGCTCTGTCAGGATAGGTGATACTGCGAATCGGACCTTGCGACCATTCTGAGACATGTCGCACCTTCCGTGGGGGTGATGACATAGGTGACGAGCGGAACGTAGATGATGGTGTGTTAGGAAGTTTAAGTCCCATTTGTTTAAGGAATAAAGGTGCATCATCAAAATCAGATAGGGTGAAAGTCAGGCCCTGTCTGTTTACAATCAATCGAAAAGGGAAACCCCATTTATATGGGATATTAGCATCCCTGAGTAGCTGCGTAACCGGTCTGAGAGCTCTACGTTTAGCCAATGTTATTAATGATAGATCGTTGTAAATGGCAATATCGTCCCCTTTAAAGGAAATGGTGGTTGTGCTTCTTAGAGCTCTAAACAGGGCGTCTTTGGCCTCATAGTAGTGCAGTTTCGCGATAATATCTTTGGGTCTTGAAGTACCAGGGCGCCGTTCACCTAAAGATCTGTGGGCTCTGTCGATCCTCCACATTTCTTCTGGCATATCAGGCAAAATAGTATGGAACAGTTCTTTCAGATGAGCCCCAATATGTTCACTTTTTATAGACATGGATACCCCTTTAATGCGCACATTTTGTCTCCGCTCTCTGTTTTCCATATCTTCTTGTGCTGTACGCATTGATTTTATATCAGTCTGCATGAGTTGCTGCTCTTCAGCTAAGTCAGCTTGTTTAACAGTTAGAGCATCCATCTTATCTTCTAGTGTCTGAGTGCGCTCCCCCAGCCCTGATATGTCTGCCCGGAGCTCTTGTACAGCAGTTAGTATAACCTTTTGCAAAGAGTCATGGAGGCTGTGATAATGTTTGTTTAACGTTTGCTCCAGTAAGTCTGCTGTGAGAAGCTGCGTATTGCCCCCTGCACTTGCCTGGTCGGAGAGCTGGGAGTCCTGATGAGCTGCGTGGCCAGCGCCATCTTGGCTGGGAGGGAGGCGCAGGAACTTGTCCATGATGCCCGCTGGAGGGGTGCTTTTCTGGGCCCCTTTGCCCGTCATAGGTTGTGGAGAAGGTTGCGGAGGTCGTCTCCCTCAATGCCGCCCGTTTTTGAGGCTGGATATGCGGAGGTAATTGCTGCTGGCGGCGGTGGAGTACGGAGCTCCTCTCTTATGCGGCCATCTCCCGCGGCTCGCGCATGCGCCCTTTGGAACAGGTTTCTTTTTATTTACCATATAATATTCTTTTAAATCAAAATTTGGATAGCACAATGCATATGTCATGTAAGTATTTATCTACTTATATATGTGTTTTTTCCTGCGATAGTATGGCTGTCCCTGCTGCTTTAAAGAGGAACTCCAGTGAAAATAATGTAATTAAAAAAAGTGATTCATTTTTGCAATAACTATGTACAGTGGCTTGCAAAAGTATTCGGCCCCCTTGAAGTTTTCCACATTTTGTCATATTACTGCCACACACATGAATCAATTTTATTGGAATTCCACATGAAAGACCAATACAAAGTGGTGTACACGTGAGCAGTGGAACAAAAATCATACATGATTCCAAACATTTTTTACAAATAAATAACCGCAAAGTGGGGTGTATAATTATTCAGCCCCCTTTGATCTGAGTGCAGTCAGTTGCCCATAGACATTGCCTGATGAGTGCTAATGACTAAATAGAGTTCACCTGTGTTTAATCTAATGTCAGTACAAATGCAGCTGATCTGTGACGGCCTCAGAGGTTGTCTAAGAGAATATTGGGAGCAACAACACCATGAAGTCCAAAGAACACACGAGACAGGTCAGGGATAAAGTTGTTGAGAAATTTAAAGCAGGCTTAGGCTACAAAAAGATTGCCAAAGCCTTGAACATCTCACGGAGCACTGTTCAAGCGATCATTCAGAAATGGAAGGAGTATGGCACAACTGTAAACCTACCAACAGGGCCGGTTTAAGCAACAATGGGGCCCCAGGGCAAAATAAACCTGGGGGCCCCCCCCCCAACATATACCCCGGAACAAAAATCGGCATTAGGGGACCTTTTTTGCAGTTGGTATAGTCAGGGTGTGAAGTCCCAATCGGTCGGAGCTCCACATTCTGGCTATCCCAGCCTGCATGGGGGACAAGGGGTTAAAAAGTTTCAGGAGGGGGGACCCCACATACATTTTTTTTTAAAATTCCCAAACACTAAACATAAAAAAAAATTGGGAAAATAGAAAAGAATGGCAGGGATCTTCATACAGCCATATTGCGGCTGTATAGCGATCCCTGGCCAAAGCGCTGCGGCTGCGTATAGACCCCCTGGAAACCCCGTCAGGAAATTTATTGCGCTTTCGTTTGATGCATGTAAAATTACACTGCCGTTAGGTTTGCTACTAAAAGTGACATTTACCGCATTTAAAACTATACCTTTTTCCTTCTAAACTTTAAAATCGATTGTCTCAAAAACTATAAAGTCTTTTTGAAAAATTGTTTTTTCCTCTTATTCCTAATGATCTCCTTAACATATCCTGCAAATTTAGGGTTTCTAGCATTTAAGGTGGATTTGCTATCATCCATTAAAGTCAGCAGGTTTTTAAATGTGTATTTTTTTTCCTTTGAAAGTTTAAAATCGATTTTCTCAAAAACTATAAGGCCGATTTGAAAAAATTTTTTTTCCTCTTGTAGCCACTGGGGGCCCCTACAAGCTCTGGGGCCCTGGGGCAGCTGCCTCCTCTGCCTCTATGGTAGCGCCGGCCCTGCCTACCAAGACAAGGCCGTCCACCTAATCTCACAGGCCGAACAAGGAGAGCGCTGATCAGAAGTGGAGTCAAGAGGCCCATGGTGACTCTGAACGAGCTGCAGAGATCAACAGCTCAGGTGGGGGAATCTGTCCATAGGACAACTATTAGTCATGCACTGCACAAAGTTGGCCTTTATGGAAGAGTGACAAGAAGAAAGCCATTGTTAACAGAAAAGCATAAGAATGGGACGTTTGCAGTTTGCCACAAGCCATGTGGGGGACACAGCAAACATGTGGAAGAAGATGCTCTGGTCTGAATAGACCAAAATGGAACTTTTTGGCCAAAATGCAAAACGCTATGTGTGGCAGAAAACTAACACTGCACATCACTCTGAACACACCATACCCACTGTCAAATATGGTGGTGGCAGCATCATGCTCTGGGGGTGCTTCTCTTCAGCAGGGACAGGGAAGCTGGTCAGAATTGATGGGAAGATGGATGGAGCCAAATACAGGGCAATCTTGGAAGAAAAACTCTTGGAGTCTGCAAAAGACTTGAGACTAGGGCGGAGGATTACCTTCCAGCAGGACAACGACCCTAAACATAAAGCCAGGGCAACAATGGAATGGTTTAAAACAAAACATATCCATGTGTTAGAAAGGCCCAGTCAAAGTCCAGTTCTAAATCCAATCGAGAATCTGTGGCAAGATCTGAAAACTGCTGTTCACAAACACTGTCCATCTAATCTGACTGAGGTGGAGCTGTTTTGCAAAGAAGAATGGGCAAGGATTTCAGTCTCTAGATGGGCAAAGCTGGTAGAGACATACCCTAAAAGACTGGCAGCTGTAATTGCAGCAAAAGGTGGTTCTACAAAGTATTGACTCAGAGGGCTGAATAATTATGCACAACCCATTTTGCGGTTATTTATTTGTAAAAAAAATTGTTTGGAATCATGTATCGAGAATCTGTGGCAAGATCTGAAAACTGCTGTTCACAAACACTGTCCATCTAATCTGACTGAGCTGGAGCTGTTTTGCAAAGAAGAATGGGCAAGGATTTCAGTCTCTAGATGTGCAAAGCTGGTAGAGACATACCCTAAAAGACTGGCAGCTGTAATTGCAGCAAAAGGTGGTTCTACAAAGTATTGACTCAGGGGGCTGAATAATTATGCACAACCCATTTTGCGGTTATTTATTTGTAAAAAAAATTGTTTGGAATCATGTATGATTTTCGTTCCACTTCTCACGTGTACACCACTTTGTATTGGTCTTTCACGTGGAATTCCAATAAAATTGATTCATGTTTGTGGCAGTAATATGCCAAAATGTGGAAAACTTCAAGGGGGATGAATACTTTTGCAAGCCACTGTATAAATGATTTAACCAGTGTTTGCCCATTCTCTGATTTACATTCTGACATTTATCACATGGTGACATTTTTACTACTGGCAGGTGATGTCAGTAGAAGGAGAAGCTGCTTATTGTTATATTTCCCACAATGCAACAAGACTCCCACAGTGTGATGTCAGAACCATGGTCCTGACATCACACTGTGGGAGGGGCTTCACCACAATATCAGCAATACAGACCCCAAGACACAAAGCCCCCCCCCCCACACACACACACACCCGATGATCCGTTTGTGAAAAGGTAAATATTTCTCATGGGAAAGGGGATATTGGCTACTGATTGGGATGAAGGTCAATCCTTGGTCACAGTTTCTCTTTAACCACTTGCCGACCGCGCACTCATAACGCGCGTCGGCAAAGTGGTAGCTGCAGGACCAGCGACGCACATCTGCGTTGCCGGCTGCAGGCTAATTAATCAGGAAACAGCCGTTTGCTTGAGCGGCTGCTTCCTGTCAATTCACGGCGGGGGGCTCCGTGAATAGCCTGCTCGCAGGCTAAATGTAAACACAAGCGGAAATAATCCGCTTTGTTTACATTTTTACAACGCTGCTAACAGTAGCAGCGTTGTACTAGATCAGCGATCCCCAGCCAATCAGCAGCCGGGGATCGCTGTCACATGACAGGCAGGAGCCTGTTAGAGGCTGCACAGGACAGATCCGTTCCTGTGCAGCCTCCGATCTCCGGGGCAGGGAGGGAGAAGAGGGAGAGGGGGAATCCTGCGGTGGAGGGGGCTTTGAGGTGCCCCCCCCCCCCCCCAGGGCTGTATTTAGGGTTTGGGCTCCCCTAGGCACCCCAAACCTACGACGCCCCCCCCCCCCCCCCCCCCCCGCGCCCAGGAGGATGTTGGCGGCGCGCGAAGCGCGCCGCGGCAAAGAATGGGCGTGGCCACAGAATGCAGTGGGTGTGTCCATAACACAGTGGGTGTGGTCAATTAAAATTTCCTAGTAAGAGTGCAGCCCAAAGCCGTTTTCTCCCCAGGTATGAGTAAAGTGACCCTAAAAAAGCAAGTAGGAAAAGTCCCCCCCCCCCCCCAAAAAAAAAAAACCCCACACATTAGCCAGTGTTCTCTCCCACAAAATAGTGGTAGGTATTAGATTGTGAGCTCCCCTGAGAAAAGTCAGGAACATGGCTGTTCTCTGCAAAGTGCTGCAGAAGATGCCAGTGCTATATAAATACAAATATGGTAGGACATTAGACTATGGCAGAATTAGATTGTAAGCTCCTCAGAGGATAGTCAGTGACATGACTACATACTCTGTGAAGTACTGCTGAAGATGGCAGTACAATACAGTATAGTAGTATGGCAGCATGGTGGCGTAGTGGTTAGCGCTCTCGCCTTGCAGCGCTGGGTTCCAGGTTCAAATCCCATCCAGGTCAACATCTGCAAGGAGTTTGTATGTTCTCCCTGTGTCTGTGTGGGTTTCCTTAGGACACTCTGGTTTCCTCCCACATCCCAACAACATACAATACAGATAAGTTAATTGGCTTCCCCTAAAAATTGGCCCTAGACTACGATACTTACATGCACATGACTATGGTAGGGATTAGATTGTGAGCCCCACTGTGACAAGACAATACATACTCTGTACAGCACTGCGTAATATGTTGGCGCTATATAAATAATTAGTATAAGTACAGTCAGTGGTGGCTCCAGGGTTTTTTTTTTTGGGGGGGGGGGGGGGTGCTATGCAGGTGCTGGACCAATTTTTGTGGCTATAACCGCACTGCGGCAAAAATGGGCGTGGCCATGCCCGGATGAGGGTAAAGCTAACTAATTTAAAGTGAACCCGAGGTGAGAGTGATATGGAGGCTGCCATATTTATTTCCTTTTAAAGGGACACTTAAGCCAAATAAAAAATAGTTTTACTCACCTGGGGCCTCTACCAGCCCCTTGAAGCTGTCCGGTGCCCACGTAGACTCGCTCCGATGCTCCTGGCCCTGCTTCCGGTTCTGGCGACAGGAGCCGACAGGCCGGGAACGCGAGTGATTCTTCGCGTTCCTGGCCGTAATAGCGCCCTCTATGCTGATATAGCATATATCATATAACAGCATAGAAGGCGCTATTACGTCCAGGAATGCGAAGAATCATTCGCGTTCCCGGCCTGTCTGCTCCTGTCGCCGAAACCTTAAGTGGCTGCTGGCAGGGCCAGGAGCATCAGAGCGAGTCTACATGGGCACCGGACAGCTTCATGGGGCTGGTAGAAGCTCCAGGTGAGTAAAACTCATTTTTTTTATTTGGCTTAAGTGACCCTTTAAACAATACTAGTTGCCTGGCAGCCCTGCTGATCTATTTGGCTGCAGTAGTGAACTGAATTACGCCAGAAACAAGCATGGAGCTAATCTGGTCAGTTCGGACAATATTGTCAGAAACCCCTGACCTGCTGCATGCTTGTTCAGGGTCTGTGGTTGAAAGAATTAGAGGCAGAGGATCAGCACGGCAGCCAGGCAACTAATATTGCTTAAAATATTACTCTCACCTCGGGTTCCCTTTAAAAGTGCAACGCAAAGACAGTGGGCCCAAGTGTTGGTGACCCTTTCCCCAGAAAATTCACATAATTGTGCAGGTTTTCTCAAGAAAATACACGTAATGTGAGCAGATTTGCCCAGAAAATATATTCAATCATGTCGGCATATCTGCCCAATTATGTCAGCAGATTTGATCAGAAATACGTGCAATAACGTCAGCAGATTTGATCAGAAATACGAGCAATAACGTCAGCAGATTTGATCAGAAATACGAGCAATAACGTCAGCAGATTTGATCAGAAATACGAGCAATAACGTCAGCAGATTTGATCAGAAATACGAGCAATAACGTCAGCAGATTTGATCAGAAATACGTGCAATAACGTCAGCAGATTTGATCAGAAATACATGCAATAACGTCAGCAGATTTGATCAGAAATGCGAGCAATAACGTCAGCAGATTTGATCAGAAATACGAGCAATAACGTCAGCAGATTTGATCAGAAATACGTGCAATAACGTCAGCAGATTTGATCAGAAATACGTGCAATAACGTCAGCAGATTTGATCAGAAATACGTGCAGTAACGTCAGCAGATTTGATCAGAAATACGTGCAATAACGTCAGCAGATTTGATCAGAAATACGAGCAATAACGTCAGCAGATTTGATCAGAAATACGAGCAATAACGTCAGCAGATTTGATCAGAAATACGAGCAATAACGTCAGCAGATTTGATCAGAAATACGAGCAATAACGTCAGCAGATTTGATCAGAAATACGAGCAATAACGTCAGCAGATTTGATCAGAAATACGAGCAATAACGTCAGCAGATTTGATCAGAAATACGAGCAATAACGTCAGCAGATTTGATCAGAAATACGAGCAGTAACGTCAGCAGATTTGATGAGAAATATGTGCAATAACGACAGCAGATTTGATGAGAAATACGAGCAATAACGACAACAGATTTGATGAGAAATACGAGCAATAATGACAGCAGATTTGATGAGAAATACGAGCAATAATGACAGCAGATTTGATGAGAAATACGAGCAATAACGACAGCAGATTTGATGAGAAATACGAGCAATAACGTCAGCAGATTTGATGAGAAATACGAGCAATAACGTCAGCAGATTTGATGAGAAATACGAGCAATAACGACAGCAGATTTGATGAGAAATACGAGCAATAATGACAGCAGATTTGATGAGAAATACGAGCAATAACGACAGCAGATTTGATGAGAAATACGAGCAATAATGACAGCAGATTTGATGAGAAATACGAGCAATAACGTCAGCAGATTTGATGAGAAATACGAGCAATAATGACAGCAGATTTGATGAGAAATACGAGCAATAATGACAGCAGATTTGATGAGAAATACGAGCAATAACGACAGCAGATTTGATGAGAAATACGAGCAATAATGACAGCAGATTTGATGAGAAATACGAGCAATAACGACAGCAGATTTGATGAGAAATACGAGCAATAATGACAGCAGATTTGATGAGAAATACGAGCAATAACGACAGCAGATTTGATGAGAAATACGAGCAATAATGACAGCAGATTTGATGAGAAATACGAGCAATAATGACAGCAGATTTGATGAGAAATACGAGCAATAACGACAGCAGATTTGATGAGAAATACGAGCAATAATGACAGCAGATTTGATGAGAAATACGAGCAATAACGACAGCAGATTTGATGAGAAATACGAGCAATAACGACAGCAGATTTGATGAGAAATACGAGCAATAACGTCAGCAGATTTGATGAGAAATACGAGCAATAATGACAGCAGATTTGATGAGAAATACGTGCAATAACGTCAGCAGATTTGATCAGAAATACGAGCAATAATGACAGCAGATTTGATCAGAAATACGTGCAGTAACGTCAGCAGATTTGATGAGAAATACGAGCAGTAACGTCAGCAGATTTGATGAGAAATACGAGCAATAATGACAGCAGATTTGATGAGAAATACGTGCAATAACGTCAGCAGATTTGATCAGAAATACGAGCAATAACGACAGCAGATTTGATGAGAAATACGAGCAATAATGACAGCAGATTTGATGAGAAATACGAGCAATAACGACAGCAGATTTGATGAGAAATACGAGCAATAACGACAGCAGATTTGATGAGAAATACGAGCAATAACGACAGCAGATTTGATGAGAAATACGAGCAATAACGACAGCAGATTTGATGAGAAATACGAGCAATAACGACAGCAGATTTGATGAGAAATACGAGCAATAATGACAGCAGATTTGATGAGAAATACGAGCAATAATGTCAGCAAATTCAGAAATACGTGCAATAATGTCAGCAGATTTGTCCAGGAACTTGACTACAACAAATATCTTACCTAGTCCGGTGCGCGAGGGAAACTCTGCATGCCACCGCCTGGTCTGGTGGTGGCCTGCTGTGCTGCCTGGGCAGCTGGGGCCTGCGAGTGACCCTGGGCTGGGGTAGCTGGTGGTGGCCTGCTGTGCTGCCTGGGCGGCTGGGGCCTGCTGCCTGTGACCCTGGGCTGGGCGAGGGTGACCTGTCTGCCTAGCTGGCTGGCTGGGCTGGGTAGCTGGGGGCTGGGCTGCAGCAGCTGCTTCACATGGCTCCCGATCGAGTGACTCCCGACCCGACCATCTCATGTGTTGCTGTCCTCCTCCTGCGTGATGTAAAATGGAGCTGAGGAGGAGTCACTTTACCCGGGCTCGGCTAGTCGGCTGGGGGGGGGCGGAGCATCGGAAGCCAATGTATTTCATAGCCTGCCCTGCTGTCTCAGCCTCAATGTCAAGCCACGCCCCCTCCCTGTACATGCAAGTGGCTCCACCTGCTCTGGCTGGCTCATTACTGTGCGATGAGAGTCAGTCAGAGCGCACAGAGAACGTGACCAGAGGAAACCATTGTGGATGGTGGCGGCAGGGGGGGAGCGCTTGCAAACAGTAAGAACTGTAACTTCTGGCTGCTGCAGCGGCGCTCCCCCCCCCCCCCCCCCCCCCCCCAAAAAAAAAAATGTTAATGATAGAAAAAAAAATGTCATAAGGGGAAAAAAAAATAAAAAAAAGTATTATTATTTGAACCAGTGGCCACCCGCCCCCCCCCGAGGACCCGCCCATGGCACCGGCCCACGGGTGCCTCTTAATAGATACGGCCCTGCCCCCCCCCGCAACCCACACGCAGGCAGGAGCGATCAGACCCCCCCAGCACATCATCCCCCTAGTGGGGAAAAAAGGAGGGTGATCTGGTCGCTCTGCCTGGTATTTGATCTGTGCTGGGGGCTGTAGAGCCCACCCAGCACAGATCTTAGAAATCAGTGCTGGTCCTTAAGGGGGGATAAAGGCTGAGTCCTGAAGTGGTTAAGCATAAGCTCTATTTTCCCTCCCACCCTGCCCTACTTACCTGAATTTAGATGTGTAGAGTGGATGTCACATGATTTCTGAGCTTCGTAAATTAGGAATGATTGATACTCTATGCTGCACAACCTTTTGGGAAAGAGCATGCTTGGAGAGCCACTCACTCAATCGCTTCTTGATAAAGAGTCAAATGGATGGCATTGGCATTCTGTAGCTCTCTGATTTTGCCAAGCAGCAATGATGTCACTGGGGGACTGCAAGGCTTTTGGCAGAGGTATGCTGTATGTAATACTGGATATCTTGTTTTGTAGTCAACATAGTCAGCCTATAAACCAGTATTTATGTTTAGAGGGTGGATAGGGCTTTTTTTTTTAAATTTTATAAATAAACTGGTTATCTGGTTAATCTAAATCTGGTTGATTTGTATGAGGGGATATTGGTGATTCTTTTTTGTAAAGTGTGTGTTTCTGTTTATCTAAAATACTACAGTACCAAATATTGTATTACATTTTGATGAATTGATTTTTTAAGGCCTAAAATCGGAAAGTTTTCAAATTTTTACAAACAGTTGGGTATTGTGTATGACAAGTACATAGTTAGTAAACTCAATTTTGATGTTATGAAGTCGGACTACAGAGATAATGATGTCGGATAGAACATACACAATAGAGCAAGTTAGTTGTAGGAATAAGAGAAGTCTTAAAAATCATGAAACGTTGAAAATAGAACATAAAGGAAACTTAAATCATCTACTTCAAAACAGTAGGCTTTTTCTTTGAGACAGTAACAGGAACTACAATACAATTTTCCAATAGCTACATAAATCAGTGTTGAGAAATATCTGTGTGTAGCTATATGGTGGCGAATTGGGTATAAATCAGAAATGTTCGACTTCCCCTTCCATAAAGGTGCCTCGAAGTCTGTGTTCCATATTTAAATTGAGGAGGGCCTGTCTTTTTATGTCCTCTGTAGAAGGTGGCGTAGGGTCTTTCCAGTTATGAACTATGGCGTGTCTGGTGGCGCATAATAGGTGGGTGGTTATTAGTCTAAATTTGTGCGGTATTACTTGTAAATCAATGTGGAGGAGAGCTAGTTGCGGGGAGGGGTGGAGTGTCCACCCTATATGCATGGAGATTTCTGTAAATATGTGGGACCAAACAGGTACTATTTTAGGGCATTGCCACAGTATGTGATATAATGAGCCTGTCTCTCCACAGTTTCTCCAGCACTGATTGGAATCCCCTCTATGAAATTTATGGAGTTTGACAGGCGTGTAGTACCAATCCAAGAAAATTTTTTGAAGAGTTTCCCAATGTGAGGAGCATTTGGAAAATTTAGTTATATGTAGTGTGGCTTTTTGCCATTGATCAATGCTAAGTTTGGTATTCAATTCTCTTGCCCAGTAATCAATATATTTAAATAAACTTTTTTGGAAGTGATGAGTTAAATGGTCATAACATAATGCAATCCCTTTTTTTGATAGCTGACTTTTTTCGTTTAAGGCCTAAAATCATGCATACTTGTATCATAGGAAGTGAGATTTAGAGTATGGACCCCTCAGTGTTCTCCCCAGGCTCTTTTAGCTGGGTGCTCCACTCGGCTAAATTTGGTGATCATCGGCTATCACCGGCTCACCTCCTCATCCTCCTCCCATGCGGCAAGCAGATTTGCACAAAGAAACGCCACCCCTGCATTCCCCCATCGTACCCCACCCGGCTACTTTTTCATGCCATTCGGCTGGAAAAAAATTCTGGGGAGAACACTGCCCCTCCAACCTCTGTTGTGGCTGTAATTACTGGTAGTTGTCAGTGAGGATTGACAGTCCCGCTAGGTCCAACTTGAGAGAAACTGTCATTTACATTCCTGAATGTTTAACCCTTTCAGCAAGAAGAGGGGAAAACATGAACACAGCCTAGTTATATGCAGGAAAGGCACCGTACACACGTTTATCTCATCATGTGACATGCATTTGTACTTATAGGCTTCTGAGATATAATTCTAACCCTGGCAACCATGTGCCTGCTATTGTGCCATGTAACGTGTGGCTACAAACTGATTATGCAGCAAGCAAATACATTTCTCAATAAAGGATATGTATAATATGAATATTTGTACAATGGCAGTAAGTAAGCAGTTAGTATACTGCATTGCACTGGTTGTTTTCAGAAGGCCAAAGTGTCACTGGAGAGTCTGCATTGAGATTAGGCAATCAGAGGCCTGTGATGTCCTGACTTTTGGGGTCCCATCACACCTTTTTACACCGCTGCATTTGCCTTACAAACTTCTTTTCCTACACAAACACTGATGCACATGATAAAAGGGGGCCCTGGGCTCTGCCACTGCCCAGGACCCCCAAACCCCCATGTGACACCAATAGGGGGAGCGCGGGTGATCCCCGGTACCCCCACCAACAGGGGATTCACCCAAACTGCCTCTAAATACTGAATGCAAAATACAAGAGAAACAAATGCTCACTCCCAGGCCAGCACACTGCCATTTTATATGGTCCACAGGCAGCCTGTCAGCCAATCAAATGTAATGGTATACACTGTGTCTGTAGTACCAAATCTAGCAGGAGCTGTATAAGGTCGGCAAAAAACAGGTGAGAGGTTCGGTCGCACATAATCATAGACTATGTGACAAGCAGGGGCACCAGTGTATACCCTCCCAATGCCCCCTTCCCTAACCACTAACCTTCCTCTGCACACTGGAAGCTGCAAAAAAAGAAATGTAAAAACGCTAACACTGGTGCACATGAGAGAAGGAGGCCCCGGGCTCTGTCACCGTCTTTTTCCTGCAAACTACTTTGCCTCTTAGTATCAGTGCTGGAATTCAGAACGGGTTCTTTGCCTGTGATTAGCTGTGCGGTACTTATTTAACTGATAAAAGATCCGGAATAGATTTTGCTGCATCGCCACCCTTTCTGTAGCTCCTCTGCTCCTTGCCACACACATACAGATAATGTATCTCAGGGGCAAAGCTTAATTAGATCCCTTCTAATCCAAATTGTGGAGAACGATTTGAATGTATCCTTTCGGATTACAATCTAATGGAGGTTATTAGCACTCGCTCTGCTTTAAAGTGCTTGCTGACTTTAGAGGCATTTTTTCACTTTGGAACAGATTTGCTGTGCCCTGTGGGCTGCACTGCTTAACCATATCAGCACCGTTTAACAAGTGACAATTAACTACATGTCTAGGCAGCCAGCATGCCGATAGGATCAATAATCGCTCTGGGCATCAGGAAGTGGCTGCTAGTTCTCATTCAGCTGAATGTAAAAAAAAAGTGCTGCATAATAGCCTTGCTTATTTAATTGATGTGCTGCTTATCTGATGCTCAGTGGCTGGTTACACAATGCACAGATGGCACCCACAGTACAGCAGTACCAGAATAATGACAAAGCCTTACGCAGTAGTAGTTTGTCTTTCCCAGGCAGCGTGGGGTCCACTTGTTTTTTGTTTTTGTTTCCATATTTGCCCGCTTCCTTACATAACAGCGGGTCAGATCGTCATCTTTCCTAATTCCTACTCGCCTTTCACCTCTCTCGCTCACCAGCCTTTTTTGACCAGAATAGTCCTTAGGGCTCTTTTCCACTATGGCGTTCGCGATGGCTGAATCGCAAAACCGCAAACCGCTAGGGATTTTTCAAATCGCTACAGTTTGCTTTTAACATAGGAATCGCGGTAGGTCATTTCCACTACCGCGATTCGTTTTTTACCTAATCGCGATCGCACGGCGGAACGATTATTGCCGCGATTTTGCTATGCAGTGCATAGCATAGCAAAATCGCAAACGTCGGAAAATCGCCGCGAAATTTTGTGCATTTGCTGAATCGCAATCACTAGCGTTCAGCGCAAACGCTAGTAGTGATTGCTAGTGGGAAAGGACCCTTTTGAAGCTTTTTTTTCCTCATCTGCCACTCTCTTATGCCCGAGATACTTTTAAGAGAGAACATCATAAAAGTGTTGTTGTTTCAGAGATACTGGCACCAGCTCTTCTTGCACCGCCGATCATCCATCCTTCAAAGTCACATCTTTCGTCTTACCCATTTTGACATTAACTTCCATGATAATTACGCCGTCTGAAGCTGAGTATTCCTTATATAAGTAACTCTGCGTTGTTACAGCACTCCGTGTGTCACTGGTGGAATTGTGTCTCTACTTTCTTGGCCACTCAGTGTATGTCTTATATTCAGGGGCATAATTAAAAATCACTGGGCCCGCCTGCGAAACTTTGGATGGGGCCTAACTTTGGATGCTGCCCAACACCTCACATTCTGCACAGGAAAACTGAGACGCTATTCGGTTGGCTAGTGCACACTTGGCTGTGTTTTTCCCATGCAGAAAAAAAAACAGAAAGCAGTGAAGCACTGCAGGCATTTTCTCTATCAATTATATTAGCTTCTGTGATAAAATGTGCATGTTTTCCCACATACAGACACACATGGTGTGCAGAAAACGCGTACAGAAAAATGCACACAGAAAACCGACAGACTAGTGTGCTCCCAGCCTCAGCTTATTACACTCACTCTGTCCTGATGGAGAATAATTGGCTCTGCAGACTTCTCCAGCATCACTACAGTACACAGCACTTGGGGAGGGGTAGAGAGGTTGGGGGGAGGGCACTGTACACAAGAGCCTGCTGCACACTAAATAGGGACTGTCTACAAATATTTGTCTACAAAACTATGTATGATTTCAGTGGCTGAGCAAACACAGTCATTAGAACAATTATGCAGAGAGCAGAAAGATTTTTCTCTCTGCATCTTTAGTTGTCAGTCTCTCAAACTTCTCCCCCCATGGGGCCCCCTGGGGCTTCTGGACCCCCCTGCAACTGTATCCCTAGCAGTGGCTGTTGTTACACCACTGCTTGCATTGATGAAGACAATCTTAGCATTTGCATATTCGCTGGCATAGTTCCTTCTTGTTCACACAGAGCAGAATAACTGCAAATATTTTCTATTTTACAAAAGTACATTTATATAGATTTTTTTTAAGAGGGCTTGTAAAGCTAAATAATAGCAAACAACCACAAATAATACCTGCCTCGACATAGGGAAGCCTCAGTCCAGAGGCTTCCCAGTCCACCTTGGAAACCAATATTTCTGTGCAGGGTTCCTCTGAACATATCCGACAAGAGCTTGTCAGATATATACCCATGGCTGCACTGCGCTCCCGTGTACGAGCCAAGCACAGCTGTACAGTGCATGTGCGAATACGGGCCTGCCTGCACAGTAGCACGAAAGCCTCTTGTGCATGCGCGGCTTTCTGCTTCTGTGCAGATGCAGCCGAACTCACACATGCCCAGTATGGCTGCACTCGTACATGGAGAGGAGCATAAGGGTCCCAGCCAGTGGCAGTGGGGTCGAGAAAAGCCGGAGCAAGAAGCAGAGGTAGCCGCTAGTTGGGTCACAGTTAGAAGGGGTAGGGGAAAAAGTGGCAGGGAGGCTAGTCCCGAGTTGTCCCTCACTAATAAGTCTGCTTGTTTGCGTAATATTGATGAGGATGATTCAGGAGTAGCAATGCTGCAGCAGGATGTGCTCCTTAGCAACCAAGGGGCAGACTGCTGTAACGAGAAAGGGAATAGGAGTGCAGCTAAGGCTAGACAGGTACTGGTGGTAGGGGATTCAATTATTAGGCGCACAGATAGGGTAATCTGTCGAAGAAACCGTGAATGCCGTACAGTCTGTTGCCTCCCGGGTGCTTGGGTTCGGCATGTAGCGGAAAGAATTGACAGATTATTGGGTGGGGCTGGGGAAGACCCAGCTGTCATGGTACACATTGGCACCAATGACAAAGTTAGTGGGAGATGGAAGGTCCTCAAAAATGATTTTCAGGTACTTGGAGATAAACTTAAAGCAAGGACCTCCAAGGTGGTGTTCTCTGAAATACTGCCAGTGCCACGCGCTACATCTGAGAGACAGAGGGAGCTTAGGGAGTTAAATAAGTGGCTGAGAAATTGGTGTAGGAAGGAAGGGTTTGGGTTCCTGGAGAACTGGGCAGACTTTGCAGTCGGCTACAGGTTCTACAGCAGGGATGGGCTGCACCTTAATGGGGAGGGTGCAGCTGCATTGGGGGAGAAGATGGCTAAACGGTTGGAGGAGATTTTAAACTAGGATCTGGGGGGAGGCGGGAGGATAAAGTCTCAATATGTAGACAAGATAAGGTAAAAAGACAGTGGGAGCCTAACATGATGGGGGGTGGAGAGGGGGGTGGGGACAGTGTAAAGATTAAGGAGGTTGGTAAAACTTCAAGTAGCCTATTTCGTGTAAACAAAATTGGTAAATGTGTTGGTAAAAATATAAAGTGCATGGTAACCAATGCTCGGAGCCTTGCAAATAAAATAGACGAACTAGAGTTCATTCTGAATGACAAAGGCTATGACATTGTGGGAATAACCGAGACATGGATGGATGAAAGCCATGACTGGATAGCTAATTTAAAAGGATACAATGTGTTTAGGAGGGATAGAACAGGGAAAAAAGGTGGAGGGGTTTGTCTCTTTGTTAAGAATTCTTTTACAGCTGTCCTCAACGATGAGATGGAGGAAGATTGCGAAGATGTGGAGTCCGTTTGGGTAAATATTCATGGTGGAAATAAAAGTTGCCAATTGCTTATTGGGGTATGCTACAGACCACCTCTTATTAATGAAGCTGCAGAACTGCGATTACTACAGCAGATTGAAAAAGCTGCAAGTAAAAATGAGGTCATAATTATGGGCGACTTCAACTTTCCAGACATTGACTGGGGTATTGAGGCTACCCATTCTGGTAAAAGCAGCAGATTTCTGGCAGCACTACAGGACAATTACTTGACTCAAATGGTAACGGAACCAACTAGGGGGAATGCGTTACTGGATCTGATCATTTCTAATAGACCAGATAATGTATCATATGTGCAGGTTCAAGAACATTTGGGAAATAGTGATCACAACATGATAACGTTTGATCTGGTGACTGATAGGCCACGGGGCAGTGGGACCACTAAAACTATGAATTTTAGAAAAGCAAAGTTCAATCAAATTAGGCAGGCACTAAGTTTGGTGAACTGGGATAATGTACTACAAGGGAAGGACACTGAAGGGAAATGGCAAGCTTTTAAACGTATTCTCAATCAATATTGTAGTATGTATATCCCATATGGAAATAAAATGTCTAGGAATAAAAAAAGGCCTCTATGGATGAATAGAAAGGTTAGGGATAAAATGAAGAGGAAAAAGAATGCCTATAAGGTCCTAAAACAGGAGGGGACTGAGGCTGCACTAAGCAATTATAAGGAGTGCAATAAAAATTGTAAAAAAGAAATTAGGCTGGCAAAGATCGAAGCTGAAAATCAAATCGCTAGGGATATCAAATCTAACCCAAAAAAGTTTTACAAGTACATCAACTCTAAAAAAAGAAAGGTTGACTGTATAGGAATCCTAAAGGATGAGGGTGGGAACTCAATGGTGGATGACCAAGGTAAGGCAGAGTTATTAAATGCTTTCTTTGCTTCTGTCTTCACAAAGGAAACAGCACTGTTGCAAATTACAGAGGAAGAAGAGTCTCAATCTTCTAACTGTAATATTAAATACTTAACGCAGGAAGAAGTAAAGGCAAGACTAAATAAATTAAAAATAGACAAGGCACCTGGCCCGGATGGCATGCATCCTCGGGTCCTAAGAGAATTAAGTTCAGTTATAGCTAAGCCCCTTTATCTTATCTTTTGTGACTCTCTTGCAACTAGCAGAGTCCCAGTGGATTGACGTACAGCCCACGTTTTCCCATTATTTAAGAAGGGCAAAAAATCTGATCCAGGAAATTATAGACCTGTAAGCTTAACATCAGTTGTATGCAAACTATTTGAGGGGTTACTAAGAGATACTATACATGACTTCATAGTAGAAAATAATCTTATTTCTCAGCATCAACATGGGTTTACTAAAGACAGGTCCTGTTTGAGTAACATGCTCAGCTTTTATGAGGTAGTGAATGCTAATATGGATATTGGAAATGCTGTAGATGTGATACACTTGGACTTTGCAAAGGCCTTCGACACTGTTCCCCACAGAAGTCTGGTGCAAAAGTTGAGGATGCAAGGACTGGGGAAGAGTTTGTGTGCATGGATAGGGAACTGGCTAATGGACAGAAAACAAAGAGTTGTGGTCAATGGATCGTACTCAAAATGGGAGACTGTTAGCAGTGGGGTCCCACAGGGGTCTGTACTGGGTCCAGTGCTCTTCAATTTATTTATTAATGACCTAGTAGATGCAGTAGTGAGCAATGTTGCTATTTTTGCAGATGATACAAAATTGTGCAGAATCATCAACTCTCAGGAAGATAGTGTCATATTGCAACAGGATCTGGATAGGATGGCTATATGGGCACATACATGGCAGATGAAATTCAATGTTGACAAATGTAAAGTCATGCATTTTGGTCGTACCAATGGTCTAGCACCATACAAAATAAATGGGATACAGTTGGGAACATCAAACTTGGAGAAGGACTTAGGAGTACTCATCGACAACAAGTTAAATAATCATACTCAATGCCAAGCCGCTGCAGCTAAAGCGAACAAAATTTTGGGATGCATTAAAAGGGAAATAAAAACTCGAGATGCTAGCATAATATTGCCCCTGTTTAACTCTCTAGTAAGGCCACATCTGGAATATGGAATTCAGTTCTGGGCACCACATTAAAAAAAGATATTGCAGTTTTAGAGCAGGTACAGAGATGAGCTACAAAATTGATACGTGGGATGGAAGGTCTCGCTTACCAAGAAAGGTTAGATAAACTGGGTTTATTTAGTCTAGAGAAAAGACGCCTTAGAGGAGATCTAATTAACATGTATAAATACATCAGAGGGCAATATAATAGCTTGGCGGATGAGCTTTTTGTCCCTAGGCCTTCTCAAAGGACTAGAGGACATGAGATGCGCATGGAGGAAAAACGTTTTAGCCATTTACTTAGGAAAGGGTTCTTTACAGTAAGAGTGATTAAGATGTGGAATGCATTGCCACAGGAAGTCGTTATGGCAAACTCTATACCTGCATTTAAAGGGGGCTTAGATGCTTTCCTTGCGTTGAAAGACATCCATGGCTACAATTACTAGGTTATGCCTAATGATGTTGATCCAGGGATTTTATCTGATTGCCATCTGGAGACAGGAAGGAATTTTTCCCTTTTGGGGCTAATTGGACCATGCCTTGTGGGGGTTTTTTCGCCTTCCTCTGGATCAACAGGGGTATGTGGGGGACGGGCTGGAGATGTACTTTGTACTGGTTGAACTCGATGGACGCATGTCTTTTTTCAACCAAAATAACTATGTAACTATGTAACTATGAGAAGGATGTATGAAGCAAATGGAGCATCCAGAGGCTTCCCTCTACTTAGGTAAGTATCTAACTTTTTTCCTGTTTCTTCCATGTGTGCAGGTTTGCTTTTTAAAACTCCAGTGAAAATAATGTAATTAAAAAAGGTCTTCATTTTTACAATAATTATGTATAAATGATTTAGTCACTGTTTGCCCATTGTAAAAGCTTTCCTCTCCCTGATTTACATTTTGACATTTATCACATGGCAACATTTTTACTGCTAGCAGGTGATGCCACTGGAAGTAGCTGCTGCTTGCTTTTTTTGGTAGTTGGAAACAGCTGTAAACAGCTATTTCCCACAGTGCAACAGGGTTCATAGACAGGAAACTGCCAGGACCATGGTCCTCACAGTCTCCTGTGGGAGGGGTTTCACCACAATATCAGCCATACAGAGCCTCCTGATGATCCGTTGGTGAAAAGGAAAAGATTTCTCATGTAAAAGGGTGTATCAGCTACTGATTGGGATAAAGTTCAATTCTTGGTTATGGTTTCTCTTTAAGTGACCCTGAAGGGAAAAAAGGTGCCCCATTTGGATACTTACCTCGGGAGAGGGAAGCCTCTGGAGTATTGTCGCCCTCCTCCTCACCATTCCTGCGTCGGGACCCCCACAAGCCCTTTGACAAGGGCATATCAATGATGCTCGCCTGCACTGCACTTATTCCACTGAGCCTATGCTATTGTGCATGTGTGAGCCGGCAGCACAAGCGCAATGTCACTGTGGGGGAGCTTCGTGGAACTTTTGGGGGTCCCGGCGATGGGACAGAGAGGGATGGGAGGAGCCTCTGTAGGACCCAAAGGCATCCCTCTCCTGCGGAAAGTATTTACATTTTTCACCTAAGGAATTCCCAGATTTGCAATAAGCATAACTATGTTAGTAAGGGGGCTTTTAGGTTCCATATAAACCCTTATGGTTCACCGTAAATCTGTACAATAATTGTGCCGTGTAATAGTTTCTACATGGTTGCCGTGGATTGCTTGCATACCATTGCTGTTTGCACAGGCGTGTCAAGCAATGTCATTCATGTTATACAAAGAACAGCATCTATGGCGAGCGAGATTTCTTTGGACAGGAAAGAAATAGGAATCCAGATGGTGCTGTGAGCATCCTGCTTCCCCCTGTGCAGCCTCGTGATAATTACACCTCTATATGCAGGCAGTAGAGCCAATCTGCAGTGATGACATATTGTTTTGCATTTGTCTCCTTGCCTGGGAATGGCGTGACACCTGGCTTTATGCTTCATGCTGCTTCTGCGTCCGCACCGCGGCCACTGCGTGTTTATTCTATACATCATGCTGTAATCGGCTTTCCAAGCTCTCGCCTATCAGCCCGTGTCACTTCCTTTATTTGTATTTACTCCTTTATATAGTACAGACACATTCCGCAGGGCTTTACAGAAAACTCTGAACCATTTACATACAGAGAGATGTTCCTACCTGTGACAGACACACACACACACATTCTCCCGCATCTGCATTGGTGTAGTGGAGCAATTCCCTCCATTAAGCTCTGGATGAACCCAAGTGTCACAAGAGTTGTTTAAAATGAGACATGGATACAGAGTCATAAGCTGCCCATTCTTTCCCACCCGGGGACATGATTATCACCCGCCCACCTTCCCCTCGCTAGTCCTTAGTAAAGAGAAGGAGGGTTGGTATTTCTACTACTGTACAGGCAGGAGTGGCCAGCATGTGACTGTGGTTCAAGAGTTGGGTGACTGCTTTGATAGTTGCATTCCACTGATACTTAATTTAGATAAGATGGAACTAACCCACTGTATCCCTACCACATTCCCCCCCTGCTTTGGCAATGCCTGTATGAATCTTGGTCATGCCAATAAAGCTATCTTTGATTTGATTTGAAGGAGCTAGGCTCTAAAGAGCTTTGTAGGCAAGAATCAGGATTTTAAATTGTATCCTTTGTGTAATTGGCAGTTAGTAAAGGGACTGACAGAGGTGGATTGGGCTGGAGAAGCGCGAGGAGAGGTGGATAAGTGCAGCAGAGTTAATAATGGACTGTAGCAGAATTAAACGGTTGGCAGGGAGGCCACGGAGCAGAGAGTTGCAATAGCCTAGTCATGAAATAATCAGGGCATGCACCAGAAGTTTGGTAGAGCCTTGTGTAAGAAAAGGGTGGATGCGGGAGAGGTTTTTTAGTTGGAGGCGACTAGAGGAGGATAGTCCGTCAATGTGTGGTTTGAATGAGAGACTTGAGTCCAGTATTACACCAAGGCAGTGAGCCTGGGGGACAGGTGTTATAGAAGTGCCATTAACAGAAATAGTGATGTCTGGCAGGGGCATTGGTGGGAAGATACCCATTTTTAGTCTTATCCATATTGAGTTTTAGAAAAGGGAAGGACAAGATGAAGGCAATTGCATTGAGAAAAAAAAATAAATTTTATCTTATCTTCACTTTATGCCTCTCATGGGTACTCATGCATTTTTAATTTTCTGTTTGGTCGACCTTGGTGTGGGTTCTCTACAGTTCCTTCCTTTGCTTTTATCTTTATTGGTGGTGGTTGTTCACAAATTTTGTTGCAGTTGTCTAATGTTGATTGTATCTAGCGTTTTTAGATGTGCATTGTATTTATGAAGTTCTTGTAAGATCCTCATGGCGGCGGAACGGCGAGTCCCACGCTGAGGCGCAAGCTGTTGGGTCTCGGCAGGCCGCTGATGTCACTGGAGTGCATGGCTCTCAGTTCCCATTGGATAGGTGGCGGACGTGTTCTCAGTACGTTCTCCGCCGCTGTAAACAATAACCACGTGTGTGTATGGCCTGGCTTGCTGACACGCAGCAGTATTATTGGTTACTTTGGATTCCTTTGCTTTCTGATTGGTTAGTCCTTGTACTTAGCTAAGGTGAGGACCCCCAGTTATCGCCCGTGATAGCACAAGCTTTTGGCTTGTTGCTGGGTATGCGCTCACAAACCTGTTGACTCCTGTTGCCAAATCTGCCTTGTATCTTGACCACGCTTACTCTAGATTGATTCCCTGGTGCCAACTCTGCCTGTATCTTGACCACGCTCTATTGGATTACCCGTTGCCAACTCTGCTTGTATCCTGACCACGCTCTATTGGATTACCCTTGCCGATGGGAGGTTTGCAGGGCTATTGTACCTGGACTTTGCCTGATTGCCGCCTGGATCGACCCCTGCTTGATTAAAGGACTCCCATGATCTCTGCCTGGACCGATATTGGCTTGTACTGACCACGCTATCTGTAAAGTGTTTGAACTGCATGAACCAATCCACATCAAGCTGCAGTCACCTGGCTATCATCTGGACTGTCTCAGCCTTCAGGCCTCAGGTGACTATACCACTTGTGAATTCTGTGCCTTGCATTATAACAATTAGTTCTGTTTGGTGAATGCTATCTGTCAGTCTGTATGCTACATCTACCTGCAGGGTTATTGTAGTTCTGTATTAGGTAGGAGTTTGTGCAGGTGTTACGGGCTGGGCTATAGGTCAGTCATATGGGCATACAGCCTGACCTATAGTCATTGACCAGACTAGTGTCTTCCACTGTCTTCCTGGTGTTCCCCACTTCCCTCTGCATCTTCATTTTACCCCCAGCTCCATGCCACTGTTTGCCCGAGCTTTAGCCTATGGGGAAGAAGTATGGCAACTTCTATGAAGCCGATCTTCTCCCAGGCAGAGCCATGGTCTCGCCATCAGACCACCAACTCCAGTAATAACATGTTACCATGCTTTTTCCACTTACTGCTGCTAGGGCTTACTTACAGGGTAGGGCTTATATTTTGAGCATGCTTGAAATTCCTGCTAAGGTTTACTTTCGGGGAATGTCTTAATTTCAGAGAAACGGTATATTTATCTGTATCCTTGTTTTTTTTTATCATGATTGCATTGAGACAGTAAGGGACACGAGCTGCAGGTATATTGGTAGGTGTAGTCAGTGTCGGACTGGGAGGTGGGAAAGTTTAGGAAATCCACTTGCTGGCCAAGCAGTGGTAATCAGGTGTTGCTGCTCGCAGTGAAGACTTGCTGCAGGTTTCTATTGGGAGTGATAACACAGGGTTACTGCTGCTTGGCCAGCAGGTGGATTTCCTCAGTTTTGTCACCTCCCAGTCTGACACTGGGTGTAGTAAGGGGGGGACGTGCCAGTTTGACTAATCTGCTTCTGGGCACCTCCAGCAGGACCAGGAATTTGAAGATGAGAGAAAGGAGCTTGTGTGTACCACGCAGAGTGCTGGATAATATGGGTACTACATCCTGTATATATACATTGCACCACATCAGTCCCGATGTGTCTTTCCCTATCCTGTACAATAAAACCTAACTGTCCCCGCGTCATCCACTTTCCCTGTCTGTCCGTCCGAAGCTTTTTTGTACTGCGCATGTGTGCAGTACAGAAAGCCGTTGGGACGGGAGCAGGGCGGCCGTGTGTGCGGTTAAATCACTACCTAGAGCCTGTTTTTAAACGGGCTTAGGTAGCCTAGTATTATAAAAACACAACGCTTATATTGCGCATTTTGTCCTTTAGCAGCATGCTGTAACCCATATGTTGCTGTCCTTATAACTTTCCAAATTCCTTTATCATTACATTAAACACAGTGCCAGGAAATTGTTCCGCATTGACCTTGAGAATTAATTAAGGTTTCTAAGTATATCTAGCGGCCATGATTAAATGACGGAGCACGTCAATAGGCATAAATATAAATCATTTTGCTGACTGGGGAGAAGCACGGGGGATGGCTGCCCAGGTTCTCTGTAGTGTATGTCAGCCACTGACGTCTTTATTATAGCCGGGTTGTCCATCTGGGATAGAGTGGCTGTAAAACTTTCCAATAACCTTCGAATAAATGCATTTTAGAGAATTGCTGTGCCTCCTCTGTGCATCATGCACAATAACCGCAAAACAGTAATACTGATAAGTAAAAACATGACTTCACTAAGCATCTCAACAGGGGTCTGACAGGAATATGCATCATGTGTGCAGAGACACGCCTTAGTTATTGTAGCCCAGGCCTGTATCAGCAGTGACATGCTCTCATACCGGTTCCATTGATGGAGTGCCTGTTCATGTGTATATAGTGATCCCTCTCTGTGATCTGAACAGTGATTCCCCTGCTGAATGTAGCCACAGGTGGACTGGACTGAGTGGACTGAGAAAGGATAAGGAAAAGCAAAATCAGGCAACTGTTATTGCTTAAAGAGGCACTGAAGAAAAAATAATAATGATATAATGATTTGCATGTGTAGTACAGCTAAGAAATAAAACATTGGGAGCAGAGACATAAGTCTAATATTGTTTCCTGTACAGAAAGACAGTAGCGTCACTAGGGGGGTGCGGTAGGTGTGGACCGCACCAGGTGTCACCAGCAGAGGGGGTGACACCAAGCTCCAGGCTAAGGGAGAGTGGAGAAGGCTATGTAAATACTGACCAGGCTACTGCCTGATAGACGTCTCTGTCCTGCTCTACTCCCTTCTGGCTGCTCCTTGTTGAGCTTATAGCAGAGTTCAGAGGCTAACAGGGCCACATGGTGATCATTTTAACACCCCCCTATAACAAGCAACGTTACTACCTGGTGAAGTTTGGAGGTTCATGGGGTAGGAGGGGGTGACACCATGGGCTCGATTCACAAAGCGGTGATAACCCAGTTAAAGACTTTAGGCGTGATAACCATTTTTATCATGCCTAAACTCAGTTTAGGCATGATAAGTTTAGGCATGATAAGTTTAGGCATGATAAATTTAGGTGTGATAAGTTTAGGCATGCTAAGTTTAGATAAGTTTATTACGCGCGCAAAGTCCCGCACGCAAAGCAGCGCCATTAAACTCTATGCAAAGTGCACCAGACTTTGCTAGCGCAAAACTTTTGATCAGCTGTGCACTACGGTGCTAACCCAGTTGGTGCTTAAACTTATCACGCCTAAAAACTTATCACACCTAAACTTATCATGCCTAAACTTATCACACCTAAACTTATCACACCTAAACTTATCATGCCTAAACAGAGTTTAGGCGTGATAAAGGGCTTTTCACCACGATGCTAACTGTTAGCACCGCTTTGAGAATCAGGCCCTATGAGTTTCCGCACCAGGTGACGCCAACCCTAGTGACGCTTTGTTTCCAGTACAGGAAGAGTTAAGAAACCCCAGTTAGTATCAATGCAAAAAAGCCATTGAGCTCCACGACTTTCAAAGTGGCAGAGAGCTCTGTCTTCTGAAGCTTGTTATCTCAACTGTCAGTCACTGTATTTTATTTTTCTCTCCAGAGGACAGGTCAATAGTTCACTGGCCTGCTCTGTAAAATAATTTAGAATGCTGAGTAGTGTGTAATCTGCAAATATTAGAGAATGATGCAATGTTATAAAAAAAACACTATATAACTGAAAATAAAAATATGAGAATATTTTCTTTGCTACTAATGTTCTACTAATTATCCGTACTACACAACCACAATTCATTATATCATAATTTTGTTTCCGCTTCAGTGTCTCTTTAAAAAGAAATAGATATGGCAGCCTCCATATCCCATCAGTGATATGGTACCCTCCATATGACCATCAGTGTTGGGTAAAAACTCCTATCTTGCTTTGGGTCCCATTTCATCTTAATCCTTTTCTGGCATGGTGGGGGTGTGACCAGGGGTGCAATGGGGGAGTAACCGGAGGAGTATAATCTATTATGCGGTCATGACTGAAGTTGTGAGGGTGGGGAATTGGTCCCTTGCTGTACCCAGATTTTCAGACCTACCGTAATAAATTCAGACCAGACATTTACTTATATGCGGAACTATAGCTGGCTATTGAGCAGCTACCACAATCTGTTTCAAGTGTAAAAATTGTGCTGGCACTTTCAAGGAACTCTGCAGCATAATCACGCTGATCAAGCATTGTGTCCACTGCCTCTGCAGTATTTCCCATAGTCCCCATGTTTCCCATAATTCCCATCACCGTTGTGCTAGCACCTCTCTTTTTATATTCTAGACTAGTAAAAAGGCCCGTCTTTTGAAAAACGGGTGCCAGGCCATGGTCGCCCCCCCCCACCCCCCAAACCTGCGACCATTGCATGAAGTATGCCTGCATGTGCACCAGGCACAATGGAGACAGGAGGAGGAAAGGACAGGGGTTTTATTATGCGGTATAGGATAACTGTATTTCTGGTAAGCTTTGGTAAGGGCCACATCTGTTCCTACATAAACCATTTGCAACATTTGATACTCAGCAGATGATCCCATTTCCTTTCTCTTGTGCACACATCAGACGCAATCGATACATGGCACTCTTATACCTGCAGGGGGTACCAGGGACAGTCAGACAGTGATGGACAGACAGGGGAATTGTAAGGAAAGACAATAGCCTTTGTGGTGATAATTACTTCTGAAGCATGAAGGGGGAAGAGATTATGTTTGTGATTTTTTTTTCCATTGGGGGGGGGGGGGGGTGGGGGGGTTAGCAGAACCTTAATGAGCTTAGTAAAAGCATAACCTATAGCAAACAAAAGGAAAAAGACTTATCCAATAAAAGTCTCTCATTTGAGACTAAAAGTGTATCTAAAACCAATATACTAAAGGGACATATCTCCAATAACAATAATAAAAGTAAAAAATACATTTTATTTCTGTGATGAATTTACACGAATATTTAGCATCATTGATTATTCTAAATGAGGATATCTCCCTTTACTAAGATTATCTTAAGTGTTAAGCACAATCAACGTGGTGATCAATTGGAAGTGATCGGTCGTGCCCATTAGCGGGTTAAAGAAACTGAACCATTTTTATGATCAATCACATTGATCTGATCAGATTGGAAACATTCGATTGGCCGCAGAATTGTAACATCAATGGGCACCTGTTTGTAACATATCTTAAACACGTATCCTATATGACCTATTTATTTTTAGCCTTGTGTTTTGTATTTTTTTTTTTTTTTTTTGCATAGCCTAAAGAAATCATCAGACTACATGAAGATGATTGCGATTGGTTGCCATGGATCACATCACATTGTGTTTTTTTTTTTCAATTTGTCATTCATGGCGTAACAATAGGGGATGCGACCCCTGCCGTCGCGGGGGGGGGGGGGGGGGGCCCGGGGACATTTTGGGGGCAGGAGGGATCGCAGCATAAGAGGAGAGCTGTGGCCGCAGATCAGTGGGGAGGGGGAAAATCCCCCCCCCCCCACCTCGGGCACTCCTCTCAGCGCTCCCCTCCTGCAAGCAATTATTGGTGGTGCTCGTGGCAGCCGCGGCGGCGGCAGGCAAGCTGAGCACATACCTCCTTTTGGCCGGAGGTCTCCGATCACTAAGTGCTTCATAGAACTTCCAGTTTATACAGGAAGTTCTATAAAGCACTTAGTGATCGGAGACCTGCGGCCAGAAGGAGGTATGTGCTCAGCTTGCCTGCCGCCGCGGCTGCCACGAGCACCACCAATGATTGCTTGCAGGAGGGGAGCGCTGAGAGGAGAGCCCGAGGTGAGGTGGGGGGGGGGGGGATTTCCCCCCTCCCCACCGATCTGTGACCACAGCTCTCCTCTTATGCTGCGACCCCTCCTGCCCCCAAAAAGTCCCTGAGCGGGCCCTGGGGGGGGGGGGGGGGATTTTTTTGTTGCAGGGGGGCCCGGGGCTTTCTAGGTACACCCCTAGGAGTAAATATGTTAAATATATTACAGTATATGTTTTCATGTAAACATTATGAATGCAGCATAAGCAATAAAACTATCTTTGCCTTTTGTTACATGTGCACTTTTTAACCACTTGCCGACCGCACACTCATACCGTGCGGCGGCAAAGTGGTAGCTGGAGGACCAGCGACGCAGATCTGCGTCGCCAGGTGCCTCCCTAATTAATCAGGAAAGGCCGCTCGCACGAGCGGCCGTTTCCTGTTAGATCACGGAGTGGGTCTCCAGCCAATTTAAACGCAAGAGACATTTGTCTCCTTTGTTTACATTGAACGGCGCTGCTGCGCAGCAGCGCCGTAGGGCAGATCGCCAGCCTGTCACAGGCTGCACAGGACGGATAGCGTCCTGTGCAGCCCCGATCACCAGGGGGGACAGGTAGGAGAGGGAGGGGGGCAATTTCACTGCGGAGGGGGGCTTTGAGGTGCCCTCCCCCCCGCAAACCTCAGGCAGGCAGTAGCGATCAGACCCCCCCAGCACATCTCCCCATAGGGGGAAAAAAAGGAGGGTGATCTGATCGCTCTGCATGCACCCTGATCTGTGCTGGGGGCTGCAGAGCCCACCCAGCACAGATCACAAAAAACAGTGCTGGTCCTTAAGGGGGGGTAAAGGCTGGGTCATCAAGTGGTTAAGGGATAAACATTATAAAAACCTATCTGACCATAAAAACATTTTCCCCAATTGCTCTACCTAATGTATTGATTCTCAGGATAGGGACAGTCACATAATGCTATGTATCTTCAGTATGCAGGTCACCCAGCTAGATTTTCCTCTATTATTTGTTATTATAATTATTATTATCCAGGTGTCCTTTAGCTTCTATACAGATGCAAGCAATCAGATTAGCCCGATGAGACTTGTCTATATTAAGGGAGAGAGAAGGTGATCTCTAAGCAGTAGTTGCTGGCTTTGGGTTATCAGGGGGCAGACAACTGTCATTGGACAAGGCTTTGCTACCTGCCTTTACCTCTTTTTCAGTTCTGCCAACATAATCTACAGGAACCCTGCAATTGAGGATTGTTAGTCAGTTTGGGCAATTGTCATCTCATGTCTGTAGGTATTAGTGGTCTGACTGTCCAAATACATGGGGAGAACCGTGGCTAAATGGCTGTCACTATCAACTTGCAGCACTAGAGTCATGTGTTTGATTTTTGCTTAAAATGAACCTTAACTGAGGAATAAAAAAAAGTTACAAAAGTTACCTAGGTCTTCCCCCAGCCCCCTGCAGACGTCCTGTGCCCGTGCCGTCTCAAACCGATCCTCCAGTCCCCCGCAGGCAGCTAGTTTTGTTTTCAGCAGTGCGCCTGCACGGCTCTGGCCGCGCGCGTAGTCCATCGCTCTCCCGCCGCCGTGACTGTCCTGCATATGTATGTATGTATGTATGTAGTACGTGTACTGCACATGCACAGGACGGCCTTGCCAGCGGGAGCCAGATTGAGTACACACGCAGCCAGAGCCGCGCAGGTGCACTGGTCAAACTAGCTGCCTGTGGGGGAATGGAGGATCAGTTTAAGATGGCACAGGCACAGGATGTCTTCAGGGAGCTGGGGGAAGCTCCAGGTAAGTGAAACTTTTTTTTTTAATTCCTCAGTTGAGGTTCCCTTTAATTAGTACACTATCCAGCCACTGTGAGTAATATGGAGTTATGTCAGATTTTTTTCTGGCTGCAGCAATTCTTGAAAGGAGTTGTTCACATTCAGCAAGAAAGAGAAAATCCCTTCAATTTTCCTTGATACAAACCATGAGGGATCCCTTCGCTCTCGTCTCCCTCTGATCAGATCTTTGTACTCGGTAATAACATATCTCTGAGGCAGCCGCAACTCTCATATCTGCTGAGCCTCTTCTTCAAACTCACTGCAGCTCCCTGCCCAGCTAACAAATGTGTTGAAAGAGATTCTGACTCAACCTTTTTCAGTGTCAAAGCACAGATAACCCAGAGGAATCTGACTGGAACTCCACCGCCCCCCCCCCCCCCCCCCCCCATCCAAGTCATAAAACAATGACCACTGGGATAAATCATCACCTCCCTGAAGTAGAAAGTGGACTAGCCCATCAAAAGGAGGTTGTAAATACCAATTAACCTCAGAATCCCGTAAGCAATTACTTTCCCGCTAATCTGAATACAGCAAATTAAATAAAATCTTGAAGTGAAACTCCACCATTGTCGAGAAGAAGTCAGTCCTTTCAGTTTATTTCTGTACATTGCAGGAATGGATGGCATATCCCATTTCAGTTTGGTTTCATCTAAGCAAGTAAATAAGGTGCATTTATGTTGCAGTTAGGCCTTTTTCAGATGGATGGCACAATGGAAGGGGAGGAGTAAATAGGTGAGTAACAGTTATTATTATTTAGTATTTATAAAGCTCCAACATCGTACATGTACATGGTATGTCAGACAGCATTTGGCCAAGATGATCGTCAGGACAGATCTCATGCCAATGCATCAAGGAGGGTCGGGGCTGCAGTACACACTGGTTTCTTAGAAGAGGTGGCTCGAATAGCCACCTCACCCGAGAACAATCTAAGGTGTGTTTGGGCCTTTAGTCAGGTTTTTAATACTGTCAGAATTTTAGTTGGGGAGGTTTTTTTTCCACGTCCTTTCTTAACCCATTAGCAGCTTCAATAGAGTTATCTCGTTTGAGAAAATTGCTCTGATTTTGACTTCAGTTAACAGAACTCGTGCTGTAAATTCTTGTAATGCTTTGATCTCTCTCTACTAGCAGAAAAAAATAGAAACCGAAAGCAGAAGTCCCCTGTTATTGTTTCACACTGCTCCCTAGTGACAGGTGGCCATAAATACACATTACAGCAGTACTAATTAGAAGCAGGGAAATGTGACAAATAAGAAATAAAAAAAGAGCTAAAATAAATTGGCCTGGAGCACTTTGCAAGCCTCTACATCAATTTTCCTGCTATAGGGTTAATGAAGGTCCACAACCAACTGCTTTTATTTATAACGTTATCACATGAAGCATAACGTTTCAGAGGGTGAAACTCCTTAGTCAAGCTTGCTGCAGTACAAATTACAAAATGCACATCATCTTTCTTTTATACGTGTACTGAGATTATCTGTAATGATTCTCAATACAATATTCAATCTACCCGATAACATGATTCCCCGAGCGGCAGACCTGATGGAAAACATACCCTAAAAGTTTACTATAGGTCAGGTCTATGGGGAATGGCTGGTGCTCACCTCCCGGACTGCCACAAGAACCCCACTAACAAACATCATGTGACCCCGGATGGCACCTCCTCCTCCTCACCACCTGGCCTTGCCCACAGTGGACGTGATGGGGATCTGACGTGGGTTCATATTAAGAAATCAATGGTTACAAAAGATGCAGCATGAGTTTATTCAAAGAGGCTTGACAAAGGAGTTTTGTACTCCGAAACGTTGCTACATTGTGCTACATGTTATTATATAAAAGCAATTGACTGAGCATAAAGATGGTGCTGGGCCATTTGGTCTGGAGTGCTGCCCGATTGACCTTGGAACATCATGATTACTGTTGAGTGCCTCACCATTTGTGCTCAGTGCCGGCAGAGAGGTCAGAGTCTCCACCAGGGCTGTAGATGGAAATGAAAGCTTATGTCATCATTGGAAATTCTAGTTTCTGTGAAACTTCAAAGAAAACATTTGGCTGGAGTTTCACTTGGAGGGTTTTGAATAGCAGTTCATCTGAGAACATTGTGCCAGCAGTGCTTATGGATTACACAAATATTAATTCTCTAGTCATACAGTAGGCGCCTCCAGCAGCGTGCAAACAATACAACAGCTCACAGCTGGGAAAGGAGATCGATCCTGTTACTGGAAGCAATCGGAGGCAGGAACGTGTTTGTTATTAGTCAGAAGGCTGAACTAAGGCATTTGTCGCTTAATGATTCTAGGAAAAAGAATTGATTTTCTTCTTCCCCAATCTGAGAGCCCAAGACTCATTTATACTTGATGGTTCCGCCATTGATTTCTTAGCAAAATCTCCTATTTCTGCTTATTAGCGATTCAAAACCAGCTACTGGACAGCTGAACAGGTGCCGTCACTTAGCGTCTTGCATATAGGAGCCAATCAGATTTGTGTAACGCCACAGAAGTCTTTTTTTTTTTTAATAAAACATGGCATATGTGGTTAGCGCTCTCGCCTTGTAGCGCTGGGTCCCTGGTTCGAATCCCAGCCAAGGCACTATCTGCATGGAGTTTGTATGTTCTTGCCGTGTCTGTGTGGGTTTCCTCTGGGCATTATGGTTTCCTCCCACATCCTTACAAACATACAAATTGTCTTCCCCCTAAATTGGCCACAGACTACAATACATACACTACTCAATGCACACATAGACATATGACTGTGACAGGGATTAGATTGTGAGCCCCTCTGAGGGACAACACAAAAAACTCTGCAGAAGATGTCGGCGCTATATAAATACAAAACAATAATACTGGGGGCCTGGCCTCAAAGCAATTGTACAGGGGAGGGGGGTCAGCCATGTCTGTTCATAAACTAGAGCTTACGGTATGTTATTAGTAATATTGATCAATCTTGGATTACCAAGAAATTTATCAAATTCAAGACAATACGTTTTCTCAGTGTTTGTCTATTGGCATAAATAACTGCCCATCTTGTCCCAGTCCCTGGTTGTCACATGCCCTTGCGTAGCCATCCCAAAGTCACAGGAGGTGGAAATATAGAGGGCAATGTTGTACCTTTATGGCATGGAAGCAAAACATGGATGTGACTTGGGGGTACAGATATTTGGGTGTATACCTGCTTGTAATAGTAACACCATGATGTTTATATTGCAGTTTTTATATCATTGTCTTGCCATGATCTCACATTCAGCACGCGATGGTTGTGGCTATAATGAATATGACAGTTGGTGGAGGTCCAGTACAGTTTCTCCACATGATGGCTCATGCAAGCAGCAGCAGTCTGGAAATAGTTTGGAATAAAGCTAATGATGAATAGACATGGGGAGATTCACCAAATGCTTGAATTATCTCATGTCTTTTTTACCTTAAAGAGAACCTGTACTGAGTAAAAATATTTAAAATAAACACATGAGGTAACTTCAAATGAAAATTACATAGTTACCTCGCCATCAGTTCCTCTCAGAAGCTCACCATTTTCTTCTGACAATAATCCCATCCAGTTCTGACAATATTTTGTCAGATCTGAAATATATCAGTTGCTGTCAGTAAAATATCAGTTGCTGTCAGTTATAGCTGAGAGGAAAACTGATGTACCAGGTAATGTTCATATTTCCCTATGGCTCAAGTGGGCGATGTTACAGTTTAACTGTGTGCTGACCAGAAAGCTGTTATGGGTAATGGCCATTTTCAAAATGGAGGACGGAAAATTCCCTTGATCATAGTGAACAAATAGGACGCGGGACAGGAGAAAGACACTGAGGAGTAGACTACATGGAAGGTATGTATGACTTGTGTATGCCTATTTTGAATTTTATTTTCAGTACAGGTTTTCTTTAAAGAGGAACTGTAGCACAAATAACGTAATGAATAAAATTGCTTATTTTTTACAATGTTCATTCATAGATTATTTAGTCAGTGTTTGCCCAATCTTTTGTAAACTCTTTCCTCCCCCTAATTCACATATTTAGTCCTGCCAGGTGATCTCTGTGCATAGAACTCTCAGAAAACAGCCATTCCGCAGAGGGAGATATTGCTTGCTTGGCAGTTGGAAACAGCCGTTATTTCCCACAATGCAACAAGGTTACAAAGTAAACTGTCAGGACCATAGTCCTAACATCACACTGTGGGGGTGGTTTCACTACTTTATCAGCCATACAGAGCCCCCTGATGATCTATTTGAGGAAAGGTAAAGATTTCTTGTGGGAAAGAGGGGGTATCAGCTACTGATTGGGATGAAGTTCAATGCTGGGTTAAAGTTCCTTTTTTAAAGTGTACCTATAGTGCCCCCTTCCTCACAGATACAGCTCCCTAGTGCTTCCTCCCTGGGAGGGGGGGGGGGGTAGTATTTTCCATTATAGATGTGTAGACCTCCATACAGAGTCCTACAGCCAAACCTACAGACAAGGCAAGATTTATACTTTTTCTGCCCCAAGGCCGAGCATGTTGAAGCTCCCCTTCCAAGTGCAGCAGCCCCCTTCCATTCCATGTGCAGCCCCCTCTTCCATGTGTAACAATCATGTGTTGCAGCCTTTCTCTTCCTTGTACAGCTCCTTTAGGCAGCTTCCCTCTTTCATCTGTTTCTCCCCATGTGCAGCCTTCTCTTATAGGCAGCAAATGGGGAGAAATATGCAGCAACCCCTATTTCATTTCCAGGTGCCGGTTGAGCTGCTTCTGCCCAAGGCCCGGCCTTTGTGGCCTTTCCAGAAATCGGTGCCCTGGATGCCCCCTGGTTACCTATAGCCCAGAGTGATTTCTGTGTTTTTCCCATTACAGGCCTCTGCAATCACAATGATCACAGCAACCCCCACATCCTCATTAGAGTCCTACTGCCTTTTATACTGTATAGGAAAAAATTGTTTTTAGGTAATTAGAAACAGAAAACAAGTGTATGAAAAGCATTTATAAACAATTATAATGAACTCCTACTAAATGTATGTGTTGAAATGTTCTCCCCAACATGGGGCTACTTGGCAATCTCCCACAAAGCGGTGCATGCTGGGATAATGCTGAGGAAGGCTGGTGTAGTTCAGTCATGGATCAGTACCTTGGAGAGCTGCCAGCAGTGTGTGCAGCCAATGCTGTTATGTAAGCAGACTGAGCCAAACATGCCTTTACCTCTCTTTGAAAATAGGTGACTGGAAAACACTATATCATATGACCCCCTCCCTCCCCAACCCCCTCTCCCCAAATTATAAAATAATGATATAGGCTCTAAAAATCTTGTTGTCTTTTTTTCTTTTTTTCAACAGAAAATGAAATGGGCTGTGTTAAAGGGAAACTTCAGCCATTTGGGGACCAGTATTACTTACCTGGGGCTTCTACTGCCCCCCGCAGTTGACCTGTTCCCTGTGCCGATACCAAACAAGCCTCGCAGGACATACTTGCCCACGGGAGCGTGAACGAGAACGCACAGCGGCCGGTGAAAGAGCCAGTCGTCGAAAATGAAACTACGCTGCGTCGGGGAACCCGAGGCTCGTTTAGTACCGATGCGAGCACAGGTCAACTGCAGGGGGGCTGGTAGAAGCCCCAGGTAATTAAAATTGGTCTCCTCCACTTAAGTTTCCCTTTACGTACCACTTCCTGTATTGGGGTTATAGCAGGAGTTAGTTACTGCAATTCTACTCTTTGTGTTGTCATGCGATACCTAATGAAAATCTGTGTGCAGTGTATAGTGGGAATAGATCCCTCTCTGATCAGATTTAGATTAGAGACTTGTTTGCCACATTTGCATACCTATAAAAAATGGTGCACAATAACAATCGCGCCGGAGACTGCTGGTAGTAGAATATCAGTTAAACTACAGATTTTCTACTACTTAATTCCTATAGTCAAATATCAATACTCTTTACCAGTATTTTACTATGATCTAACCTAGCCTTACTCTTACACAGAACCCTCCCTCTACGGATGCCTAACCCTAAGACCCCCAGGTGCTTAACTACCACCCCTTCCCCCGGTGCCTAACCTTAACCATTGTGTTAACTACGCCCCCTGCTCTGTATCTGCATCCTTCTCACAGTTTACAGTCATTGCTGTCCTGTAATCCTGCTCTGTATCTGCATCCTTCCCACAGCTTGCAGTGATCGCTGTCCTGTAATCCTGCTCTGTATCTGCATCCTTCTCACAGTTTTCAGTGATTTCTGTCCTGTAATCCTGCTCTGTATCTGCATCCTTCCCACAGTTTGCAGTGATTTCTGACCTGTAATCCTGCTCTGTATCTGCATCCTTCCCACAGCTTGCAGTGATTGCTGCCCTGTAATCCTAATCTGTATCTGCATCCTTCCCACAGTTTGCAGTCATTGCTGTCCTGTAATCCTGCTCTGTATCTGCATTCTTCCCACAGCTTGCAGTGATCGCTGTCCTGTAATCCTGCTCTGTATCTGCATCCTTCCCACAGCTTGCAGTGATCGCTGTCCTGTAATCCTGCTCTGTATCTGCATCCTTCCCACAGCTTGCAGTCATCGCTGTCCTGCAATCCTGCTCTGTATCTGCATCCTTCCTACAGCTTGCAATCATTGCTGTCCTGTAATCCTGCTCTGTATCCAAGTAGTAAAGAGGTCGGCACCACTCCAAGCATCAAGAAAAACTCTTTTATTGCATCACCATTGTGGCTTAACAATGACAAACGTTGTTTCGGGCGTTGCCCTTTTTCAAATTGCAGCAAATTGGCTGCTGCAATTTGAAAAAGGGCAACGCCCGAAACAACGTTTGTCATTGTTAAGCCACAATGGTGATGCAATAAAAGAGCTTTTCTTGATGCTTGGAGTGGTGCCGACCTCTGCTTTGAGCACCTCGGTGGACGCAGAGGTGAAGGTCGAGGCACACTCATCTTCATTTTGGTGTGGAGCTCCTCCTGACTACAGAGTGTACAATCCTGCTCTGTATCTGCATCCTTCCCACAGCTTGCAGTGATCGCTGTCCTGTAATCCTGCTCTGTATCTGCATCCTTCTCACAGTTTGCAGTGATCGCTGTCCTGTAATCCTGCTCTGTATCTGCATCCTTCCCACAGCTTGCAGTGATTTCTGTCCTGTAATCCTGCTCTGTATCTGCATCCTTCCCACAGCTTGCAGTGATTGCTGCCCTGTAATCCTGCTCTGTATCTGCATCCTTCCCACATCTTGCAGTGATCGCTGCCCTGTAATCCTGCTCTGTATCTGCATCCTTCCTACAGCTTGCAGTGATCGCTGTCCTGTAATCCTGCTCTGTATCAGCATCCTTCCCACAGCTTGCAGTGATCGCTGTCCTGTAATCCTGCTCTGTATCTGCATCCGTCTCACAGTTTGCAGTGGTTGCTGCCCTGTAATCCTGCTCTGTATCTGCATCCTTCCTACATCTTACAGTCATTGCTGTCCTGTAATCCTGCTCTGTATCTGCATCCTTCGCACAGCTTGCAGTGATTGCTGCCCTGTAATCCTGCTCTGTATCTGCATCCTTCCCACAGCTTGCAGTGATTGCTGCCCTGTAATTTTTCTCTGTATCTGCATCCTTTCCACAGTTTGCAGTGATCGCTGTCCTGTAATCCTGCTCTGTATCTGCATCCTTCCCACAGCTTGCAGTGATCGCTGTCTTGTAATCCTGCTCTGTATCTGCATCCTTCCCACAGTTTGCAGTGATCCCTGCCCTGTAATCCTGCTCTGTATCTGCATCCTTCCTACAGCTTGCAGTGATCGCTGCCCTGTAATCCTTCTCTGTATCTGCATCCTTCTCACAGCTTGCAGTCATTGCTGTCCTGTAATCCTGCTCTGTATCTGCATGCTTCCCACAGCTTGCAGTGATCACTGCCCTGTAATCCTGCTCTGTATCTGCATCCTTCTCACAGTTTGCAGTGATCGCTGTCCTGTAATCCTGCTCTGTATCCGCATCCTTCTCACAGTTTGCAGTGATCGCTGTCCTGTAATCCTGCTCTGTATCTGCATCCTTCCCACAGCTTGCAGTGATCGCTGTCTTGTAATCCTGCTCTGTATCTGCATCCTTCCCACAGTTTGCAGTGATCGCTGCCCTGTAATCCTGCTCTGTATCTGCATCCTTCTCACAGCTTGCAGTCATTGCTGTCCTGTTATCCTGCTCTGTATCTGCATCCTTCCTACAGCTTGCAGTGATCGCTGCCCTGTAATCCTTCTCTGTATCTGCATCCTTCTCACAGCTTGCAGTCATTGCTGTCCTGTAATCCTGCTCTGTATCTGCATGCTTCCCACAGCTTGCAGTGATCGCTGCCCTGTAATCCTGCTCTGTATCTGCATCCTTCTCACAGTTTGCAGTGATCGCTGTCCTGTAATCCTGCTCTGTATCTGCATCCTTCCCACAGTTTGCAGTGATCGCTGTCCTGTAATCCTGCTCTGTATCTGCATCCTTCCCACAGCTTGCAGTGATTGCTGTCCTGTAATCCTGCTCTGTATCTGCATCCTTCCCACAGCTTGCAGTGATCGCTGTCCTGTAATCCTGCTCTGTATCTGCATCCTTCTCACAGCTTGCAGTCATTGCTGTCCTGTTATCCTGCTCTGTATCTGCATCCTTCCTACAGCTTGCAGTGATCGCTGCCCTGTAATCCTTCTCTGTATCTGCATCCTTCTCACAGCTTGCTGTGATTGCTGTCCTGTAATCCTGCTCTGTATCTGCATGCTTCCCACAGCTTGCAGTGATCGCTGCCCTGTAATCCTGCTCTGTATCTGCATCCTTCTCACAGTTTGTAGTGATCGCTGTCCTGTAATCCTGCTCTGTATCTGCATCCTTCCCACAGTTTGCAGTGATCGCTGTCCTGTAATCCTGCTCTGTATCTGCATCCTTCCCACAGCTTGCAGTGATTGCTGTCCTGTAATCCTGCTCTGTATCTGCATCCTTCCCACAGCTTGCAGTGATCGCTGTCCTGTAATCCTGCTCTGTATCTGCATCCTTCCCACAGCTTGCAGTGATTGCTGCCCTGTAATCCTGCTCTATATCTGCATCCTTCCCTCAGCCAGCAGTGATCGCTGCCCTGTAATCCTGCTCTGTATCTGCATCCTTCCCACAGCTTGCAGTGATCGCTGTCCTGTAATCCTGCTCTGTATCTGCATCCTTCCCACAGCTTGCAGTGATTGCTGCCCTGTAATCCTGCTCTGTATCTGCATCCTTCCCTCAGCTAGCAGTGATTGCTCTCCTGTAATCCTGCTCTGTATCTGCATCCTTCTCACAGTTTGCAGTGATTGCTGCCCTGTTATCCTGCTCTGTATCTGCATCCTTCCTACAGCTTGCAGTCATTGCTATCCTGTTGTGCTGCTCTGTATCTGCATCCTTCCCACAGCTTGCAGTGATGATCACTGTCCTGTAATCCTGCTCTGTATCTGCATCCTTCTCACAGTTTGCAGTGATTGCTGTCCTGTAATCCTGCTCTGTATCCGCATCCTTCCCACAGCTTGCAGTCATTGCAGACCTGATGTAGATTGTGAGATTGTGAAGAGCAGAGAGAGAATAGGCTTACCACAGAAATTCTGCCCTCAATAACAGCTTATCTTGCTGCACAGTATTCATGTCTACAGGGGATTCATTCATCATCACCACCACCCATGTGCTCTGTAACAAGGGAAGCTATGCCTTCTTATGTCTTTTATTATTGTAAAGAAGATGTAAAAAAGCTTATATTTCCATAACACATACATACATACATACATACGTCTTACAACAGTATCTTAGCAGATCATGCTGTGAGTTCCTGTAAAGTAAATCATTCTCTTATGTTTTACTATCGTTATCTAACCATGCAATCTCGTGTTTATGAGAAACAAGTGGAACATCTCAGGGATGAGGCCACCCAGAAGTTATATTTTGGTACTGGATGGACACAGGGAGAGTTTATGTCATGATACTCTGGTCACCTCCCCCCCCCCCCCCCCCCCCCAATGCTGTGAGAATATTCCGGCAGCTGTTGCTGTGGGGAGAACATTATTTATTCCTTTTATGTTACATATATGAACAGTTTCTCTTCTCCTGCTACATTCTTCTCATTATAACATAACTGAAACACTAACTAGTAAGAGTTTGACTGATGAAACTTGGTAAATTGTACAGATTTTGGTCCATAGTTGTGCCTTTAGGCATCATTCTTGCGCACGTTAAAAAATAGGTATACTGAGTGGGCAAAAAAATAGAGATACCTTCTAATAATGAGTTGGTCCACCTTTAGCTCTGATCACAGCCGATATTCTTCTTGGCATGGACTCCACAAGATGTTAATACTGTGTCTGAGGAATGTTGGCCCATGCTGACATAATGGCATCTTTATGTTGGGTCAGATTGGTTGTAGGCGTTTCCAAGCTTTAAAGTGTTCTTTTAACTTTGTCCCACAAATGCTTGATAGGATTGAGGTCAGGGGACTGAGCTGGCCATGGAAGCAGGTTAAACTTTGATTGATGTTCCTCAAACCAATTTGAGACCGATCGAGCATGGTGACAAGGGCCCACACAACAGGCATATTTTCCTTTTTTTCTGTGATACCAAAGTCACTCTTGATGGTCTCCTACTGCTAAAGCCCATCCTTTGATAAGTCCGTCTTGTTGTGCACAGGGATATGCTTTGTGATGCACCTGCATTGAATTCAGCTGCAATTTGTTGTGTTGTTGTCCTTCTGTTGCTGAGGACTATTCGTGCTACTCGCCTTTCACCTCCCCCGTTCACCAGCCTTTTTCGACTAGAATAGTCCTTATTGCTTGAAGTTTTTTTTTTTTTCTTAACTGCCACCCTATAAACACCCGAGAGACTGTTGGGCTAGAAAATCCTAAAAAAGTCGTAATTTCAGAGATGCCAGCACCAGCTCTTCTTGCACCGACGATCATCTCTTGTTCATACTCACTTAAAGGGACTCCGAGCAGTACAGAAACTATGGATAGATGCATACCATTTTGAAGCTCTATTTCTCCTCTTTCCAATGACACATAAACCGATCGCGAAAATAGCGAAAACTAAAAGGCGTAGGGCGGCGGTTTATATATTGTTGGAAAGAGGAGAAAGAGAGCTTCAAAATGGTATGCATCTTTCCATAGTTTCTGCACTGCTCGGAGTCCCTTTAAATCTTTTGTCTGACCCATTTTGACATTAACTTGTGTGATAACTACGTTGTCTGAAGCTGAGCGTTTCTTATATAACCAACTCTGCATTGTTATGTCACTCTACGTCACCATTGTCTGGTTCACTTTCTAATAAGGGGTGTCTCTAATTTTTTGGACACTCAGTGTACAACAGTACTACCTTCTGTGTCAAATGATCGTGTGCTCACCACAAACACCATGAAGCATTGTAATAGACTTGTATTGGAGGAGTTAGCCAACAACAACTGTGCATGAGGCGTTGGTGCTTGTTGTGCCACTGATGGGTGTAGACATTTGTAAAGTGCTTGTCACACTCCTGCACTGTAGTGCACAATCTGTAAGTGCAGTTGTAACGATCGGTGAAGCACAGAGAGGATCTGATTACCGGTGATCTGCAGTATCACTGGGAATACAGATGTATACCAGATTATAAGTGATCTGCAGTATCACTGATAATCCGATATACTAGCTAACTTCTGTTCACCTGAGTAGAGTGTAGTGTTTGGTGTAACAGTAACACTTTGAGGACTAAGCCTCAGCACAGTAAGGTATACTGCACGGATTCCTTCCGAAGACCTGGACTCTCCAAGACGGGAGGAGTCAGGCTGCGAGTAGGAAGGATTGTCTAAAAGTAACACTCTGGAGGAAGTGTCACTGATAGAACGGGGAACCGCCTCCAACAGTGAGGTCGGTTCTCGAGGTCGGACAAGCCAGGTCGTACACACACGGACCGATAAAGTACAATATCAAGAGGCAAAGGCGGAGTCAGGTACAGGCAGGGTTCGGCAACAGGGTATCAGAAATATCGAGGTACAAGATCAGTAGGCAGAAGCAGAGTCTAAGGACGAGCCGGGGTTCGGCAACAGAGTATCAGAAATATCGTGGTACAAGATCAGAGTTCAGGAGGATAGTCAGGCAGGCAAAAGGTCAAAACAGATAATCACAATCAAACTAGTACTTTAAGCTATCAACAGAAACTAGCTAAGTGTAGGATTACAGCTCCAGCTGGTCCCGGCACACTTGCGGATCTGACTACGGATCTGGGTGCTCCCACTTATGTGATCGCAACGCCAGACAACCAGCAACTGAATAAGCAGCAGAATATATAGTTGCTGGACTCTGCTGCCCCGCCCGAACCATTCAGCCAATCATGAGTCCTGCAGGAATCAGCTGACCTTCCTGATCAGCTGACACTTCCTCTGCAGGTATAAAGGTCCTGAATTCAGGCCCGCGCGAGCATAGCTCTCCATCTGCCTAGGTGCACTAACAGACCCAGCCACACCAAGCACATGCTGCTGCATGCAAACAGCCGCTTTGCTGTCAGGACATGCGGCGGCTTTTCCGTGTTCCACCACACCACCAGACGCATGCAAACCGCCGCGTAGGACGCGGAGTCAGCCGCCTAGCTCTTGGCACACGCGGCGGCTTTTCCGCGTTTCCTCACAGTACCGATGGAGTGGACTCCGGACAACTCCTACCAGGTTTCTCGGGATGTAAAGCGTGAAACTCTTTCCTTAATTCGTCCGCATGCATGCGGTTCCCAGGTACCCATTGTCTCTCCTCAATGCCATACCCTTTCCAATGCACCAGATATTGTACTGAGTTCTGTACAATGCGCGAATCTAAGATTTTCTCTACCTCATACTCGGGTTGGTCCTCCACCATCACAGGAGGAGTAGGACCCACATGAACCGCAGGTTTGAGTAGGGACACGTGAAACGACCTTACGCCCCGCATGCTGGCAGGAAGATCAATGGCATAAGTGACGTTGTTGATCTTCTTGGTCACAGAAAATGGACCCACAAACCTGGGGCCCAGTTTAGCAGATGGCTGCTTCAGGGTCAAGTGACGTGTGGACACCCAGACTAAATCCCCTGGCTGAAACTTCCATTCCATGGAACGTCTCTTGTCCGCTTGACCCTTTTGACTTTGGAACGCTTTCTGCAAATTCTCTCTAACAATTCCCCAATTGCCCCTGAGTGACTTCTGCCAATCCTCCAGTGCGGGAAACGGAGAAGAGGCAACTGGCAGCGGGGAGAACTTGGGCGACCTCCCTGTCACAATCTGGAATGGAGAAAAAACAGAAGAAGAACTCTTCAAATTATTCTGTGCGAATTCTGCAAAAGCCAGAAACTTTACCCAATCATTCTGTGTCTCCGCAACGTAACATCTTAAGAACTGTTCTAAAGACTGATTAATTCGTTCGGTCTGCCCATTGGTCTGTGGGTGGTAGCCTGACGAGAAAGACGGCTTCATGCCCATTTGGTGGCAAAATGCCCTCCAGAATTTAGAGATGAATTGGACTCCCCCATCGGACACAATGTTTTCCGGAATGCCGTGCAGCCGGAAAATGTGGACGATAAATAGGTCAGCCAATTCCTGGGCCGAGGGGAGTCCTTTCAAGGGCACGAAATGGGCCATTTTGCTGAAGCGGTCGACTACCACCCAAATGACCGACATGCCTTCAGACCTGGGGAGTTCACCCACAAAATCCATGGACAAGTGGGTCCATGGTTCACTCGGGGCGGGCAAAGGCTGCAAGGTACCGACAGGTGCCTGCCGGGAGGGTTTACTCTTGGCACATACCGCACACTCCCTGACATACTCCTTGCAGTCTGTTGCCATAGAAGGCCACCAAGCACACCTGGCGATCAGATCCTGCATTCTGGCAGCACCAGGGTGACCAGCATTCTTATGGGCGTGAAACATTTGTAGGACCTGTAGACGAAAAGGTAGTGGGATAAACAAAACCCCCTCTGGTTTTCCCTCAGGGACATCCTGCTGAAAGGGACCCAAAGCTTTTGTCCAATCCTCCCAGGTCTCTGTGGCTGCTAATACCAGCCTTTGCGGGATGATGGACTCAGGAGCGGGGGGCTGTGCTGTCTCTAATTCGAAACATCTGGACAGGGCATCTGCCTTGATGTTTTTGCTGCCTGGAGTGTACGTGATAATAAATCTGAATCTCGTAAAAAATAACGACCATCGGGCCTGTCGGGGACTTAGTCTCTTAGCCCCCTCGATGTATTCCAAATTTTTGTGATCAGTATAAACCGTGATCGTGTGCTCTACCCCCTCCAACCAGTGGCGCCATTCTTCAAATGCCAATTTAATGGCCAGAAGTTCCCGGGGGCCTATGTCGTAGTTTTTCTCTGCCGGAAAAAACCTACGGGAAAAATAAGCGCATGGATGCAATCTGCCTTGTAACCCTGACCGCTGAGACAGCACCGCCCCTACCCCAACCTCCGAAGCGTCAACCTCCACAATAAAGGGAAAGGACGTGTCTACATGTCTTAAAATAGGCGCTGAGCAAAACAGTTTTTTCAAGTGCGAAAAGGCTGCCACAGCCTCAGGAGACCAGTGGGTGGTATCTGCCCCCTTTTTTGTGAGACTGGTGAGAGGGGCAATTATCGTGGAGTACCCCTTTATGAACCTCCTATAGTAGTTCGCAAAACCTAAAAATCTCTGCAGGGGCTTCAACCCCACTGGCTGTGGCCATTCCAGGACAGCTGTGACCTTGGCAGGATCCATTGACAAGCCTGAGGTGGAAATCACATACCCTAGAAATGTGACAGTGGTCACCTCGAAAATACATTTCTCCACCTTGGCATACAGCATATTTTGCCTCAATTTGTCCAACACGAATTTAACGTGGACCCTGTGCTCGGAGAGGTTGTTGGAATAGATCAGTATATCGCCAAGGTATACGAGCACAAATTACCCAACACCTCCCTGAATACCTCGTTGATTAATTCTTGGAAGACGGCTGGCGCATTGCACAACCCGAAGGGCATCACTAAGTACTCGTAATGCCCGTCGGGAGTGTTGAAGGCCGTCTTCCATTCATCGCCCTTTCTAATGCGGATCAGGTTGTATGCACCCCTCAGATCTAATTTTGAAAAGATCTTGGCGTTCGTGACCTGCGTAAATAAATCGTCTATCAATGGTAACGGATATCGATTCTTCACCGTGATTTTATTCAGGCCACGGTAGTCGATGCAAGGTCGAAGCCCTCCGTCTTTCTTCTTAGCAAAAAAGAAACCGGCCCCTGCAGGCGACCAGGAGGGGCGAATGAACCCTTTGGCTAAATTGTCACGAATGTACTCCTGCATCGCTATTTTCTCTGGTCCAGACAAATTATACAGGTGACCCCTAGGGGGCATACAACCGGCACGGAGATAGAAAGGGCGATGAGGAGGTAACTTGTCAGCAGCCTTGGGACAGAATACATCCGAGAACTCGGAGTATTGCTCGGGAACACCTTCCACATGAAACTTGGTCTGACCTAAAGTCACCTTCCCTAGACACTGTTGGGAACAGAAGTCTGACCAACTAGTTAATTGTCCAGCAGCCCAATTAATCTGTGGCGAATGGAGCTGCAGCCAGGCGTCTAGTGAAAAATGGCGCCGGCCAAAAAATGGCGCCACCTTCTGCCCGATATATGTTTAAAACGATATTTATCGTTTCAAAGGTTAAAATAGTGCAGAACGAAATTTATCGTTTTAAAACTGTTTTTTTTTTTTTTTTTTTTTTTTGTCCTGCCTGAACGGTATTTATCGTTTTAACCCCTGCTTTGCTGCCGTTTTGAAAATATCTGCCCGCCGGCTTTAATGTTTAATAGCAAAGCCCCCTTAAAAGCTAAAAACACCAAATTTGCAGGGAATGTTAAGAAGAAAATTGTGAACAAGAGGAAAAATTTTTTTTTCAAAAAGACCTTATAGTTTTTGAGAAAATCGATGTTAAAGTTTCAAAGGAAAAATGTAAACATTTAAAAACCCGCCGACTTTAACGGTTAATAGCAAAGCCTGCTTAAAGTTTAGGAACACCAAATTCCCAGGGTATATTAAGGGGATCAGTGGGAATAAGAGGAAAAAATTTTTTTTCAAAAAGACCTTATAGTTTTTGAGAAAATCGATTTTTAAGTTTCAAGGGCGAAAATGTCTTTTAAATGCGGAAAATGTCAGTTTTTTTTGCACAGGTAACAATAGTGTATTATTTTCATAGATTCCCCCAAGTGGGAAGAGTTTTACTTACTTCGTTCTGAGTGTGGGAAATATAAAAAAAAAACGACGTGGGGTCCCCCCTCCCAGACCTCTTTAACCCCTTGTCCCCCATGCAGGCTGGGATAGCCAGAATGCGGAGCACCGGCCGCGTGGGGCTCCGCACCCTGACTATACCAGCCCGCATGGTCCATGGATTGGGGGGTCTCGGAAGGGGAGGGGCAGCCAAGCTTTCCCCTCCCCCTCCGAGCCCTTGTCCAATCCAAGGACAAAGGGCTCTTCTCCACCTCCGATGGGCGGTGGAGGTGGAGGCCGCGATTTCCTGGGGGGGAGGTTCATGGTGGAATCTGGGAGTCCCCTTTAAAAAGGGGTCCCCCAGATGCCCACCCCCCCTCCCAGGAGAAATGAGTATAGAGGTACTTGTACCCCTTACCCATTTCCTTTAAGAGTTAAAAGTAAATAAACACACAGACACTTTGAAAAAGTATTTTAATTGAACAAAAAACATAACCACGAAAAAAGTCCTTTAATATTCTTAATTAACCATTAATACTTACCTGTCCCTTTAAATAAATGATCCCTCGCAATATCCTCGGAAATGTTCTATCAGTTACAATGTAACAAAGTTATTACAATGTAACAACTTTGTTACATTGTAACTACGCCGCACCCGACGTCACTCGCCGCCACCGCCGCGTCTGCGCTGACCCGACAGAGCTCTGAGCTATATAGCTCAGAGCTCTGTAAGCATCTTTGTATTTGGGCTCCAAGGAGCCCCATTGGTCCTTAGCAGACCAATGGGGTTCCTTTAAATCAGAAGGAACCCCATTGGTCTGCTAAGGACCAATGGGGCTCCTTGGAGCCCAAATACAAAGATGCTTACAGAGCTCTGAGCTATATAGCTCAGAGCTCTGTCGGGTCCGTGCGGGACGCTAAGTCCCCGCCCTCTCCCGCTGTCCACCCCGCCCACATCTGTCACCCACATGTCACCCACATGTGGGTGACATGTGGGTGACATGTGGAAGAGGCGGGGAGGACAGCGGGAGGCGGCGGGGACTTAGCGTCCCGCACGCACCCGACAGAGCTCTGAGCTATATAGCTCAGAGCTCTGTAAGCATCTTTGTATTTGGGCTCCAAGGAGCCCCATTGGTCCTTAGCAGACCAATGGGGTTCCTTCTGATTTAAAGGAACCCCATTGGTCTGCTAAGGACCAATGGGGCTCCTTGGAGCCCAAATACAAAGATGCTTAGAGAGCTCTGAGCTATATTGCTCAGAGCTCTGTCGGGTCAGCGCAGACGCGGCGGTGGCGGCGAGTGACGTCGGGTGCGGCGTAGTTACAATGTAACAAAGTTGTTACATTGTAATAACTTTGTTACATTGTAACTGATAGAACATTTCCGAGGATATTGCGAGGGATCATTTATTTAAAGGGACAGGTAAGTATTAATGGTTAATTAAGAATATTAAAGGACTTTTTTCGTGGTTATGTTTTTTGTTCAATTAAAATACTTTTTCAAAGTGTCTGTGTGTTTATTTACTTTTAACTCTTAAAGGAAATGGGTAAGGGGTACAAGTACCTCTATACTCATTTCTCCTGGGAGGGGGGGTGGGCATCTGGGGACCCCTTTTTAAAGGGGACTCCCAGATTCCACCATGAACCTCCCCCCCAGGAAATCGCGGCCTCCACCTCCACCGCCCATCGGAGGTGGAGAAGAGCCCCTTGTCCTTGGATTGGACAAGGGCTCGGAGGGGGAGGGGAAAGCTTGGCTGCCCCTCCCCTTCCGAGACCCCCCAATCCATGGACCATGCGGGCTGGTATAGTCAGGGTGCGGAGCCCCACGCGGCCGGTGCTCCGCATTCTGGCTATCCCAGCCTGCATGGGAGACAAGGGGTTACAGAGGCTCGGGAGGGGGGACCCCACGTCGTTTTTTTTTTTAATTTATTTCCCACACTCAGAAGATTTAAAAAAAAAATTGATAGCAAATTTAAAAAAAAAAATGACGTGGGGTCCCCCCTCCCGAGCCTCTGTAACCCCTTGTCCCCCATGCAGGCTGGGATAGCCAGAATGCGGAGCCCCGGCCGACTGGGGCTTCGCACCCTGAGCTATACCAGCCCGCATGGTCCATGGTATGGGGGGGCTCCGGGGGGGAGGGGCGGCCAAGCCTCCCCCTCCCCCCCGGAGCCCCTTGTCCAATCCATGGACAAGGGGCTCTTCCCCGCCTCCCTTGCCCCAGGTGGAGGCGGGGGCGACGACTCCCTGGGGGGGGGGTTCATGGTGGCATCTGGGAGTCCCCTTTAAGAAGGGGACCCCCAGATGCCCACCCCCCTCCCAGGAGAAATGAGTATAGGGGTACAAAGCACCCCTTACCCATTTCCACAAAGGGTTAAATGAAATAAAAACGCAACAACGAAAAAAGTCCTTTAATGTTCTAAATTAACCACAAATACTTACCTGTACCTTTAAGAAAAAATCCCACGCCAATCAGGTCCCACGACAGTATCCTCTATCTTGCGATCTTCTGATACATGTTGATTGAAGATCTCCGCCTCCCCGACGCCACACACGCCGCCTCCGCCGCACTGCTCTCAGCTATACTAAGTATAGCTGAGAGTTGCGTCTATGCGTCTATACAGACGCATTAGCGCTGGCTGCAGCTGCCCTCCCTGCCTCCCCCCACCTGTCACCCTCACCCATGCTGGCACCCATGGGTGCATTGGGTGCCAGCATGGGTGAGGGTGACAGGTGGGGGGAGGCAGGGAGGGCAGCTGCAGCCAGCGCTAATGCGTCTATATAGATGCATAGACGCAACTCTCAGCTATACTAAGTATAGCTGAGAACAAAAAGCATCTTTAAATTTTGGCTCCAAGGCTCCCCATTGGTTCCTTATCGACCAATGGGGATCCTCCTGATCCTCATTGGTCTGTTAAGGAACCAATGGGGACCATTGGAGCTAAAATTTAAAGATGCTTTTTGCTCTTAGCTATACTTAGTATAGCTGAGAGCAGTTCGGCGGAGGCGGCGTGTGTGGCGTCGGGGCGGCGGAGATCTTCAATCAAGATGTAACTGAAGGTCGCAAGATGGAGGATACTGTCGTGGGACCTAATTGACGCGGGATTTTTTTCTTAAAGGTACAGGTAAGTATTTCTGGTTAATTTAGAACATTAAAGGACTTTTCTCGTTGTTGTGTTTTTATTTCATTTAACCCTTTATGGAAATGGGTAAGGGGTACTCCTGCACCCCTATACTCATTTCTCCTGGGAGGGGGGCAGGCATCTGGGTTCCCCTTCTTAAAGGGGACTCCCAGATGCCACCATGAACCCCCCCCAGGGAGTCGTCGCCCCCACCTCCTCCTGGGGCACCGGAGGTGGGGAAGAGCCCCTTGTCCATGGATTGGACAAGGGCTCCGGGGGGGAGGGGAAGGCTTGGCCGCCCCTCCCCCCCGAAGCCCCCCCATACCATGGACCATGCGGGCTGGTATAGCTCAGGGTGCGAAGCCCCAGTCGGCCGGGGCTCCGCATTCTGGCTATCCCAGCCTGCATGGGAGACAAGGGGTTACAGAGGCTCGGGAGGGGGGACCCCACGTCATTTTTTTCAAAACTTTTCCCACACTCTGAACATAACCCAAAAAATTTAATTTAAAAAAAAAATAAATACAATTTTTCAATTTTTTTTTTAAAATATTGTTTCCCAGTATCTTTTTAACATATCCTGCAAATTTGGTGTTGCTAGGATTTAAGGGGACTTTGCTATTAACTGCTAAAGTCGGCGGAAAAAGTTTCCACGGAAAAATGTCAGTACGCGATTTAAATAGATACATTCCCTTTGAAGATTTAAACTCGATTTTCTCAAAAACTATAAGGTCTTTTTGAACAATTTTTTTTTCTTCGTGTTCCCACTATTTTTCTTAACATTCCCTACACATTTGGTGTTTCTGGCATTTAAAGGGGCTTTGCTATTAACCGCTAAAGTCGGCGGGCGTTTAATTTTCCCATGGTCAGAAGAAGAATATTCAAAATCGATTTTCTCAAAAACTATAAGGTCTTTTTGAAAAAAAAATTTTTCCTCTTGTTCACAATTTTCTTCTTAACATTCCCTGCAAATTTGGTGTTTTTAGCTTTTAAGGGGGCTTCGCTATTAAACATTAAAGCCGGCGGGCAGATATTTTCCAAACGGCAGCAAAGCAGGGGTTAAAACGATAAATATCGTTCAGGCAGGACAAAAAAAAAGTTTTAAAACGATAAATTTCGTTTTTAAAGCCGGCGCCATTTTTTAGCTGTCAAAAAACGAAAAATAACTAGTGATAATGGTTCTCTATGGGGCGCCGTTTTTTAACTACGATAACTGGCGCCATTTTTAACGGACCCGGCAGCCAGGGCATACCCAAAACAATTGTGGAGGTGGTCATGTGTAATACAAAGAAACTTAGACTTTCGTTATGCAGAACCCCAATAGTGACTTCCACCTCTGGTGTCTGAGACAGCGGACGGTCCCTTTGCAGCGGGGAATCGTCCACAGCAGTAACCTGGATAGGTGGTCTTACTGGGGTGCGGAATGCCCAACTTTTCTGCGAACTCTGAACTCATAAAGTTAGCCGCGGAGCCTGAATCAAGAAAGGCCTCTGTGGCTTCAGATTTGTCCCCCCACGTAATCGTACAAGGAAGGAGTAAACGTCTTTCTTTTAGGGGTGTGAGTTGGGCGCCCAGGGTGTCACCCCTTACAACTCCTAGGCGGTAGCGTTTCCCGGCTTATTTTTATCCGGTTTAATGGGACAGTCTCGTACCCTATGCCCCCCTTCACCACAGTATAGACATAATTGCTCAGACATTCTCCGTCTTCTCTCCACTTGGGTCAACTTATCAACTTAGACCGACCGATCTGCATCGGTTCAGGTGGCGGCAAGACCGGAGACGATGAGACAGCAGGAGATGGAGTTACTAGGGGTGCAGCAGGAGGTGCTGCGTAGGAAGTCACCCTGACACGATGACTGCCCCTAGTTTGTCTCTGATGGCGTAGCCTACGGTCGATTCGAATGGCCGACGAGATGGCCTCATCGACTGTCTTGGGCTCGGGTTGGCTTAACATTAGGTCGGAGACCTCATCCGACAACCCAGACAGGAAGTAGTCTAACAGGGCATAGGTATCAAACCTGGCCGTAACTGATCAACTACGAAATTCGGCCGCATAATCTTCGACTGGACCCCTGCCTTGCTGCAAAAGCTTAAGCTTCCGCTCAGAGGTCACAGCAAGGTTAGGGTCGTCGTAAATCACTGCCATGGCTTTAAAGAATTCCTCTACCGAGGTAAGGGCTAAGTCACTGGCCGGCAAATTGTACGCCCAGGTCTGGGAGTCACCAGTTAGTAAGGTCTTAATAAATATGACCCGTTGGGTCTCAGTTCCCGAGGATCGGGGTCTCAGCTCAAAATATGATAACACTCTACTCTTAAAATTCCGAAAGTCAGACTTGTGGCCGGAAAATTTATCAGGTACGGGCATACGTATGTCATCACTAGGAGAAGTTCGCACCGAATCAACTGACATCTGAAGGGTTCGCACAGAGCCTGATAGGGCATCAATTTAGGCTTTGTGCTGGCCCAGTGCTTGATGGATGCTATCCACCGAAGTGGCAAGCACAGTCAGAGGGTCAGCGCGTGCGTCCATCTGTTTTTTGGTCTGGCGTTCTGTAACGATCGGTGAAGCACAGAGAGGATCTGATTACCGGTGATCTGCAGTATCACTGGGAATACAGATGTATACCAGATTATAAGTGATCTGCAGTATCACCGATAATCCGATATACCAGCTAACCTCTGTTCACCTGAGTAGAGTGTAGTGTTTGGTGTAACAGTAACACTTTGAGGACTAAGCCTCAGCGCAGTAAGGTATACTGCACGGATTCCTTCCGAAGACCTGGACTCTCCAAGACGGGAGGAGTCAGGCTGCGAGTAGGAAGGATTGTCTAAAAGTAACACTCTGGAGGAAGTGTCACTGATAGAATGGGGAACCGCCTCCAACAGTGAGGTCGGTTCTCGAGGTCGGACAAGCCAGGTCGTACACACACGGACCGATAAAGTACAATATCAAGAGGCAAAGGCGGAGTCAGGTACAGGCAGGGTTCGGCAACAGGGTATCAGAAATATCGAGGTACAAGATCAGTAGGCAGAAGCAGAGTCTAAGGACAAGCCGGGGTTCGGCAACAGAGTATCAGAAATATCGAGGTACAAGATCAGAGTTCAGGAGGATAGTCAGGCAGGCAAAAGGTCAAAACAGATAATCACAATCAAACTAGTACTTTAGCTATCAACAGAAACTAGCTAAGTGTAGGATTACAGCTCCAGCTGGTCCCGGCACACTTGCAGATCTGACTACGGATCTGGGTGCTCCCACGTATGTGATCGCAACGCCAGACAACCAGCAACTGAATAAGCAGCAGAATATATAGTTGCTGGACTCTGCTGCCCCGCCCGAACCATTCAGCCAATCATGAGTCCTGCAGGAATCAGCTGACCTTCCTGATCAGCTGACACTTCCTCTGCAGGTATAAAGGTCCTGAATTCAGACCCGCGCGAGCATAGCTCTCCATCTGCCTAGGTGCACTAACAGACCCAGCCACACCAAGCACATGCTGCTGCATGCAAACAGCCGCTTTGCTGTCAGGACATGCGGCGGCTTTTCCGCGTTCCACCACACCACCAGACGCGTGCAAACCGCCGCGTAGGACGCGGAGTCAGCCGCCTAGCTCTTGGCACACGCTCTGCAAACAGTATTGTGAACATAGCCTATAGTGAAAAACATTGTATTGCATATTGCATTGACACTCCAACTCTTCTGTAATTTAATCTTTTTAAAATGACTTTTCTAATCTTTGATTTTGAGACATGTTGAATTATGCTTCCTTGCAGCCATGTGCAGTCCACTGTTTGTGGGGGTATCCACTCCCAGTTTTTATTTTTAATTCCTTATTTCCCTGTGTGGCCAGGGCAGGCCATTGTCCTCACAGCTGTATGGAATTGTATTATGCAAAATAGGAGCCCCCAGCCTTTGCAGAAATGCAGTACAGAGAAAATAGAAAAGAAAACAATGTTTAGAGTAGCCCTACACGACATTGTTGGTTTTTTTTCTTGTTTTTTTTGTTTGTTTGTTTGTTTGTTTTTACAAAAACAGATATTTAATTTAATCCTCCTACAGCAGGCATGTCCAAAGTCCAGCTCACCAAGCCTTTTCTGGTGGCCTCCGAAGTAGTAGTTAATTCCTGCAGGCCGGAGCTCTCATGCCACATACAGGGGCCACCTTGTATCGTCACCCTGCCTCTCCCTTTGCTCACCTGTAGGTTATCAGCCACCAATTAGCAGCTGCCACTGTGCCAGTAACAGCCACTGATTAGCAGCTGCCACTGTGCCAGTAGCACTATGCTTGCATACTGAAAGGGACATGTTAACTGCACACCTTATATGGGTTCTTTCCTGTGGAAATATTTTATTTGACAAAATGTCACAGGCATAGTGTACCTAACGGCTATCAACAAAAATTGTTTTTCGTTTCGCTAGTTTGGCCCCCTTGCTCTCTCAAGAACAGTGATATGGCCCTTGGCCTAAAAAGTTTGGGCACCCCTGTCATAGAGATAATGATAGCCTCAGCTGATAGCATGATTGGAAGCCTGTGACGTGTTATATCTGTTTGGCTTGTCTGAGCTGCATACATTCCCCTGTAGAGATGGGAGGAGGAGGAAGCTGTTGGGACAGAGCAATCAACTGAAAAATGTTGCCATGTTTTGATGCAGAAGACTGGGAATTTCTGTAAAGATATTAGACTGTTGGCTGAAAACAATCATGAACAGGCAGCAAACATTTTTAGAAAGTTACCCGTACAAGCAACCTTTCTTTCTGTTATGACAGGTTCCCTTTAACAACCCGTCCGTTAATCCCAGTTTTAAACATTTACAGGTTTGATCTAGCTTGGAGCAGCTGTAAAGTGTATAGGAATTGAATGTTGTTCACAGAATGCAGTCATTAGGTTTAATATTGATCTTATTGTGTTGTTCATCATATTCAAAATGGACTCCATGATTAACCCATCGTGTTTGTTCTTGACAGGTCAGAAAATCCTTCACCACAGAAGCGATGTCTTAGAAACTGTAGTCCTTATTAACCCCACGGATGAAGCCGTCAGTACAGAAGTAAGTTGTTATAGTTTCAAGCATTGTTATAAGGCAGGGCCAGGGACCATGAGGTGGAGATGTTGTTTTAAAGAAGGGGAGCAATCAAAGATCTCACAGGGAGCAACATGTAGTACTCTGTGTGCACTGCAAAGAAATGTGGGGGTGTGGTCAAACTGAGGCATGGATAAGGGTATGTTCAGTAAGAAAGTGGCCACTCAATACTTCTCGTGCCCCTGTGTGCCCATTATACTCTCCCAACTACTTTCTTGTGCCCCAGTGCTGCCATTATACTCCTTGTATGTTTGCTTGAATCCATTGTGCAGCCATTACATCCCCTCCCTTCACTGCTCCTTGTGACCCAGTGTGCCAATTTTACCCACCAGATTATTCAATGTGTCCCTGTGTAGCCATTATCTCTCAGCTTCCCACCAGATTCCTTGCTCCCTATTGTTCCCTCATTGCTCCCACTCCTCCCACTGTGGCCAACATGTCCCCTTTTTCACTAGCACAGAGGGGCACTTGTCATGTTCGGGTCCATGCTTAAAAAATGTTTGCTTATTATATTAGAATCCTGCAGCAAAATTAGTGTGATGGTTTTATTTGTTTGTAAGCTGCTTGATTAGCTGATATCAAATAAACTAAACCACTCAAAGTATTTTGTCAGAAGTTCCTTAAAGTGATCTAAAATTCAGGATTTCTTCTCTGCTCAGAACATCATTCAAACAATTAAACACAACACTTTGTTCTGCAGTGGAAAGCTCCTTCAGCTTATGATCCGCATCTGAAGAGGAGATAACATTATCTTTTGTTTACATTCCTCTGTTGCTACAATTAGTTACAGCCAGCCACGTGCTGAAACGGAACTGCTCGGAGCTGACAAGCAGAGACTTATGAGAAATTATCACTAGATAGCTGATGTACTTATATATTCAAATCTATGAATAAAATGCAATGGCAGCTTTCAGAGCAGATAAACTGTACTTTGGGAACTTGTAATTTGTAAACAGACAATATTACTTGTGCACAAAAGCAATTATGGTAACTGGGTAATAAAAAGTAGGAAGTGTTTTTTCCTACTTTTTATTACCCAGTCAGTCATTTTTTTTGAATGCTACGTCAGAGTTTTATTCCACTTTAATAAGCCACTTCCGGTTGTACAGACTTCATTGCTGTAGATTGAAATCTTCTAGAGAATTCAATTCAGTCTGTACCTGACAACTTGCAATCTGACTAGCACACAATAACATTTGTGAAGTGTTTTTTTTTTTCATGGGGGGACTCAAAAGTGCTTAGATATGTCTCACATCAATAGATAATTACAGGGTGGACTGTGTTACAGAGGAAATTGTCAAGTGTCCGTAAGTGCCAGACTAAACAGCTGGCTTTTTAGTTTGTATAAGGGTGGCCACTAACCATCCAATTTCTAGCGAAAAATCGTTCGAGCGATCAGAAATTCTGATCGGATTGGTTGTAAATAATCTCCATTGGTGGACACAATCGATTATGAACGAGTGAAAAAAATGTCGTCCGAATGAATTTTCGTCGAACCAAAATTTGGATTTTCTTGTTGGTTGTGATAGATCGGAAGCAAAGATTGGTTCGTTAATGGTGTAGTGAACGATGCATTACAATATTTCACTTCCGATTAGAATTTCTGATCGCTCAAACGATTTTTCGATACAAATTGGACAGTTAGTGGCCAGCTTAAGAGCCGCATGACAGAAGGCTGTGGTTTCAAAGGTTTTGAGGTGGACTGTTGGGATGGCCAAGTTATTAGATCCTTTTGATCTAAGATTGTGGTAGGTGTGATGCAGTTGCAACAAGTCCTTCAGGTATCCAGGGCCCAAATTGTGTAAAGATTTGAATGTTAATAGACCGATCTTGAAGAGTATTTTATGTGTAACCAGTGGAGAAAGGTAAGAATTGGTGCTACGTGGCAAAGGCGTGGTTGGCTTGTTAAGAGCCTTGCAGCGGCATCCTGTACTAATTGCAGGCGGTGCAGGTCTTAATTTGGAAGGCCGGTATAGAGGTCATTGCTATAGTCCAGCTGTGATGTAAGAAGGCATGAAATAGAGTTGGAAGATCCACTGGTTATATGAGGTGCTTACCATAATTTTTTCAATGTTCCTAAGGTGAGAAAAAAATATATCACAACAGCTGAGATTTGACTCCTAAATTTCCCATCAATCAGTACGCCCAAGCTGCTCACAAAGTCAGAGCTCTTCAGGTCTAAACTCCCCATCCTTAGGGGTGCTAATTGAGTCTGGAGCTGATTGTCACTGAGCGCTGACCTTCGATGACAAGAACCTCAGTTGTGCAGCATTTAGTTTTAGCCAGTTATCGTTTGTCCACTCCTGAAGCTCAGCTAAGCTGTTTCTGTTTTTGTTTTTTTTAGTTTAAGGTCTGTCATGCCAGGTTTGAATGATAAGTAAAGCTGGTTGTCATCAGTTGTGTTCGTATTCGAATTAGACATATCAAATTCAGAACACCCGAATACTCCCAAACACCACACTTCAGCAGTAACTTAGTACCAAACAAGTGGACTGAATCAGGGGTAGTTTACTTACTTGCAGTTCACAGCGTGTTTCATGTTACTCTGATGCTTCCTCCTTTCACAACCGAAAAACAAACTAGTTCCATTGGCCAGGAAATTGGAACCAACGCTGTTATCAATTAAGGTAAAAAACCCTATTGGCACAAGTTAAAATGTAACCTTTAATGAGCCTTTAACCACTTGAGGACCCACCCTTTACCCCCCCTTAAGGACCAGCGCTGTTTCAGCTGATCTGTGCTGGGTGGGCTCTGCAGCCCCCAGCACAGATCAGCGTGCAGGCAGAGCGACCAGATCGCCCCCCTTTTTTCCCCACTAGGGGGATGATGTGCTGGGGGGGTCTGATCGCTCCTGCCTGCCGGGTGTTGCGGGGGGGGGCACCTCAAAGCCCCCCTCCGCGGCGAAATCCTCCCCCTCCCTCTCCTACCTGGCCCCCCCTGGAGATCCGGGCTGCACAGGACGCTATCCGTCCTGTGCAGCCAGTGACAGGCTGTCTCCTGTCACATGGCGGCGATCCCCGGCCGCTGATTGGCCGGGGATCGCCGATCTGCCTTACGGCGCTGCTGTGCAGCAGCGCCGTACAATGTAAACAAAGCGGATTATTTCCGCTTGTGTTTACATTTAGCCTGCGAGCCGCCATCGGCGGCCCGCAGGCTATTCACGGAGCCCCCCGCCGTGAATTGACAGGAAGCAGCCGCTCGCACGAGCGGCTGCTTCCTGATTAATCAGCCTGCAGCTGGCGACGCAATACTGCGTCGCTGGTCCTGCAGCTGCCACTTTGCCGACGCACGGTATAAGCGTGCGGCCGGCAAGTGGTTAAAGGACAACCGAAGTGACATGTGACATGATGAGATAGACATGTGCATGTACAGTGCCAAGCACACAAATGACTATGCTGTGTTCATTTTTTTCTTTCTCTGCTTGAAAGAGTTAAAAATCAGGTATGCAAGTAACAGTTTCTGTCCAGGTCGGGACTGGGTCAGACTATAGCTTAACCCTCCCTGATAAGGAATTGCAGCCATAAACCACTTTCCTAGCAGAAAATGGCTTCTGAGAGCAGGAAAAAGATAAAAAGGGTCAATAGTTCATAGATTTAAGCTCTGGCATACTTCAATGCAAGTGCCATTGAGCAGAGACAATGAAAGAGTAAAAACTTAAAAAGTAAATTTAAAAATAAAATAACACTGTGGAATGTCTAAAAAAGTCATTTTTAGAAGGAGGATAGATACAATTGTTTATCTCATCAGTTTTTTTTTTCATCTCGCATTTCATTTAAAATTGGGCATAATAGGACAACATAGAAAAGGCAATTTGCATATTATTGAGTTAATCTAATGGATTTTACTCTTGGAAAAATGTACATTTTAAATCCACGTACATAAAACAGCTACGTATCACTTTTGCTTAATTTCCTTGTGATGAGATTTTTTTTTTTTTATTATTTATTTATTTATTTATTTTTTACAATCATGCTTTTTATTAGGTCAGCGTAGTATACATACAGTAATCTGCAAAATTACAACAATACAAAACAACCGCTCCAACATTCTAATTAACAACACAAGAAAGATTTACATCCAAGCATCTTGCCACAGAACTTTCCCAAATCTCTCTCACCCTGTTCATTCTCCTCCACCCCTCCCCCCAACCACCTCCACCAGAGGAGATTACAAACGGAGCGAATGAACTATCTCCACAATCCCCTTTACAACAGGCCTACATATCCTCCCATCTCCAGGAGAGCGGTAGATATAATGCTGCAGAATTACACAGACCCTTATTTTTATAGCAAGTAGAATTATAATTATAATCCCCCCACAAAAAAAAAGAAAGAAAATAAATAAATAAATGAAAAGAAAAGAAGGGAGTGAAAGCAAGGGAAATACTCAACACAGAGGTCCTCTCAGTTCGGTGCTTAGTACCCCACCGGGTTACATCTCGGTCACCCCCCGCTGCAGCTAGTCACCGAGAAAGGTCTCATCCCCAAGCCGATCTCTAAAGTCCAACCAGGTTGCCCATTGGCTATGGAATTTAGCCATCTGATTCTGTGCCGATAGGACAAGTTCTTCCATCCTCATTGTATTGTTGATGGCCTCAGCTAGATCTGCTGCCCCCAGTTTAGCATCGACTCTCCAGTTTTTGGCTATCAAAAATTTGACAGAGGACAGCAAATGCCCCAGAATTGACCCCTATGCAGACTTTATTGACCCAGGAATCATGGACAGTAGTGCAATTTCCGGGATACAGGCTATTTGACATGAATTAATTTCTTCATACCACTCAAATGCGAGCCTCCATAAATGGGGAATACCGACACAACCCCCGGTTCTTTCCCACATCTCCAACAGATATCCAATATACCCTCCCGCCATCTCGAGACCTGTACTTGTGATGAGATTTAAGCTCATATGCAGCCTGCCAACAAGTGTTTTTTGTTTTTCTGAAATGTCTTTGACTTTGCTTGTGTGGCCAGTTTCGTTCAAACCATCAGCCTGAAACATTAGGGGCTTGATTCACTAAAGGGTGCTAACATAGTTAGCACACCTAAAAGCTTTGCACATGCAAACTAGGGTGCTAAGTAGTTTGCACGGGCAAAGCTGTTACTGATCGCGCGCTATTTGGTGCTCCTGAAACGTTGCACCGGTGCTCGCGAAATGTCGCACTTATCAGAATGTTTTGCACGCGGACGGTGCACAAACTTTTGCGCGCATATTAGCGCGTGCAAAGGCACATTGCACTTGCTAAGGGGCTTTTCACTGGCGAGCTAACATTTAGCACCCTTTAGTGAATCAAGCCCAAGATATCTTATCTAATGTTTCAGGCTAATGGTAACTATGTACAAGCACATGGCACTATAAAATAATGATAGTTTTTCCAATATAGTTTAATGGACAATCCTAATTATCTGTAGAAGTTTCCCTTAAGGCAGCCATAGACTGATTGATTTTCCCCAGCAGATTCGATCACATTGGCCAGATCTGCCAGAGAGTGATGCCCTAACTTTGCCATCCAATTGTAATTTTGCCTGATTTGAGGGTGAAATCGATGGAAATTATCAATAGTACTGGTCAGAAGTTCTCATTCGAAAGGTAGCTGGGATGCAGCGATACATTGACAGCCTTCCACTGGAGCAAAACAGGGCATTTGACCAGGGCCCCAGGAGCCATCTGACGCCCCCTCCCCTCCCCCGGGGCCCCTGCGGAGTACTTGTGGCAGCAGAGCATACTCACCTGGCCAGTGCTATGAATTGGAGGAAACCTGGGGGGCCCGTGAAGCCGGCTGTGGGGCCCTGGGGCGACAATACTATCTGTAGCAGTAGCGTCAGTTCCATATATTTTTTATGGATTTTAAGCTGAAATCTGTTAAAAATGTAAGTGCAGTGTGTGGCAGGAATAGATTCCTCTCTAATCAAATTTCAGTTTGATTGGTCACCTCGGAAGGCCATCTGTTAATATATGGCCAACCCTATGCACATTGCATAACTCCCTTGCTACTATGCGAGCACGATGCAGTTAACGCACAACTTGCACGATATAATGTAAACATGTATTATTGTCTGAAGAGGGACATGTTAAGGCCGTGTTTCTAGGCTTGGAGCGTGAGGCACAAGCTGTGGGAGAGAGTTCTAAAGAAAAGATTACATTCGTGAGAAGTCCTGGATGGGAGAGAATGTGAGTAAGTGATCAGACTAGAGGACAGTAGGGTTCCATGGGAGGAGACAACATACAAGCATGGTCTGCTGAGAGAGATTAACCCTTCGTGGTCAGCATTACAGCTTTGAAGAATCTCTTGATATATCCCTGTCTAGTTTTTTGCAGATTTGATGTCTAAGCTCTTCTCGATTGTTATACCCATTGTGCTCCTCATACATAAAGTGCTGGTGTATAGATGACCATCTGTTACTATGTGTAGTAAACACCAATGAAAGTCACTGCAGTATTACAGAAAGAATGTTGGCTCCTGGCTTTTGTGTTAACGTTTGGCCTTTTCCTCGCAGGTGCGCTTGATGATCACAGATTCCGCAAGACACAAACTTTTAGTGCTCACCGGACAATGCTTTGAGAACACGGGAGAATTAATTCTTCAGTCTGGATCCTTCTCATTCCAAAACTTCATTGAGATCTTCACAGATCAAGAGGTATGGTAGCATATGGCCTGACTGTTTGCTTCATGCGTGCGGTATGGGTCATGTAATCATCCTTTCAGAAACGTGACTACAGAGGAGCGGCGCCTGAGACCGCAAGGGGGCCCAGAGCTGTAAGGGGGCCCCAAATACTACTTCACTCCCTCTAAACGGGTCCATCCTTCAGATCAGGTGTTTTGTGGTTACAGTTGTTGTGGATGTAAACATCATGATGGCCACACTTGTTGTATGACCCTTGTAAGATGGGCCCCAGGCTGTGAGAGTCACAAGGGGTTAGCAGGGAAAAGGGTGTGAACATTGTGGGGCGGGGGGGGAAGGAGCATAGTGATTTACAGTCATGCCCCTGCATCCCACTAACTTATAGTGCAAGCAGAATTGGATAAATGAAGCTGGACTCATGGTGACCATTTGTGTAATGATCATGGTTTTCAAACGAATGCACTTCACTCAGATTGATGCTCATTTTGTCCGGCTGGTTATTTGGTAACACACACATGCAGTGCAGAAAGTCATCACAATCACTTGTTTCCTGGCACTGTCGTTTAGGTTTCCATTAATCAGCCTGACATTTCTAGTCAGATGTTAGGTGGGGGTCACACCTGCCGTCTTGCTGTACATTTTTCTTTAACAGAGAAACACACTTTATGGACATTTAGTGGTCAGTTCACATTGCCCACGGTTTTATGTTCATATTACAATAACGGACAGCCTGTGGATAGCAGGGCTGTGGAGTTGGTATAAAAATCATCTGACTCCCCAGTTTATGAAAGCACTGACTCCAACTCCGACTCCAGGTACGCAAAATTGCTCCGACTCCAACTCCTTAGTCTAATTTTTACAAAGGTTATGGATTTGGTTCAAAAATCATCCGACTCCAACTCCTCAGTTTATTGAAACCACCGACTCCAAGTACTCAAAATTGCTCAGACTCCGACTCCTCGACTCCGACTCTTTAGTCTAATACTTACCAGGGCTGTGGAGTTGGTACAAAAATCATCTGACTCCTCGGTTTATGAAAGCACTGACTCTAACTCTGACTCCAGGTACCCAAAATTGCTCTGACTCCGACTACTTAGTCTAATTTTTACAAAGGATATGGATTGGGTTCAAAAACCATCTGACTCCTAAGTTTATTGAAACCACCAACTCCAGGTACCCAAAATTGCTCTGACTCCGACTCCTCGACACCGACTCCTCAGTCTAATACTTATCAGGGCTGTGGAGTTGGTACAAAAATCATCCGACTCCTCAGTTTCTGAAACCTTAAATTCCAGGTACCCAATAATTGGATACCGACTCCACAGCCCTGATTGATAGGAATCCATTGAGTGCAAATCACTCACGCCATGCAGAAAAAGCAGCAAGCCGTCACTTTTTAGATTGTAAATATAACAAAGCAGACAATGTGAATGGCCTGTTGAGTGGAACAATTTGTAAAAGCACTGTTTGTAATTTTTTTGCTTTTTCAATATTCATGTATAAATTATAGTGTTATTATTACAGTGTTTGCTCATTGTAAAATCTTTCCTCAACCTGATTTACATTCTGAAGTTTATCACAGGTGGCAACATCTTTCATCCTGTCAGATGCAGCTCTGCAGAATGCCTGTTTACTGAGAGTCCCAAAACCAGCGAAAATAATGCTTGGTCCCCCAGAATGCTTTAGGAGGAGAATTCTACAGATCTAAACAGCCTGAGTGAAGCATCACTGGGAGGGAGGGTCTATATACCAATATAAGCAATATATAGACATAGGAAGTGCTTCTGGAAAATTACCATAAAAGTGGGTATCCTGAATAATTTACTACATTCTACTATATGTCACTACAGGGCCTCTTTAACCACTTAAGGACGATAGGCTTACAACCCCCTAGTGACCAGGCTATTTTTTACAATTTTGGGCTCTGCAGTTTTAAAAGCTCACTGCAGAGCCATACCACACAGCACACAAATGAATCCCTCCCCCTTTTCTGGGCTCTGATCACTCACCCAATGTTTATTTATTTGTTTATTTTTTTTTGTATTCTTTTTTTTCCCTCCCCGGCCAGCCAATGACAGTGATCGGCTGTCATAAGCATCAGCCTGTGAGAGCAGATCCCTTCTGTGCCTCCCAGGGGGACAGCCGAGTGACACGGCTGTCCCCAGTACAGTGCTGCCATAGATCGCAGTACTGTACAGTGTAAATGGACGGCGTCTAACAGTCTCCTAGCGGCAATCACCGCTGGGAGACTGATGACGGAGTGGAGCTCAGTCATTCAAACGGAAATGTGTGCGCATTGGCAAGTGCGATTTTCTGCAAAACACGCCCTTAGGACTGGGCCAACTGGGGGAGCTGTGGGAGAGAGTCCTAAAGAAAAGATTACATTCGTGAGAAGGTCGTATAGTGGTTAAGTCAAAGATATACTGACATCACAAATTGCTGGGTTGGTCAAGCATGTCTGCCTGTATGCTTTAATAGTGCTATTTTACAAATTGTTAATTTCCTGTAGAGTGACATGGGCTGTCCGTGCATGTTATAGAGAATCCCCTGGTGTTTTGTAAGGGGCCAAAGGAAACCTAAAAGCCCTTTCACTTATAAAAACCAAAACAAACAAAAAAGAACAACTAGGCTAAATATAATTTTACTTTCCTATAGCAGAAGGTCTTGGCAGTGATTCAGATTTATGGGAACAAGCAAGATCTCCTATGATGCATCACTGCTGATTCTACTAATCTTGGAGACTTATCCTCCAGCTGGAGATTTAAAGAGGCACTATAGTGATATATAATGTCTCTACACCAGAACAGCACTCCAACTATTGTGTGGGAATTTTCACCACCACCAGAAACAACCTGAAGGGTCCACACTCACCGACACCGGTGGGCCAGTTATTACAGTGGCCTTGTATCGCCTCTGGGGTACTTTTCAGGCTCCCCACACCCTGTGGCTGTTACACTCCGTTGACTCTCCTGATCACACCTTGGGTCACATGTATACCTCAATGCAAACAAAGGCTATCATTGCGCAGATACCATATAAAAATATTAATTTTATTAAAAAGTTCCACTCACATGACATAAGCCGATGGTAAGCCTGTGCAGTATAGGAACGGGCTCCATCCCGTGCGGCCTCCTGGGCTGGCCGCCGTATGATGTTCGTTGGGGTCCTGCTCACTCTGCTACCCCACCGCTCCAGCATGTATCACTTCCGCATGTGGCTCCTCCCTATTGATTTCATCATGAAATGACGCATTCAGGGGATGACTCCCCTATGTGAGTGGAACGTTTTAATAAAATAGCCTTTGTTTGCATTGAGGTATACATGTGACCCAAGGTGTGATCAGGAGAGTCAACGGAGTGTAACAGCCACAGGGTGTGGGGAGCCTGAAAAGTACCCCAGAGGCAATACAAGGCCACTGTAATATCTGGCCCACCGGTGTTGGTGAGTGTGGACCCTTCAGGGTGTTTCTGGTGGTGGTGAAAATTCCCACAGAGAGTGTTAATGGTTGGAGCGCTGTTCTGGTATAGAGACATTATTTTTAGTGAAGGACCTACTCAAGCCTTTTTACAGAAGCGCACCCATAGAACTGTATTGACTCTCAATAGAATGGGCAGCACGGTGGCGTAGTGGTTAGCTCTCTCGCCTTGCAGCGCTGGGTCCCTGGTTCGAATCCCAGCCAGGGCACTATCTGCAAAGAGTTATATGTTCTCTCCGTGTCTGCGTGGGTTTCCTCCGGGCACTCCGGTTTCCTCCCACATTCCAAAAACATACAGATAAGTTAATTGGCTCCCCCTAAAATTGGCCCTAGACTACAATACTTACACTACATAATATAGACATATGGCAATGGTAGGGATTAGATTGTGAGCTCCTTTGAGGGACAGTTAGTGACAAGATATATATATACATTGTACAGCGCTGCGTAATATGTCGGCGCTATATAAATACTAAATAATAATAATAATATTGGTGTGAGACATCTGCATAGATAACGTTGTGTCATTATATTTATAAATCATATTGATTTTAAATTACTGTGGACATCTGAGCGCTGTATACGTTTTTGGTTAATATAGTGATATATAGTAGAGTGCAGTAGATTATACAGGATACCCACTTTTACTGTAATTTTCCTGGTTTCAGCATCAGAACCACTTCCTATATCTATGTATTGCTTCGTATTGGTATGTAGCCCCACCCCCGCGGTAATGCTTAGCCTAGGCTGTTTAGCTATGCGGGATTCTCCTCCCAGAGTGTTGTAGGTGACCAGATGATATTTTTACTTGCTTCGGACCTGACAAGACTGAAGATGCAGCCACCTGTGATCAATTTCAGAAAGTAAATCAGGGAGAGGAAAGATTTTACAATGGGCAAACACTGACTAAATGATTTGATAAATTATTGTATTTTAAAAAAAAGGAATTTTATTTCATTCTGTTATTTTACTACAGTTTCTCTTAAAGGAATTTCTTTGTTTTGCTGTAAAAGAAATGCAGTCTGTGAAATGATTGTTACATGCACAGCAATATCAACTAAGCAATCCTATTGGTGTCCTGTGCAGGTACCATGTATTGGTCATTACAAAGATTCCAGTCTGCATAGAAATGTGAGCGCTGCTGATTGTTTGCAGAGGTAGAAGTTCTGGGGCTGTTTTTTTTTTTTTTTTTTAGAAAATAAAGTCTTAAAGCGGAATGAAACCCATAATTTCTACTTTGCACTAATAGATTATTTACAGCATATTATATACAACCAGCATTTTTTTTTACTAGAACTGCAATCAAAGGGTTAACACAGGCTTTAGAAGCTTCCCTGCCAGCAGAGCTGGCCGCTTCCGAACCTTACATAATGTTATCTTGTGTTTAATTGTATCAAGTGAGAAATGTAAACAAAGCCTTCTCTCACACTGCTGGGTCCCCTGAACAAAATCAGACAAGCATAAATGCTTTCTGATGCTTTCTGATTAAGTTAGAGGATGAATAAAGCAGTTATAAATAGAAATGCAAAGTCAGCTCTCAGAGTAAAATAAGTGTACTTTATAATCTCTAAATGAATAATAATACTTATGCACAAAAGCAAATATGCTAACCGTATGGCATATAAAAAGTAGGAAAACATGTTTTTATTGAATATTATGTCAGGGTTTTATACCGCTTTAATTTTCTTTCAAGACTTAGTAAGTGACTGACTTAGATCAAGAGCTCTGCCATTGAAGTGTCTGGATAATATGATCTACTGAAACCACTTGTTCTGGGTCAGGAGCTCACGAACAAAGAAGGGAAAATCAGGGGTGACAGCCCTAGAAATTGCACCTTTAAAACGAGTCAAAAGTGGCAGATCCAATATTTATGTGCTGACTGGTGAATGTCCCCACTTACTGAGAAGTTCTCGCTGTCTTGCATCAATAATCTCAAAAATCATGTACTCCAGCGTTTACTTTGCCATTTTTCCTTAAAGAGACACTGAAGCGAAACATTTTTTATGATATAATGATTTGTATGTGTAGTACAGCTAAGAAATAAAACATTAGGAGCAGGGACATAAGTCTAATATTGTTTCCAGTACAGGAAGAGTTAAGAAATTCTAGTTATCTATGCAAAAGAGCCATTGAGCTCCACGACTTTAAAATTTTCAGAAAGCTCTGTCTTCTGAAGCTTATTATCTCAAGTGTACCACGATTGCTTGACTTCCTGTTCGGGCACGTTGTGTATTGTTGTGTGATGTCGTGAGCAAGAAGAGGAATCGCTGCATGCTCGTTGTGAGGGGACATTGCTAAATACGTCGGATGGTGTGTACTCAGCCTTAGGAACAGTTACCAGTTATTGTAAACATACAGGTGTACTGATTTATGATGTCTAACTGCCAGAGGTGACCTTTAACCTTAGTTAACATTTGCAATATGTTTTCTTCCATTTCTAGATTGGTGAGCTACTGAGCAATACACACCCAGCAAACAAGGCAAGCCTTACACTCTTCTGCCCTGAAAAAGGACACTGGAAAGATTCCAGTTTGGATCAACACAACCTTCAAGACTTTATCAACATCCAACTCAATTCCTCCTCGGTTTTGCCTGAAATGGAAGGACTCTCTGAATTCACAGAATATCTGTCCGAGTCGGTGGAAATACCATCACCTTTTGATATCCTAGAACCACCCACATCTGGTGGCTTCTTGAAGCTCTCAAAGCCTTGTTGCTATATATTTCCTGGAGGACGGGGAGATTCTGCTTTGTTTGCAGTGAATGGATTTAATATGCTTGTGAACGGTGGATCTGAAAGGAAATCCTGTTTTTGGAAACTGATCAGACATTTAGACAGGGTGGATTCTATACTCCTTTCACATATTGGAAATGACAACTTACCAGGCATAAACAGCATGCTTCAAAGAAAAATAGCTGAGATGGAAGAGGAACAGTCACAAGGATCAACAACAAACAGCGACTGGATGAAGAACCTCATCTCTCCGGACCTCGGTGTTGTGTTTCTTAATGTTCCAGACAATCTGAAAAACCTAGATCCCAACATTAAAGTCAACAAAAGCATAGAAGAAGCTTGTTTCACTCTGCAATACCTAAATAAACTATCTATGAGACCAGAACCTTTGTTCAGAAATTCAGGAAACACAGTCGAACCTATTATTTTATTCCAAAAAATGGGTGTTGGAAAACTGGAGATGTACGTCTTAAGCCCAGTAAAAGGTAATAAAGAAACTCAGTACTTTTTGCAGCAGTGGTCAAGCAGCAATAAAGACAAGACTGGTCTTGTGTTACCAAATGGTCAAGAAGTTGATATCCCGGTTAATTACTTAGCTTCCATTTCTTCTCTTATTGTATGGCATCCATCTAACCCTTCAGAAAAAATAGTGAGGGTTTTGTTTCCAGGAAACACAAACCAATACCAAATACTTGAAGGGCTAGAAAAGCTCAAACATCTGGACTTTCTGAAACAGCCAGTGATAACACAGAAGGATCTAAGTGAAAATGCTCCAAGCCCTGCAGTGAAACAGGCAAAGATGAAGCAGAGAGCAGAAAGCAAAGAGAGCTTAAAAATGTCCTCAAAGGCAGCATCCAGCAAGCCAAGTAAAAAAGAATCTAAGGAGGAGTCCGCAGAAGTAGTCAAAAGTAGCAAACCTGAACAACTTGAGAAAGTGGAAAAAACTCCAGTGAAAAAAATTCAAACAACTGAAGCAAAACCTTCACTAGAGAAAAATACAGCGAACAAAGAAGAGACAGTAATTAAGCCAGAGGTGGCTGAGAAACAGAAAGCAGATGTTAAACCTAAAGCTGCTAAAGAAAAGACAGTGAAGAGGGAAGCAAAGGCAAAACATGAAGAAGTAAAAGAGGAAAAAGTAAAAAAGGACACCCCAAAAAAAGAAGAAAAAGCAATTAAAAAGGAAGATAAACTTAAAAAGGAGGTTAAAGAAGACAAACCCAAGAAGGAGTTAAAGGAAGAGAAACCTAAAAAAGAGCTCAAAGAAGAAAAACCCAAAAAGGAAGCTAAAAAAGAGGTAAAAAAGGAAGAGAAAAGAGAAGTAAAGAAAGAAGTGAAAAAAGAAACACCTCAGAAAGATGTGAAAAAAGAGTCAAAGAAAGAAGAGAAAGAAAAGAAGGAAGAGAAAGATGCAAAGAAAGAGGCGAAGAAGCCTGCTAAAGAGACGAAAAAAGTACCAGCAGCTCCATCAGACTCTAAAAAGCCTGCTAGTAAAGCAAAGGTACAGAAGAAAGATGAATCTGCCAATAAAGAATTACCAGCAGCAGGAAAACCAAAGGAAAAAGCAAAAGGTCCTAAAAAAGTGGCTGATAAGAAGCCCTTAGCGGCAGCAGGTGCAGCTACTGCTGCTGCTGCGGCTGCTGTTGTGGCAGCAGCTTCTGTTGCTGCTTCAACTACAGCAGCTGGAAAAGTAGATGATCTAGTGGCAGAAAGATCCCTCATGTCATCTCCAGAAGATTTAACAAAAGACTTTGAAGAGCTCCAAATTGAACAGGGTGTATTAAATGAAGACCTGAAGTCACACCTTGAGGCTCTGTCTCCTATAGATGAACCTGTGATAGTACAGACTGACTCTTATATTATAAAGAAAGACAACACTAGCAGCGAAGAACCAGCAGATTCACCAGATGAGGGAATAACGACTACAGAAGCTGAGTGTGAGCAGACTCCAGAAGAACTGGAAGTAATTGACAAACACAGATCAGATGAAAATGACAGATTTGAAGATGAAGGAACTGGTTTTGAGGAATCATCAGAAGCTGGTGATTATGAAGAAAAAGCAGAGACAGAAGAAGTGGAAGAACAAGTAGACTATATCGAGGAAAGACCATCAGTGGATGAACATCATGCTGGTGACTTTGGTGAAACCGATGAAACTGAGGAAGAAGCTGATACAGATGTATTTCAGCATGTAGAAGGAAAACATGACAGTCATGAAGACATTGCTGATTCTGAAGCAGCAGAGGAACATGCCGAAGAAGACATTGATGAAAGTGCTGAAAAGATTGACGCCGAAGAGACAGAGGAAGAGGGAGAAGACAAAACTGATGATGCAAAGGATGATGAAGAAACAGAAAAGGTGGAAGCAGAAGACAAGTACATTCAGTCTTCTACACTATCTAAGACGTCTGAGCCCCAGTCACCAGCAGTAGAGCCTGGCCCATCCATTCATGATGAAACTTTACCTGGTGGCTCTGAGAGTGAAGCAACTGCATCTGATGAGGAAAACCGAGATCAACCAGAGGAGTTTACTGCCACCTCTGGCTTTACTCATTCTACCATTGAAATATCTAGTGAACCAACACCAATGGATGACATGTCAACACCCAGAGATATAATGAGTGATGAGACAAACAATGAGGAAAGTGAATCACCCTCTCAGGAATATGTTAACATAACTAAATATGAAGCCAGTTTGTATTCCCAGGAGTATGACAGAACTCGAGTGTCTCCTTTGCCTGAAGGACTGAATGGGTTATCTGATGTATCAAAAACAGATGCTACTGATGGCAAAGAATACAATGCATCAGCCTCTACATTGTCACCACCATCATCCTTAGAAGAAGACAAATTTTCCAAGTCAGAACTGAGGGAAGCTTATACTCATGGAACCATTGATGTGAAAGGTTCTACTAATCTCCAAATTCAGGACGATTATGAGCTGGAAGAAAAACTAAGCCCAAGCAGAAGTCCTGCTCCTCCTTCACCTATATCTAAAACACCTGTGAGTGAGAGAAGTGTTAACTTTGATCTAACACCGAATGAAATAAAAGCATCAGAACTTGGTGTCCTGTCACCATTACCTGATCACGAGCAAGAGATACCTGAACAGTGTCCTAGCCCAGAAGATAAAACTGTGGCTTCTCCCTCACAGTCTGTAGCTGGAAGTGCTGGACATACACCTTACTATCAATCACCAACTGAAGAAAAAGCTTCAGCCTTACCAACAGAGACTCAAGAAAAAGTCTCTGTTCCTGTTATCTTTGAATTTACTGATACCAAAGAAAAGAGTGATAGTCCAAAAATAAGTCCAATGGATGAGCCAGTACCAGATTCAGAATCCCCGATGGAGAAAGTCTTATCTCCATTGCGTAGCCCACCATTGATAGGATCAGAGCCCTCTTATGACAGATTTTTAACTGCTGATGTTAAATCATCTTCTGGACATGGTAGCCCTGTTGATGAGTATTCTCCTTCTCAGATTGATCCAGTATCTGAGACATTACCTGATGCTGAAAAAAGTGAGCTCTTATCAGTCAAAGACTTTGGCGTGGAGTCAAGTAGTTATGGTATGAAGCAGTCTACCTCTAATGTACCTGATGGGGGTAAAACTGCAGGGGAATTTTCCCCCACTCAGGTAAATACCAATCCATTTATTTCATTTAAAGAGGACACTAAAATGTCAATCTCTGAAGGCACTGCATCAGATAAGTCTGCTACACCAGTGGATGAAGTTGTGGACACATATTCCCACATTGAAGGTGTTGCATCCGTTTCTACAGCTTCTGTTGCCACCAGCTCATTCCCGGAACCAACCACTGATGATGCATCACCTTCCCTTCATGCTGAAGTAGGATCACCTCATTCTACAGAAGTAGATGACTCCTTGTCAGTCTCAGTTGTTCAAACTCCAACCATATTTCAAGAAACAGAAATGTCACCCTCCCGAGAGGAATGTCCTCGTCCTATGTCAATATCACCCCCAGACTTCTCACCTAGAACAGGAAAATTCTCAGCATCATTGCAAGAACAACGATCACCTGAGCAATCCACAATGGAATTCAGTCAAGAGTCACCAGAGCAATCATTTGCCATGGATTTTAGCAGACAGTCTCCCGAGCACCCTGCAGTGGCCTCCAGCATACTTCACATATCAGAAAATGGACCAACTGAAGTTGAGTACAGCCCCTCTGATCCTCATGACTCTTATTTCGACAATAAGATTGCAATGGACAATCAATTCTGTGCAGTAGACAAAAGCCAACAGCAAGCAGAAGGTCAGGTGGAAGGTTCTCGCTCTTCATCCTCTGCACATTCACAAGCTTCTTCTCCTTTAAAAGAGGAAGACTCTTTGAAAGATTTAATTGACAATAATGACATGCCCCTATATTCTCCACCAATTCTTGAGCAAGAATATTTTAAGGAAGACAAGCTCTCACCTGAAACCGATGCCTCTCCATTAACACCAACCCCATCTTTACTAAGGCAGTCCCCCGAAGCAACAGATCCAACACAAAAAGTGCATGCAGGTAGTTATAGTTCAGAAAGCCCATGTTTAGCTGCTGATGAACTATTAAGTTTTCAGACAAGAGAAATGCATTCAGCAGTTAAGGAGCCTCCAGTTCTCCATAATACAAACCCCTTTGCCTATGCAGCAGAGCTAGATAGTAGAGACAGTGTATATAGTGCTTATGGCTATTCCAGTGAATCAAATGACCGATTTTCTGTCTCTGACAAGTCACCTTTTGCTGAAAGCCGGCAAGAGGTTGACCTCTGCCTTGTGACAGCCTGTGAATATAAGCACCCCAAAACAGAACTGTCACCTTCTTTCATCAACCCAAATCCTTTAGAATGGTTTGCAAGTGAGGAACAATCCCAAGAGCCAGAAAAGCCTTTAACTCAGCTTGGAGGAGGTCAACCACCATCAGGAGGAAAACAGAAATCCCGCCAATGTGATGAAACACCTCCAACATCTGTAAGTGAATCAGCCCCATCACAGACAGATTCCGATGTTCCACCAGAGACAGAAGAATGTCCATCTATAACAGCTGATGCAAACATAGATTCTGAAGATGAATCTGAGACCATCCCTACAGATAAAACAGTAACATATAAACACATGGACCCTCCTCCTATACCGATGCAGGATCCAAGCCCATCTCCAAGGCACCCTGATGTCTCAATGATGGACCCAGAAACTCTGCCTTTAGATCAGAGCTTAGGCAAGCCTATGAAAAAGGATATGAAAGAAAAAGGGAAAACCAAGAAAGTTGGAAGCAAGACAAAATCATCTTCTCCAGCTAGGAAAGGTGATGGCAAATCAAAGCTGGCAGCTGCTTCACCAAAACCTGGGCCTCTCAAAGAAACCACGGAGAAGAGTACTAAGACATCTACCCCTAGGAAGAAAGATTCTGTAGAGAAAGGGCCAAAGGTTTCCCCAAATCAAGATGTCAAATCATCAAAGATAGAAGAAAAAGATAAAGAGACCAAGAATGCATCTAATATAAGTGCAACAAAATCATCTAAAACTGGAACTACAGGTGAGAATAAAAAAATATACATTTAACTTAGAGTTCCTACCGTACTTATCTCCAAAATGTTTGGTGTCATGAGAGGAAATTATCACAAGCAACTTTTCTTACATATGTTGGTCTATGATTCTTGTACAAGAACTCCACAAACACTTGTATTTTGTACAAGATCTTGAGCACAGTTGTATTGTGGTAAGAGTAATTATTTGTGGAAGGAGTTATGGGGAGCCAGATGCTGTAGTTTATGGTATTCTGAATTCATTTATGCTGAAGAATTACTCTACATCTGTGTGCCAGTGCTAGTTACCGTATATACTCGGCTATAAGTCGAGAAATTTAGGACGAACTCAAAGTGTAAAAGTGGGGGGGTCGACTTGTACTTGAGATAGTCCTAAATTTACCAACTTATAGCCAGGATGAGAGGGCTGCCTTTCTCTCTCCCCCTCCCTGTAGTGGACTAGTGGCCAGGGACTTTCATCCTCCCACCCACCCACGATCACCCAAAGGACCTCCACCACTCTCTATCTTCCCCCTGTGTAAAATGCTGTGGAATCGCCGCAGCCGACTTACGATTCCAGCACCAGCTGTCATGTGCACTCCTCTTCCTCACTCGCGCGGCGTCATGTGACTTATGGAGGCGGTATTCTAATGCACGCAAGTCTGCATACCGCCGGCTCCCGTAGTCACATGACGGAACATGAGTGAGGAAGTGGAGAGTGCGTGACAGCTGGTGCCGGTATCGTAATTCGGCTGCGGCGATTCCGCAGCATTTTACACAGGGGGAAGATAAAGAGTAGTGGACGTCCTTTGGGTGATGGTGGGTGGAAGGTAGGGAGGATTAAAGATCCCAGCAGCCACTTCACTGCTGCTGCACACAGCATTCAATTACACAGGGGAAGATAGAGAGATGTAGAAATGCTTTGGGTGAGGGAGGGAGGGAGGGAGGATTAAAGTCCCTTGCAACGATTTTGCTCCTGCTGTGGACTACACAGCATTTCATTACACACGGTGGGGATGGGGATAGAGAGGGGGACACCCTTTGGGTGATGGTGGGTGGGAGGTAGGATCAATGTCTCCAGCCACTAGTGCTTTGCAGGGAGGAAGGGAGACAATGCATGGCTGCACTTGGGGGCCAGGAGGGGTTAATGGTCAAAACACTGTATGCAGTGCAGCCATTAACCACTCCTGGTCCCCAAGTGCAGTCGTTAACTTTTAGGGGTAGACTTATACTGGAGACAGAGAACAATTCCAGCTTAAGGGGCTCAAATATTGGGGTTGACTTATACATGAGGTCGACTTGTATCCGAGTATATACGGTAGTAGTGTCGGAACTCCCGAACACTACTCTCCAGCACCGTATCAAACTAGTGGACAGGGTCAGGGGCAATTCACTACTTGTGCTTCACAGCGCATTTCACATGACTCTGATGCTTCCTCCTTCTGGCTTTGGAGGGAGGAAGCATCAGAGTCATGTGAAGTGTGCCGTGAAGCACAACTAGTGGACCCCTCCTGACCCTGTCCACTTGGTCGGTACTGATGTGGTGCTGAAGGGTGGTGTTTGGGAGTATTCGGGTGTTTCGAATTCCATATGGTGAATTTGAACACCAGCACTACTGCTTAGAGCTAGATAATTACTCTGTGGCACTATTAGTAGCTACTGGCTTAGCTAATATTCCACATCTTCAAACAGTGCTAACTTCAAACTGTCCAACTGATTTTTTATTTATTTATATATTTATTTAAAGGAGACATCGGAGGAAAAGAAAAAATCAAGATCTACTTACCCGGGGCTACCTCCTGCCCCTGGCAGCCGATATGTCCCTAACCGCAGCTCTGGTGTCACAGAGTACCCTCCATTGCAGATGCCAAGCTCGCCAGGTCAGAATCTTCTGCGCCTTCGCGAGTGCGAGGTCGCACCGCTCGGGGTCGAGATCCAGGGGCTGGGATTGTTGTGCACAGGCACAGTAGTCCTGCGCCTGCTCAGAATGCTCCAAGCCATACGGGCACGAATGTGAGCGTGCTTGCGCAGGCGCAAAAGATGCTGACCTGGCGAGGTCGGTATCTGCAACGGAGGGGACCCTAGGACACCAGAGCTGCGGTGAGGGATGTATCGGCTGCCAGGGGCTGGAGGAAACCCTGGGTAAGTAGATCTTGATTTTTTTTTCCTCAGACCTTCCCTTTAAGTATTTATATTGTGCCGACATATTATGCAGCGCTGTACAGAGTATATTGTCTTGTCACTAAACTGATGGGGTTTATTTGGCACAGGACAAAGGACATCTGTTGGTATAGAAGGTTCAGGGGTGAAAAGGATGCCTGCCCCTGGTTACTTTCTTTACAGCTTGACATTATAGCAATAATAATAAAGCATCTGCTTACTTATAATTAGTTATGGTCATGTCTAGTAAAACTCATGGAGAAGCATCTGGTTTGTTTGATCAGAGAAAGGGCTGGTGCACACCAAGAGCGGTTCTGAGCAGTTTTAAAAATGCTTGCGGTTTGAAAACCAATTGGCTAATGTATTTCAATGGGATGCTACACAACAGAGCGATTCATTTTTTCCCCAAGCCCAAACTCAGGTCCTGCAGCATTTTTGCTGATTTCTGAGGCGATTCTACCTCATTGTTAAGTATAGGAAAGTGGAAAATTGCTCTGAAAAGCGCTAGATGAGAGCGATTTTCCAAGCGTTTTTCTTACAGAAGCTGTTCTGTTACAGCTACTGTAACAAAAAATAAAATATGCTACACCAAATGCTCCAAAAACACTAGGCATGTGTAGAAAATCGCTCTGCACATGCCTAGAATTACTCTAAAAATACACTAGCGGTTTGTGGTGTGCACTGGCCCTTACAGATAGCTGCCCATAGTCAGCTGATGGATTTGCAAAGCTCTGATTTGCTGTGATCACATTCTGTTTTAGCACATGATCATGACTAGCAAATCAGATATTTACATATATATAACCTTACCATATGTTTCTGCATGAGTTCTCCCAGACATGTCCATCACTTCTTATAATTAAGTCAGTGAGTAGAACTGTGATAAACAGGAACAAAAGACAAACAGTGTATAAGAAGAGACTAAACAGAGCTTAGCTCTAGAGTTCAGTTTAGCTCAGTTGAGCTGATTTGAAGTGGGACCATTACAGAGTAATTTTGAGGATACAATTTGTTGCAGACTATTGTATGAAAGTGTCTCATCACTAAAGCTACATAAACACACTCAGTGAATATCACCAGTCAGGATCAAGTTTGGTCCTTCAGGTGACACTGTGGTGCAGGTCCCACAACTACAGCCAAGGGATGCATTCCGAAGATGATGAAGCAGCTTCCAGTGGGTGGGGTGAGAAGGGGAACAATGGTCTTTGTTGTGCTTGTACATTGCTGGCTTCAGGGGACATCTGTACAAGCATTACAGTCACAGCCGAGATGTCCTGAACAGCTAATTCAGCTGAGTGTCATCTTGCGTGTGTACCTAGCTTAGAGTAACAATTAAATAAAAATAGAGGAGAACTTTGTATAAAAATCTGTAAAATGTGAATCAGAGCTTGCAGTGCATCCACATCACTCCATAAAAACATTTCAATACAACAGCAACAATTGTCCAACAGTAGATTAGCCAAAGGAACTTAATAGTAGCCAACAGTCAGGCCGGTCCGCCCATGATGCCAAGTGAGGCGACTTCCTCAGGTGGCAGAAGTCTGGGGGCAGCACCAGACAGAAACAGGAAGTGAAGAGAGTGCCTGGCCAACCTATACTGGGGGCAACTGTACCTGGATAACCTATACTGGGGGAAACTGCACCTGGATAACCTAAACTGGGGGCAACTGTACCTAGCTACAAATACTGGGGTCACCTATACCTAGCTACCTACCTATACTGAGGGTGTCTTGGGGGGGCTCACCGCAGCTATACCATGCGGTGCAAATTGTCGGGTGCTGTGCGATCATTCAAATTCGGCGGGAATCCTCACTAGTTTGCCTGAGGCAGCAAAAAGTCTAGAACCGGCCCTGCCAACAATGTGACTAAAGAAAGGACACTAGTTCCATTGGATAGTCCAAGAAACTACTAGATAGCAAGACACAGACTAAGTAGCGTGCTTAAGTTATATAAAGAGAACATTAAGCATTGTGTTCATGGGCACTCAGATGGCAATCCAGTGACAAAACATGAAGCTGCAGCAACATGCTGGACTGACTGCAAGCATATATGAAGCCCATGCGAGCTCATGAAATGTTAATATGCACAAATGGACACGCGATAATTTATGCAGCACCAGCAGAATTAACTCTCGAGCTTCATAGGGAAGGGAATAGTGCTTACGCAGCATATGTCTACAGCAACATGCTGAACTGACAAGAAGACAAACATGGTGACCTTCAGGATTAGATGAATACACTCTGATGAAACTGCACAGATAACAGGATGATCATTTATGCAAGGGGGTCCCAATCGCAGCCCTCACTATTGTGCTCCCATCACAAGTATTGCAGGGGATAAAATGCACTCTGACCAGTCTTGTAAGTATCATTCATGAGTCTCTCATATACTAAAAGTGAAGCCCCCCCCCCCAGTGCTCTCACTATGCACCAAGGTTGTACAGCGCTCGGTACTCACAAATTTCCTACTCAACACACCATCAGCAGGTGTAGGCCCCAAATGGTGTCCTGAGTTCAACATATTATTATTATTATTTTGTATTTATGTATCGTTAACATCTTCTGTAGGGCTGCACATAAAATGAAACAAATAAGGGGGAGTCTAGATACATGAGAAGCTCAAAACTCAGTACAATCAGGACATCTAGCAAATACAATACTTGTATGTACAAATACATACATAGTTGATGTGTGGTTTGAGACAACACTAATGTAGATACTCCAATATTAACTCCTTCATATGATAAAGTACATGAAAGAAACAACACCAGGGGGAGGTGCCTGTCCTTGCAAAATTACAATCTAAAAGGTAGTGGGGTGCAGACAGTAGGGAAGAAGACATTGGCAAGAGCCTCCAAAGCTGGCGTGCGTACGAAAAGGGCGTCGGGAAAAAAGGGCGCGTGGTATAAACGATAAATGGAAAATATCGTTTATAGAAATATTGTGTAGAATTTCGTTTATAAATAGTGTTTTAAGAATTTATAAATCACTAAATAATGTGTATAGGATCGGTAATTCTTAAAACGTTAATCTTCCCTATTTGTAAAGTGAAACTTATATTTACGTTTATTAAAAACCCTCCCTGTACCTATCCCTAACCCCTAGACCCCCTGTTGGTGCCTAAACCTAAGACCCCCCTGTTGGTGCCTAAACCTAAGACCCCCCAGTTGGTGCCTAAACCTAAGACCCTCCAGTTGGTGCCTAAACCTAAGACCCCCCAGTTGGTGCCTAAACCTAAGACCCCCCTGTTGGTGCCTAAACCTAAGACCCCCCAGTTGGTGCCTAAACCTAAGACCCCCCAGTTGGTGCCTAAACCTAAGACCCCCCTGTTGGTGCCTAAACCTAAGACCCCCCAGTTGGTGCCTAAACCTAAGACCCCCCTGTTGGTGCCTAAACCTAAAACCCCCTATGGATAATAATGTTTTACAGACATTAATAAATAAAAAATGTAAAGAAAAAAATGTAAATTATTTTTTTGGGTGGATAATAATGTTTTAGAAATGTTTTAGAAATAGTGATTTAGTATCTTCATAAACGTTATTCGTCACGGGCTCATTTTGTAAACTTAAATCATCACAAACATAGTTATAAATCCTTAAAAATCTCCGGGCGCCGTTATAAATCCTTAAAAATCTCCGGCGCCTTTTTTTCCCTGTTCAGCGCCCATTAAACGATATTTATAATGGAAGTGAATGGGGCGCCCTTTTTGTCCACTTGTCTCATGCGCCCAAATCTACTGCTTCCATGCTGGCTATGGCGAATTATAAGCTTGTCTGAAAGGTTGTGTTTTGAGAGTACAATTGAAGGTTTCCAGGCTTGGAGCATGATGGACAATCTGTAGGAGAGCGTTACAAAGGAGAGGTGACACTCATGAGAAGTCCTGGACGCAGGAGTGAGAGGAGGTGACCAGGATGGATAACAAGAGGGTCTTATGGGAGGATCGAAAATTCTGGGAGGAATGGTATCTGAAGATTAATAAGGAAATGTTTGCAGGTGACACCTTATGTAGAACGATGTATGATAGGGTTAGGAGTTTAAAGCAAACCCGAGGCGGAACATTTTAATAAAAAAAAAAACATAGTGCGTGATCCAGGGGGCTAGTCGGCTCAGGTACTGTCAATTATTGCTGTTGCGCACCGCTCCTGTGTCCAGAAATTCTCCATTTTTTATTTCATTGAAAAATACCCCAAAAGATACCCCCCCCCCCCCCCCCCCCCCCGAGCAATAGAGGCACTGCTGGCCAGGAGGCTGATGACGTGTCTGTACAGCCTCAGCAGTGCATTGTCACCTGAGAGATAGTGTAGGCTAGGTAACAGAAATGCCTGGTGTGTACAGGGCTTTATTCTGCATACTTAGAGATAATTCACTGGAGATAATTGTACATAAATGATGATTGCAGTATCTGTGTTGCAATTTAGTCAATCAGGCATAAAAAAACATGTCAGTTTGTATTTTGTATAGATATATTTCCGTAAAACAAAACTCTGTAACAATTCAGGTATACAAAGTAAAATATTACGCTAAGTTTGTTGTGCTCCTGATGTATATGGAGGCCTCCTGAATGGCCAACTCCTCACACAGTAGTAATAACGTTCATAGCCTCCTCCTTGGCCAACTGCTCACACAGTAGTAGTACAATCATCAAAATCAGCTTTATTCTCCGACTGCAACGGATGTCGCATCCGGAATTTTTTGTAGCATACATGACTAGGAAAGCTGTGATACAGTTAACAGGCATTTAGACACAATCAGAAGTATAGAAAGAAAACAAAAAATATTCCAGACATAATTTAAATAACAATGCAAGACTATGGGGTTTTGTGAGGGCGATGGCATGACTTCAGCAAGATGAAGAATTGGGGGAAGAAGTTGTTCCTATATCTGGAGGTCTTGGTGGGGATGGTTCAATAGCAGTGGCCCGATGACAGGCGGTTGAAATAGTGACTGCTGGGGTGAGGTCCTTCCATATCCTGTTTGCCTCAGTCTGTAGATGTGTAGGATGTCCAGAGGCAGTAAGGGTGACCCGATGATCCTCTTTACGTAGCGTTGAATACTCTCTGGAACTAGAGGTCGTCTCTTGTGGTAGCACCTGCATACCAGACGATAATGGAGTAGCAGAGGATAGACTCAACGGTGGCAGTGTAGAAGCTAGTAGTAGTTACCACGGCATCCTAAGCTTCCTCAGTTGCCTCAGGAAGAACAACCTCTGCTGAGCCTTCTTCTGGAACTTGGAAGTGTTTTCACCCCACTTCAAATTGTTGGTGATGGTACCACCTAGGAACTGAACACTCAACAACCTGGAGATGACGGTGCGTTAGATGGAGACTGGGCTGAGTATGAGAGGGCACCTTCTGAAGTCCACTATCAATTCAACAGTTTTTGAGGCATTGGGTACAAGTGGGTTGTCCTTGCACCACTTGAAAATGCATTCATAAACACCTCTATGGCCAACTGCTCACACAGTAGTAGTACGTTCATAGCCTCCTTTGTGACCAACTGCTCACACAGTTGTAGTACATTCATAGCCTCCTGCATGGCCAACTGATCCCACAGTAGTAGTATGTTCATAGCCTCCTCCATGACCAACTGCTCACACAGTTGTAGTACATTCATCAGGGGCAAACCCAGGATTTTCAAGTGGGGGATTCCTGAAAGGTCTCCCTCAGCCACGCACAATACAGTATAATAATATGGTAGGACATCATACTGGGTACACATAATGCAATTTCCTGTCTGACTGACAGGATCTGACAATCATTTCCTAAATGTTCCATCAGTTCCCGATCGACAACGGGATCGATCAGGAGCAGTTTGGATGCAGATAATAATGAGGACAGCCGACGACATCTGTAATGAATGGGAAAGTAAAGCATTCACACAGCAGGGCACAGGGCTGTGCTCATACCTGACTCTAAGTTCCCCAGGGCTGCTCCATGCTCTGTACACACGCTGCTGCTCCATCCAAAGTCAACTGTAGCAGGGAAAGAAAGAGGGCAGTGCTGTAAGGTGCAGGATGCCTGCAGATATTCTGGTGTCTCACCTTGTGCCTGTCCCCAGACACTGCACTGCCCTGGTCTGAGGGGGGATTCTGGGCAGCTGTAATCCCCCCCTGCGTTTGCCTATGTTCATAGCCTCCTCCATTAACAACTGCTCACACAGTTGTAGTACGTTCATAGCTTCCTGCATGGCCAACTGCTCCCACAGTAGTAGTATGTTCATAGCCTCCTCCATGACCAACTGCTCACACAGTAGTAGTATATTCATAGACTCCTTCATGGTCAACTGCTCTCACAGTAGTTATAAGTTTATAGGCTCCTCTATGGCCAACTCCTCACACAACAGTAGTACGTTCATGAGTACCTGTTTATTACCCTGAGCACAGTGACACCCTGATAATGGACCTAATAATATATCACAGAGGGTGTCATAGACCCTCTAATGGTGGCCATACATGGTACAATTTTTTCATCCAATCTTATCAATTCTATGTAGTATAAGGGAACTGCCTAAATTATCCTTTCAGTATATTCACTTAATTTACCCTTATACTACATAGAAATGTTAAGATTGTATGAAAAAATTGTACCATGTATGGCCACCATTAGTGAGACCTAAACAAACTTTTAGAAATGTATGGTTGCTTTTAAAACAATATCGGACCCAGAAATGGACCCAACAGTGGTGAGGGACATTCATGAAAGGACAATAAAAGGCTTCAAATCCTGTTTGGTGCTTTTTGAAAGGAGAAATTCACTATAAGCCATTCACAAAGGGCAAAATTAACATTTTATTTCAACAAACTGAAACATGTCAGTTTTGCTCAGCAGGAAATGGACTTTCACAAATACAACAACATGTGTACTGTTGTTACATCATTTTGTTATTCTTCTGTGGAGACTGCCTATGCATGCAGTTATTGTTCCCTGTTTGTTCCATGAGCAGAAATGATCTAAATTTAGCTGCACACTTCATTCTCTTCTGTGTCCCAGCTTCATTGCTAGCTGTGCTTTCAGATGGGCTTGAGGGGAATATGAAGTGAGGTCAGAAGTGAGGGGGATGTGAAGTGAAAGTGGATATGAAGCCCCCTTGTTTGCTCACCCCTTGTTTACTCATAAAATATATGTGCTGCTAGAGGTTCTGATAACTTTTAGAAGGGGGAAAAATAGTTTTTGTGAAAAAATGTTATTTCCCTCACACGCTTTCACTTTTTATATTCATCCACCATTTCTGTGTGTAGAAGGTTTTCAGAACTCCTTGAGAGATATTAAATTGGATGGAAGTAACGCTATAGAACGTACAGTGGCGTAGCTAAGGAGCTGTGGGCCCCGATGCAAGTTTTACAATGGGGCCCCCCAAGCACTCTATACATAGCAATTGATACGGTGCACCAAAACCTGCAAATGGCAACTACAGTGTTAGAGGTGCAAGCAAGGGATGGGGAACAGTTTGTTAATGATCACTACTATTCAAAGTATCTATAGAAGTGATTATTATCAGCACAGGACCAATAGAGAGCTAATACTGTAGTTGAGGGAGGGCCCTTCGGGGCCCCTCTGGCCCAAGGGCCCCGATGCGGTCGCTACCGCTGCACCCCCTATTGCTACGCCCCTGAGAACGTATGTGCTTAATTACTACTGTGGCCTAATACATGTTTGCGTATCCTCCCCTGTGCCGTTCCCTTCACAACCATCACTAGGCTTATTTCCTGATAGTCCATTAATGATATGAAGGGCAAGGAAGGAGTCTGCTGAGAAGAGAGAGCTACAGACTGCAGAGAAGTAACAGCCAGAGAAATCTGACAGCACTAGGTTACCTGTGAGGGGAACTGGAACAGCACAAATTTAGTCATAATTCCTTCAAGTTTGGACTTAAGATAGTACAGATTAGGGCTACATTAATGGGAGGCTAATAGGGAAGATGTTAAAGTACTGCATGGTGTAATATTAATAACTGTTTAGTCAATGCATCCAAAGAAAAATAAGGTAGCTTCAAATGGAGACCGACTTCTGTTCAAACGGATGGTTCACCACTCTTACTGAGTAACTTCTGCAGTTCTAATGATTTCAATCCTAATTATTATCAGCACAGGTGATTACTTTGAAAATGTTATGTAGATGCTAATGGTTTAAAGGAAGCCCGAGACCATGAAAAAAAATTATACATGCCTTTAGCTTCCTCCAGCCCCCTTCATGATAATTGGTCTCTCGCTGTCTTCCCAGGCCACCTGGATCCTCTGCTAGGCGGCCCGGTAAATCATCCAGTCAGGGGAGAACTTTGCCTGTGCAGCCTGGGTCGTGCATGCGCCACATTGCGCACCGGTCGCTGGGAGCTTTCTGCCCCATTGTGCACCTGACAATGGGAGCATGACAGGGGAGTGCGTGTGGCAGGACTGCGCCTGCGCTGACTGGTCCCGTCTGGCAGATTTACCGGGCCACCTAGTGGAGGATCCAGCGGCCTAGGAAGATGGCGAGGGACAGATGAGTCTAGAGGGGGCTGGAGGAAGCCCCAGGTATGTATAATTTTATTTTCATGGTCTCAGGTACACTTTAATTGAAGGTGTGTACTGACTCCAAATGTCTAAGCATATATAATCAAACAAGATTGTGTGTTGAGGACAGATGGTGTCGATGGCCCCATTCCCTGTTTAGGAATTATTTTCACAATTTTTTCCTCTGTACAAAATGTGCACCTCACTGCCCTGAAAGTGAACCTGAGGTGAAAATAAACTGATGACATAAACAATTGTATTTATCCTCTTACTCCTAAAAATGACTTTTTTAGATATCCTATGGTTCTATTTTATATTTATACATTTACAAAGTGCATTACATTACTCAATGCCCGTCTATTAAGTGTCCCAGGGTTAAGATACATGAACTATTGACCTTTTTCTATATCTCCCCTGCCCTCAGAAGTTGTATTCTGACAGGAAAACTTTTATGGCTGTAATTTACTTATCAGTGAGATTTACTATATTCCCGACAAGGTACCGACAAGACAGAAGCTGTCACTTGCATGCCTGAAAATTTACTCAGCCAGAAAAATAAAAAGTTAAAAACACCCAGGTTATTAATATGTTTTGTACTGTACATACATATGTTTATCTCATCATGTCACCACGGGTACACTCCTCCTCCCAGTAGAAACCGCGGTAGCTTGGCCACGCTGGGCGCATGCGCGGCCCATAGCGCTCTGCACCTGCGCAGGCGCGGACAGCTCCCAGCCATGAGGGCAAGATGAGGATGTGCGCAGCCGCACTACACATGCGTTCGCTGGCCCCGACTGGCTAAACTTATAGGGCTTCTACCGGGAGAAGGAGGAGGCGAATAGAACAGGGAAGCCCCAGGTATGTATAAAACTTTCATATTTATTAGTCTCGGATACACTTTAAGAGAGTGTCCCATCTCTTTGTGATGTAGTCAGATTGCAGAGGTAGCCCTCAAATGTTGAGCCATACACTTACCCAAGAGTTGTGGTTTACTCCAGTGTAGAAATCTTTGGTTTCCTCAGTACAACAGCTTCTAGAACATAATAAAGGTATCTATTGGAAGCTCCTATACTTTCCTGGATATATAATGACCTGGATAAATGACAAATGAGCATCTTCACAGAAATACTTGCATTACCATTTACAGGCAGTGGGACTACAAAGTCATCAAAGTCTGCCGCCGTGCCCCCGGGCCCTCCTGTATACCTGGACCTGGTCTATATCCCCAACCACAGCAGCAGCAAGAATGTCGATGTGGAATTCTTCAAGCGGGTGCGATCTTCTTACTACGTAGTGAGTGGAAATGACGCTGCGGCCGGGGAGCCCAGCCGGGCCGTACTGGACTCTCTGCTGGAGGGAAAGGCTCAGTGGGGAAATAATATGCAGGTAATATATATATCTATGCTATGGCAACTGTCTTACTATTTACCCACCCAAATCTGCTTTCTACGTTACCTTGCTTCTGATGGTGGAAGTCCTCACTGGACATGTTTGTTGCTGTACAATTTGTGACCCTTAATGTGGGTTTTGTTGAATTTCAATCTAAAAATCCCTGGCTCTATACATTAATCTCAAGTTTTGCATTCAATCAGCATGCAAGCCAGAAATGTAAGCAGCTCATTGACAATCTCTACTTATACCCCCCCCCCCTCCCAACCCCCATCATAGCTTTCTTGTCATGCCTTTAATTTCATTTGCAGCTCCCTTTCCATGTATATCAACACCCTCCCCAGCTTGTCTGTGTGCAGCAGCCCTTGACTCTCTGAACAGGTTCCATGTGCAGTACCTCCCATGCCATGTGCAATGTGTATGTGCAATAACTCCATTCAATGTGAAATACCTCCCATTCTATCTGTAATGTGTATGTGCAATGCCTATGTGCAACCCCCCCCCCCCCCACACACACACACACACACACTCACTCACTCACTCACTCACTCACTCACTCACTCACTCACTGTCTAATGTCCCTACTGTAGTCTCTAGTGCCAATTTTAGGGGTAACCAACTGACAAATCAGTATATTTTTAGGATGCCCCTTGAAGGACATAAAGCAGTTGGGGGGCAGTGATCTATCTGGGGGGATCACTACAGAGCCCAGCATTTTGGATTTATTACTGAAACAATTAGTAAGGGTCATTTTGGCTGAAGAGAATCTTAATCCTGTACGTAGCTTAATATCTATATCACACTAGCAGCAACTTGTACCTACAGACATATATTGTAGCAAGCTACATGTTTCTACCACATAGCTGCTCGTATGACCCTCAAAATGATCACTGTAAGTACATTATATTATATAGATCAGAATGATAGTGTACAGAAATCTTTATATCTACCAGTTGTCAGTAAAAATAAACTGAATATATGTCCTTCATCACTGCAGGTAACCTTAATCCCAACCCACGATTCAGAAGTCATGCGGGAGTGGTACCAGGAGACGCATGAGAAACAGCAGGACCTCAATATAATGGTGCTGGCCAGTAGCAGCACTGTTGTTATGCAAGATGAATCTTTCCCAGCATGCAAGATTGAACTGTGAGGAGACCGCCTCTCACTGCCGCACCTTAACACAGCTGATTAATGGAAATGTCACCTAGAGATGACCAATAACTGCAGAACTATATTGCCCAATGCTACCCTGTGTCACACCAACACAGATTCTTATTCTATTATATAGTTATCATGTCCATGGCAATCTACAACATTCACGTCACTGCAAGCTTAACTATCCAGGTTTATTATACAGATTTGTAGGACTTGCTCTTGTACACATCCATTCACCTTAGTCCACGACGGGAACTTTCCTCTTGACCGAAGGACAATGAGAGAGAAGAAGGACCTGCGCAGTGGGACATTTTTGTGGCATCACTTTACTTGTGGCACTAGGCTATCTTCTACAGCATGCTGTGTGGTACTCTCTATGTCTACAATTTGCAGGTGTGCTTCAAGCAACAGCCTCCCTAAGTAATGGTCAGCTGGCTATCTGCAGCAAGGACTGTACTGGACAGTTGGTCAATACCATCTTTGAACAGAGTAACAGTGTCTATTAAAAAACGGGAATCCTTCTATACTCCATTCCACCTGGTAACAGAGAAATGCCCAATAGCCCTTTCAATTGTAGATCTGCCATGGTTTGAGTTACGCTCATATTCTACCTGCTGTAGGTTAAAGTCATGCCAATAAATGCCTCTAAGAACATACAGGCGCAAAAAAGTAAGAAAAAAAAATAAGCATTGTGTCTAAGGCATACTCCCGCTTAATGCATCCCGACTATTTTCAAATATACTCACCTTGGTTGGTACACAGAAAGCAAATACCAAAGCATCGGGGAGTACATGCAGCTGACAATTTGCCTTAGAAAGTGACTTGAATGTACAAACTTAGTGCACTTATTTTTTAATGTAAGATGGCAAATGTACAATGGTATGCAAGGTTGTATCTTGTAACTGCAGAGGTGTGTGCATGCTTGCTGCGGGCGTGGCAAGCGCTAAGCCCATGGTGTACAACAGCATGGAGTCTGCATTGCTGTGCAGTGAGATGGATGGTTTGCCGGGCAAGTTGAACGTTGAGTGGCATTTTTTTTTATTTTAAACATTGCCGATTACCCTAGCTTTGTTATAGGTTGGTGTTTTTTGTTGTTGTTTTTTTCTTTGTTAGAATAATTATTTATAGTTGTACAGCGGCCCAACCCCTTTTTTTATTACGTGTAAAATACACAGATCAGTTTAGATGATTTCATTCTGCAGTCCGTGGACTTTATCGCTCACAGTTATTGAATGAAGATTGGTAAATATTCCTTGTTGTAATTGAGGGCTACCAACTGGCAAGCTTAGTAGTTAAGGAGCATTTAGATGATCTTGTCTAGTATAATTACGGTATTAAAGACCTGTGGATGGGGATGTTTACATGTGATTCATCCATGGAGAAATGACCATGGCTTCTAAATCTGTGGTGGAGCTCTAGCCAGTTCAGATTTGGAGAGAGAAGAGGACAGTTAGAATCCCTGCTAGGTTTTTATTCTTGCCAATGTCACTATTAAAGCACTCAGCTTTGAGCTGGACTTCCTGTTTCCCCTCTCTGCAATTAATTCTTCATAGGAGTGTCACTTATCACATGTTCCCATTGGATTCTGCAATGGAACATATGAAAAATTGCACTCTATAGAGGGGAAGGGGCAATTTAATCTCGCAATTCCTTTATAGCAAGGGAGACGAAACTTCCAAAAGTAGACCCCAACAGTGATGCAGGATTCCAATTTTTCCTTTGACTGTCCAAAACTACCTGTTTCCTGCATCTATTCTGCTGGTTTGTAGCCTGAAAGCTCCAGCAAAACAACTATTAATGGCAGAAAGCTTTCCTTTTAGTGTTCGGTGGTTCTCAGTGGCCAAAAGTGCCTATCCAGGAAATTAGGACTCACAGAAGTGATAGAACCTGGAGGTTCAGGTTGCTGATTAGCAGAATAGGGGAACAGTGGTGAGTATGAATCACACGTTAGACAGAGCCTATCCAAGCTGCACCAGTAGAGTTGTCTCATATTGCCTCTCTTCTTTTACATGCGGCAACCAACAATGGGAAAGGGAGGACGAGAAAATAGTAAATAAACATGGAAGAAGTGATTACTGACCTATTTTACCCATTAGCAGTTTCAATAGTTATCTCGTTTGAGATAAGTGCTCTGCTTTTGACCTCAGTTGGCAGAACAGTTGTGCTGTAAATTCTTGGAATGCGTTGATGTCTCTCAGCTGGCAGAAAATACAGAAACTGAAAGCAGAAGTCCTCTGTTATTGTCTCACACTGCCCCTAGTGACAAGTGGCCATAAATACACCTAACAGCAGTGCCATCGGTAGCAAGCAAATGTAACAACTAAATACAAACGTGCTAAAATAATTTGGCCTGGAGCACTTACAAGCCTCTAAATAAATTGGCTGCTAAAGGGTTAAAAAATGCCATTTGTCTAACTGTAACACCGAACCTCTGAAACGAGCATACATATTAGGACAGCCAGAGCACTTCACTCATATACTTCCATCTGAGCGATTTGAAGATGATAGCAGAATTGCAGCATTACAGACAGGCAATGTGCAGTTACCGAAGGATAGCTACTGGTAAAATGTGAAAACAAAAGGTTTTTAGAACAATAACTGAACTGCACCACCCCACGTGAGGTATGTACAGTGTAAACTTCCTGTGCCAGTGTTTCATTATTTTCCACTTGTGTATATTTATTTGGTTTAGGCGTTTTGTTTTTGTTTAAGACTCATTTGCACTGTTATTTGTTTGGAATTTTGGTACTGTTTTGGACTTGCGCTGTCCATTTAATGCTGTGAACTAGGACAAACAAATTTATTTTTTCTTAATATTTTTTTTATTGTTTTATAGGCAATGCTATTTATTACTTTGCTGTTTGTGAAACGTTAAACAAATGTTATGCCATTCTAGCCCACAGGAATTCAGTCCTTTTTATTTCTCCAACTATCTTAGTTTGTCTGGCATTTACTCTTTACTAAGCGGGCATCCATTCAAACATGATCAATGCCGGAACATAAAACAAACCCACAAGGGTATGACTCACGCATAGTATTTACCATTCTGATTATGCATAATGAAAAGCAAAATAAGCTGAAAGCCAAGACCACTGTGGCAACACCTTTAAACGTTTTCCCTCAAGTTCTAAGGAGTTTCCAAAGGGTTGTTCTTAAATTTCCTTTGTACTAGTACCAGGTGTACACAAAAACAGGAAGCAGAATGGTGACATGATCACATGACTGTGCCTAGGCATACTCTGTAAAGGGTTTCTTTTTCATAATCTAGCCAGCTATAAACTGTGTTGACATTTGACCACAGCATAGTCAGATCTTCAGCTCTGTCCAGTCTATCTCATTCTCAGCCCCTCCTTTCTGATGAGTCATGCTGTCCTCTGTATTCAGAGATGACTCATTCACTGAGACTGCAGTGAAGCAGACAGCATGACTCATCAGAAGGGAGGGGGTGAGGAGGGCGTTACTACATAAGATTTATGGAGCTGCATATCTGGCTGTGCTATGGTAAAATATTAAACTTTTTCATCTGGCTGGATTGGCAAAAGGAAAACTTAAAGATGGTAAGAAAACGCAACGGTACTTTTCTATTTATTTTCAACGGTACACTTCTATTTCAGTATAAATTAGTGGATTTTGATATACTAAGAACCCTTTAATTAAACTGATCATCTCTAATCACAATAACATTCAGCTCCGATCTCAGTATCCCATGTCAACCAACTAGACTTTATCTCCAGCTGATCTGACTATACTATACTGAACTCTGATTGGCTGGCCTGGGTTACCCCCATCCCCCGTACTCTGCTGTATTTTATTAATATGCCCATGTTTTTTACCATCAGACTTTCAGTAAAAGAAACAAAATAAAATAATAGTTTTCACTTTCTAAAAGAACATTGCCAAATGACAGCTTAGAGGATGGGTAAAACGGATCCCTGTGAAGCTGCTATTCACTGCTGAGAATCATACTTCTTAGCCTGCCAAGAGAGATATATAAAAACAAACACACGAGGCACCTCAGAATGTGGAAGAAGTCAAACTCTTGAAGGCTCCAGTGTAATGACACAATGCTGGTAACTGATCCATGGATAGTGTGATCTCACCAAACATCTTACATTGAATCCATGCTTCCCAGGCCTGCCAAATGAATGGGAAGACATTACTCAGTTACAATAAAGACAAACCAGACAGGGCTTTTCACATTTGCCTCTGGCTGGAAAAACACTTTGTTAAGACTTAACATAAACGTGCCAGAAAGCATCATTGAAATCAGTGTAAATGTATGTATAGTGTATGTTTTAGCTGTAAAGAATCATTAGAATGAATAACACAATTTTGTTTGTCCCCTGGGCGTCACCAAAATGAATTTGTTTTCTAGGAATATTTAGTAATTGCAGGACAATAACAATAAGAAATATGTAAAGTTTACATTTCAAGTGAAAAGAGTAGATTTTATTCCTTGTAATTGTGCTATGAAGGGGTATTAAAGAGTTAATGAGAGGTGTTATTAGTGTAAATGGTATTAAAGTTCTACCTGTGGGGAGCTTCTTCCCTCTGAAAGACAAGTGACTAGTGAGTATGCAACACAATGGCCTTTATTCAATTCATTTTTTCTCCTAAGTTTTCTCCTAGGAGATTATTTTTCATCTTCTGTTTAAAGCGGATCGGAAATTAGTTTTAAAACAAACGGTTTCACTTACCTGGGGCTTCTGCAAGCCCCCAGCAGCCGTCCTGTCCCGCGCCGGTCCTCCACAATCCTTCGTTCTCCCTTCACCACTCGGTTTCGTTCCTCTACTTGTAAGTCTGCGCAGCCCTGCCAAGCGTATCCTTTTTTACGCGTCTGCAATAGTGCTATTGTGGACAGGAACATGAAGAAGGATACGCGTGGCCAGAGCCTGGCATGCGCAGTGGCCCGGCGGCAAAACTGAAAGTAGCTGGCAGCAGGAAGAACGGAGGATCATGGAGGACCGGCGCTGGACAGGACGGCTGCTGGGGGCTTGCAGAAGCCCCAGGTAAGTGAAACAGTTTTGTTTTAAAACTTACTTCAGTTCCGCTTTAACTCATTTGGGATGTGAGCCTCTGGTCCCTTTAAAGGACAACTGTAGTGAGGAGTACTGTATATGGAGGCTGCCATATTTGTTTCCTTTTAAGCAATACAAGTTGCCTGGCAGCTCTGCTGGTCTATTTGACTGCAGTAGTGCACGAATCATACCAGAAACAAGCCTGCAGCTAATATTGTCAGATCAGACAATAATGTCACAAACACCTGATCTGCTGCATGCTTGTTCAGGGTCGATAGCTAAAAGTATTAGAGGTAGAGAATCAGCAGGGCGGCCAGGCAACTAGCATTGCTTAAAAGGAAATAAATATGCCAGCCTCCATATCCCTCTTACTACAGTTGTCCTTTAAAACCAAAGGCTTTTTTTTCTTTTTTTTTTCTTCTCGATCACTGTGATTGGCTCAGGTCAGGAGCCAATGGAAACAGCTCCCGAGGAAGCTCGGCTGTCACATGACAGCCAAGTTTACTTCCTCCAGGAGCAGTGATCAGCACGGTACCGCGGTAATCATTGTAGAATCTACGCCGCATCACAGTCAGAGAGCCACAGATACGGCATAGAATCTACTTACCGCAGTTCCGAACCGGGTAAAAATAACTTTTCCGCACTAAGCAATTAAAAAAGTACCAAAAGGTAGGTGAAACAGAGCTGTCACAATTATTCTGAGTGTTTCCTTGCTGGTGGCTTAAAAAGCATTTTATTGATAAGGTGTGAAAATATCTCCAAGGAGGACTTAGAAGATAAAGTGAATTGATTAAGAGCCAACGTCCCATGTATACGAAAGGTAGAGGAGACACCAGTGGAGATGTTATCCATACAGAACCATCATTTAGTGGACTTCGGAAACTATGTGAATAGCTGCTATGGATAACAGCTCATCTGTGCTGTTCCTGTAGCTTTAGCACAAGAGGCCATTGTGTTGGAGTGGAGCTGCTATCTACATGTAGTGGAGGCAGCCATATTGTGTTGGTAGAGACATGTTAAGGAAATAATTGTCGTGCCTCATGCCAAATGATGTTGCTAGCTTCTAGGGAGTCTGAAGACTGGACATTTTTTTACTACACAAAATGGCTTTACTGATGTGCTGTGAAGTGAAATCAGAACAGTAGATTGTATGCGTTTAAGTTTGCTTCATATAGTATCATCATGCTATGTCAAGACCCTTAGCAATAGCTGAGAACTCATGCTTGTGCTGTAGATGAGATCATACCTAAATTAGTCAGGTAGGGTCAGACTGTCGTCTCTTATTTGTCCAATACAATCATGCTTTCAAATACATGAAGAACCATTAGTAGCTGAATGACCTCTTGGTGCATTTGTAATTAGGGAAGAAAAAGAACCAGAGTTCAGATATGATTACATTTTCTAATCTGGAGAACATCAGAAACCTGGTGTGGAGGTATTAAAAAAAAATTCTCACTGCTCATGCTTACATGCAACTGCAGTCATGGCCGGTGCCACCATAAGGCTACACAAGGCCCTCAGGTTCCTAGGGGCCCCCAAGTCAGGGATTAAAGGTCACAATTCCTTTGCGATTAGTACAGTTTCGAAATGTACGGTAAGTGGCTCCACATTCATTTAAAATAAATAACGTAAAATATACATAACACTCTGTTGCCCCTCCCCAGCACCAGGGGTTATTGTTACACCCCTGGCCCCATGCCCAACTGAAGCTAAAAACCTAAGTGCTTAGTTACTCACCTTTGAACTCCCTTTGGTATGGTCCAGCAACTCTGGCCAACATTTTTTATTATGAGGCCAGGATTGCATTTATGTTCTTCAGTCTAGAAGTCCTTAGTATATTACCAGTCTTGCTGCTATTTTATGACCTGCGCTGGAGTAATGGCAGCCGTAATCTGGTTGCCATAGTCACAGTTTTCATTTTTTTTATCCTAATTCAGAAACTCAAAATCGGTTGACGAAAATTGGTTGAGATTCGTCCTTTGCTCAGGTTTTCACCACAACAAAGTAAAAAAAACAATAACAAATAAAATGGGTTTTTCTGGTATAAACGGTGTTTTTCCATCGACTGTGTTCTGCTTTCTCGCTCATAGCACATTGATAACAACAGTGTGATGTCCAGAGGGAACCTCCAGCTCTATACGTGACATGTTTTGTGCTGTAACAGTTCTGGAATTTCATGAGAAAGCCACTTCCTCCCTTTTTTATATTTCATTTGTAATATATGTAGACATTTTACTTTATGTATTTGAAAAGAAAGAAAACACTCTTCTACACTCAGTGATCGGATCCGTGTTTCACCTTGGATGGACCTGTAGAAAACTTTTAAGGACTTGGTAAATAAACCTTAAAATTGGACTGTACACATAAGCTGATTTATGAATGGGATAAGTGATGATTGACAGGCATCTGTAGTCTCCATAACGACTTGGAACAATGGATTTTCTCAAGCTTCTCTGCACTATCGTAGCTTTGAGGCTCCGAAGGCGATGGAGCCACCACTAGTAACATTCCCATACCCCAAGACTGGGCTGCACTATCCAAGGTACCACGTGGCAGCGGTGAACTATGCTTTAATACGTATGCATGCCCCGCCTTCTATCTTCCAACTGTCTGGCAGGAACTTGAGGCTGGCTGGCTGGGAAGGTCCTCACACTTCTCTCTCGTTCCGGATGGTGTTTGTGTCAGTCTGCAGCTGTGTATGGTATTGTCTTATATCCCCGCATCACTTCTACTCTACCGATTCATATCTAATGTAGAACATTAGTTTACAGTGAAGTAATATGTAGTGCTTTTATGATATTTGTGTGCAATACCCCACTTCCACTGAAGATATTTGATGTAAAGGAAACAGAACTTGGTTCCACAATAAAATACAAATGTAGTAGTATTTATTTATCGTGTGTCTTGTGTGCTTCTTCTTTTATGTTACCTTTTGATGGAAATATTTCATAACAAGAATCTTTTTAGTCTGGGATATTGTAAAGAGAACCCGAGGCGGTGCAAGGGGGAAGCAGATGGGGCACAGAGGCATCTTCCTTGCCTCATGACATGCCTCTGTGTCCCCCCACATCACATTATGCCCCCCCCCCCTGCACTATAGCCCTCTGAAATTAGCGATAATGATTGTCTGATTGACGTTATTCAGCCGCTATACTTTGGAGGGCGGCATTGCAGGCAGTGACACGGCGAACGGAAGCGGAGAGAAGGTAAGCTCCCCGCATACAAACATTTTAATTACTTTTGCGGGGACGGGGGACCCAGGTGTGAGGGGGAGGGGGGTGTCCCCGCCGACCGCTGCCACCCCTGTCCTGCCTGATATACCCCTCCAGCATAGCGGCCCCCTCTCATCCCACAGGTTGTGACACACAAACACACACCTGAAGTATCAGGATCCAGATCCGTTGCGTGAAAATGCAGCAGATCCGGACTTCCGTTCAGGTTTTAACCACTTTACCCCCGCGCGTACGTATTTCTCCGCCCCTTTTTCCATCCTTTAAAAACCAGGGACGGAGAAACACGTACTTTCCGCGTTCCCGACGCTGCCCGCGCTCCCGCTTGTAAACACGCCGCCCGCCGCTAGTAAAACCGCCGCCGCCCGCTCGCCCAGAGATCAATGAACGGGAAAATCCATTCCCGTTCGTTGATCTAAGCCCCGCAATGATCAGCTGCTCTCCTATGGGCAGCGCGATCATTGTGAGAAAAAACTCACGTGTCCAGCCTCCTTATTCTTCCTCCAAGCTTCCGGAAGGAAGCTTGGAGGTCGCATTAAAACAAAAAGTTACTGTGGCCATCTTGTGGCCAAATAGTAAACTACACCCTACACATTTTTCACATACAAATAAATGACTTTTACACATAAAATTAACTCATTACCTCCCACACTCCCCATTTTTTTTTTTTTTGTAATTAAAAAAAAATTAAAAAATTTACAATTAAAAAAAATACATAAATAGTTACCTTAGGGACTGAACTTTTTAAATATTTGTGTCAAGAGGGTATAACACTGTTACTTTATAAACTATGGGCTTGTAATTAGGGATGGACGCAAAACTGAAAAAAATGCACCTTTATTTCCAAATAAAATATTGGCGCCAAACATTGTGATAGGGACATAATTTAAATGGTTTTATAACCGGGACAAAAGGGCAAATACGTTTCATGGGTTTTAATTACAGTAGCATGCATTATTTAAAAACTATAATGGCCGAAAACTGAAAAATAATTATTTTTTTCCCCACATTTTTCCTATTTTCCCATTAAAACACATTTAGAAAAAAATAATTCTTGGCATAATGTCCCACCTAAAGAAAGCCTAATTGGTGGCGAAAAAAACAAGATATAGTTCATTTCATTGCGATAAGTAATAATAAAGTTATAGCTGAATGAATGGAAGGAGCGCTGAAAGGTGAAAATTGCTCTGGTGCTCAGGGGGTAAAACCCCTCAGTGGTGAAGTGGTTAAAAACGGCTCCCCGCACACACAGACGGATCCGTTTTTTGTTTGTGTGAAGACAGCTGCTATTTTTAACATTAGTATCCGTGGCTCCGGTTTTGATCAGGTTTTAAAAACTGAGCCACGGATACGTTTCCAGACCTAGTGTGGACCAGGCCTTACTCCTGATTAGGGATGGCCATGAGATGTATATAATACTGAGCTGATGTATTTGTATGAAAATATATCCACCTTGAAAATGTACCAACTGAATTTCACCTTGACGGGACTAAATTGGTCCATTTTCAAGCTGCATAAATTTGCATAATCCTGCGCCACCTGGAAATTATTTGCAGCACAATCACCAGTCTTACTTCTTACGTCCATGCTAGTTACTTGCATAGTCTGCAAAAGATTGTAGCCAGAAGGTCAGTACTGCGCCAGTTGCACAGCCTGGAAACACAGGATCCTGACGCAATGAAGAGAAATAGTGGCATTGTGCGTCATTCTTAACTGCAACCGTAAACATGCATGTCGTCCGGTATCACACAGCATGTGCCATCGGATTCTGCCGCAATGAATGTACCATCACTATATAATCACATTGCGGCTGCTATGCAATTCAATGGAACTTGTCAGTGTGAAAGTACCCTTAGGAAAAGGCTAGAAAATTGCTGCTTTCAAAGCTCTGGGTCCTATAGAGCCTACCTGTTCTCCTCACGGTGCCCGCATTCCAGTGCTGGATACCCCATTAGCAGCCTCCAACTGATGGGTCGAAGCCTGCTCTGCACAAGAGTAGTGCGCCCTCTAAGTATCTCTCTGGCGCTGCCAGAGAGATACGTAAAGAGCACACTTCCTCTTGCGCAGACTGGCTGCCACTGGAGGAAGTTACGGGACTCGGTACCAGAGCTGCAGGCAGCGGAGGACAGTGGCGTGGGAGCGATCCGTGCGCATGGGTCTGGCCCCAGGTATGTATAAAACTTTTTTACCCCGTCTCTGGTACACTTTAAAGAGAGACTGAAGTCTCACAACATGCCTGTTCTTCTTTTAAAATCCTATTTAATATCAATGCCCAAACTGAAACACTGCATCCCTGCGGCTGAACAGTCAATAAATTGTCCCAAACTCCCCGGGGCACATTGTGGGGAGCGCTTCCGTGAAGAGGCAGAGCTTTGGGCTGTAGCTCTGCCTCTACACACGCGTCCATCTGCGCTGATCACCGCCTCTCCCCGCCCCTCTCAGTCTTCTTTCACTGGCGGGGAGAGGCGGCGATCAGCGCAGATTGACGCGCATGGAGGCAGATTCACAACCCAAAGCTCTGCCTCCCCGGGCAGCAAAATCCATGACCAGGAAAGTCGTGGATTTTTGCCCCGGGAGTTTGGGGTGATTTACAGTGGTGTGAAAAACTATTTGCCCCCTTCCTTCCTTTCTTATTCTTTTGCATGTTTGTCACACTTAAATGTTTCTGCTCATCAAAAACTATTAGTCAAAGATAACATAATTGAACACAAAATGCAGTTTTAAATGGTGGTTTTTATTATTTAGTGAGGAAAAAAAACTCAAAACCTACATGGCCCTGTGTGAAAAAGTGATTGCCCCCCTTGTTAAAAAATAACTTAACTGTGGTTTATCACACCTGAGTTCAATTTCTGTAGTCACCCCCAGGCCAGATTACTGCCACACCTGTTTCAATCAAGAAATCACTTAAATAGGAGCTATCTGACACAGAGAAGTAGACCAAAAGCACCTCAAAAGCTAGACATCATGCCAAGATCCAAAGAAATTCAGGAACAAATGAGAACAAAAGTACTATAATTGAGATCTATCAGTCTGGTAAAGGTTATAAAGCCATTTCTAAAGCTTTGGGACTCCAGCGAACCACAGTGAGAGCCATTATCCACAAATGGCAAAAACATGGAACAGTGATGAATCTTCCCAGTAGTGGCTGGCCGACCAAAATTACCCCAAGAGCGCAGAGAAAACTTATCCGAGAGGCCACAAAAGACCCCAGGACAACATCTAAAGAACTGCAGGCCTCACTTGCCTCAATTAAGGTCAGTGTTCACAACTCCACCATAAGAAAGAGACTGGGCAAAAACGGCCTGCATGGCAGATATCCAAAGCGCAAACCACTTTTAAGCAAAAAGAACATTAAGGCTCGTCTCAATTTTGCTAAAAAAACATCTCAATGATTGCCAAGACTTGTGGGAAAATACCTTGTGGACCGCCGAGACAAAAGTTAAACTTTTTGGAAGGTGCGTGTCCTATTAAATCTGTCGTAGAAGTAACACAGCATTTCAGCAAAAGAACATCATACCAACAGTAAAATATGGTGGTGGTAGTGTGATGGTCTGGGGTTATTTTGCTGCTTCAGGACCTGGAAGGCTTGCTGTGATAGATGGAACCATGAATTCTACTGTTTACCAAAAAATCCTTAAGGAGAATGTCCGGCCATCTGTTCATCAACTCAAGCTGAAGCGATCTTGGGTGCTGCAGCAGGACAATGACCCAAAACACACCAGCAAATCCACCTCTGAATGGCTGAAGAAAAACAAAATGAAGACTTTGGAGTGGCCTAGTCAAAGCCCTGACCTGAATCCTATTGAGATGTTGTGGCATGACCTTAAAAAGGTGGTTCATGCTAGAAAACCCTCAAATAATGCTGAATTACAACAATTCTGCAAAGATGAGTGGGCCAAATTTCCTCCAGAGCGCTGTAAGACTCGTTGCAAGTTATCGCAAACGCTTGATTGCAGTTATTGCTGCTAAGGGTGGCCCAACCAGTTATTAGGTTCAGGGGGCAATTTCTTTTTCACACAGGGCCATGTAGGTTTTGAGTTTTTTTTTCTCACTAAATAATAAAATCATCATTTAAAACTGCATTTTGTGTTCAATTATGTTATCTTTAACTAATGGTTAACGGTTTTTGATGAGCAGAAACATTTAAGTGTGACAATCATGCAAAAGAATAAGAAATCAGGAAGGGGGCAAATAGTTTTTCACACCACTGTATTTAGTGTTCAGCCGTAGGGATGCGGCGTTTCAGTTAGGGCGTTGATATTAGAGGATTTTAAAATTAAAACCTGTATTTTGAGAGACTTCTTTAAGCTGGTTATGGACACTTCATATAGGGTTCAATCATCCACATTTTATTATTAGATGAATACAGCATACAGATTTCACAGTAGATAAGAAAAGAGTGTATAGCTGAGTGTACAGCTGCTTCTATTAACAAGCAGTCATGGGGATGATTTATTAATGGGTATGTACAGCGCAGAGGAGTGGATTTTTATTGGGTTCACATCAACTATCCATTCAAGTTTAAAGAAGTTCTTGCCGTTTAAAGCTCCTGTCCTACATATTTTCCACCCTACTGACCTGCTCAACCTCCATTTATGCAATATATACTGTATGTGCCACTAACCCTCATTAATGTAGGACTATCTTCAGAGTGGGTCGCTGAGGTGGGGACTTATTTATGGGGAAAGGTCCCCCCTTCCCTACCATAAAAATTTGAGGGGCACCCACCACCCTCAGAATTTGGAGTCCTGAGATATCTGGTCTTACAGCAAACCAGGAAGTAGCCGCATGTGATGTCATTACCCACAAGGCTGTGCATCCAAGGCTGAATTTAAAATAAGTGTAGGACTGACATCACTGAGTGGGAGGGATTTCAACTTCTCAGTTGGATTTCCATTGGCTGCAGGACTTTTTCCCCTCTGAGAACTGGGTTTTCTCTGACACCTGCCACAAGCTTCACACTGGTGAGTTAATTTTCCTCTTTAAGGTAGACAGACATTTCCTGCACTAACTTATTCAGGAGAAATAGTGCCTGATCAGTGCTACCTGCCATGAGATCCATTGGCCAGATTTGTTAGTGCCATATACATGACACAGTAGTCTCACCCACATCAGGATATAACCTTAGGGCAAGTTTCTTTAGGCATAGAAAACTAGGCAGCTGTCTAGGGGCACCTCCAGCCAGAAAGGGTTCCAAAAAAAAAACCAAGCCAAACATCTGCTTCAATGGTGTGAGTGATTTAGTAGAGAATCCAAAGTTATCTTGGACAGGATGGGGTGTGTGTGGGGGGGTTGTTGGTTAGTGCAGGGGCTTTCTAGGGTACCAAGACGGTCAGGCATGACCCTGGGTACCGTACCTGGAGTGCTAGAAATCATCATAGGCAGTTGCTAGTTATACACCATTCTCCAGCACGGCTGTGGAGTGGGTACAAAATTCATCCGACTCCTCAGTTTATAAAACCACCGACATCAACTCCAGGCAGGGCCGGATTTACCATAAGGCACTGTAGGCACATGACTACAGGCATCTGATGATAAAGAGGCAGCTCACTCCACTCTAGCTACCTAATACTGAGGGACACCTGTAGCTACCTATGACAGGCAAGGGAAGTAAGGGAGAAGTGACAGCTGAGACAGCCAGCACACTTGCGGTGCAGTTCGGTTGGGGTTTGTAGGTTCATGGAGTGCAGAGAGTAGGGTGCCAGGACATCTGTGCCTATAGGCTCCTGTGATGTAAATCCGGGCCTGACTCCAGGTATCCAAAATTGCTTTGACTCCTGGACTCCATAGCCCTGCGTCCCAGATCTTTGGGCTTCCTGTGATTTTGTATAAAAGATTCAAACAGCCTAGTGTAGCACTTTGGCATGACAGAGATAAATATGAGATGAATAATAGACGACACAGATAAATATATAAGACAATATCCAGAACCAGCATTCATCATATAATATATATGGTTTATTATCTGTACAAAAATGGCAAAACAGGTTTCAGTGGAGGCCTAATAACATCAATAGTCATCAGGGAACGGCCATCTCTTTTGTTTTAGTAAAAAATGAACCCACAACAGAGCACTGGCCTCTTGTGGCATCAGACATCCTTGGCATATCGGTGTACAGCAGCCAGGAAATTCTTGGCTGTACAGATGAGAGAGACAGACCCTGGCATAGCTCGCCGTACAGCTTCATAGCCACAAAGATTACAGTACAATATAAGGGTGAAAGGGGGAGCAAACATTACAGCAGGATGATCCGCAAAGCAAATGTAATAACCAGGAGGCCCTGTGTGAGCACTTGTTATTGAGCAGCAGACTTTGCTGCCAGGCTGGCTTCCTGCAACTGCTTTGCCTTTTCCTTCATCTCTTTGTCTCTTTGTATCATTTCAGCCTCTTCCTTCTGCCATTCCTTTAATGCAGCCTCGTATTTCTCGATGTCTGATTTCTCACATTCAGGCAGCTGCTCATGGACTAGCTGTGTGGTCAGGCTTAGCAGATCTGTGCTCTCAATTTTACCCAGAGATTCAAGCTTTGCCCTCAGATCCTGAAGAAAGTGGGAAAATATGATAAATCAGTTCAGTTAAAGAGGAACTGTAGTAAAATTACATAATGAATATAACTGCTTATTTCTTTACAATATTCATTTACAGATTATATTAAGTCAGTGTTTGCCCATTGTAAAATCTTTCCTCACTCTGATTTACATTCTGAAATGTATCACAGGTGGTGACATATTTAGTTCTGCTAGGTGATTTTTTACGGAATGTTTGGTACCGAGAGTTCTATGCACTGCGGGACATAACGCTTACTTGGCATTTGGAAACTGCTGTTGTTTCCAATGCAACAAGGTTCACAGACAGGAAACTGTCAGGACCATGGTCATTTTGTACACCAGGAGAAATTGGCAGCGTTTCCAGACAGAGGCTGTACCCGAATCAGCTACCTGCAAATATGTGCAGAGCTCCACAATATGGACAAAAATTACACAACTTGCATTCAAAACGGGTACAACAAAGGAGGGTGTTAGCTTCAGTATAAATAATATGTGCACAATTTGGGTACAGCCTCTGTTTGGAAGCGCTGACAATTTCTCCTGCTGTACAAAATTAATGTAAGTAGACTTTTTGGCTAGCTGCATTCATGAGCTTCAATCTGCATTCAAATTTTTAGATTAGAAATTAGTACATAATTTGCATCCGATTTGCATTTAAGGCATGTATTTAGCCCCTGTGGGGCTCTGCATGCCTCTGTTGGCTTTCATTTCAGTTGCTGCCTAGAGCGCTGTCACTTGTTTGAGGACCATGGTCATGACATCACACTGTGGGAGGGTTTTACCACAATATCAGCCATACAGACCCCCCTGATGATCTATTTGAGGAAAGGTAAAGATTTCTCATGGAAAAGAGGGTATCGGCTACTGGTTGAGATGAAGTTCAATCCTTGGTTACAGTTCCTCTTTAAACTATGGCATCAAACACAATATATTAGAGCTAATGTATTAGAACATCAGATGCTGATGGCATTTAAAGGGGCACTATGGCGAAAAATTGTAAAATTTAAAATATGTGCAAACATATACAAATAAGTAGGTTTTTTAGGAGAAAAGTAATTTCATGGCTCATTTTTCTCTGGAAAAAAATGTACTTCTTATTTGTCTATGTTTGCACATATATTAAATTTTTAAATTTGTCGCCATAGTGCCCCTTTAACCACTTGCCGACCGCCTTAAGCCGATGGGCGGCGGCGGCTAGGGCTGGGCCCAAACGACCGCAATACGCCCATCGGCGGTGGCGGCGGCGGGCGTGGTTATGCGGCGATCCGCCCCCTCGCGCTGTAACCTGCCGGTCGTTCGGAAGCGCCGGCGGGTTACTAGCACCCGGATCGCCGCACGCAATACGTATAATAGGCTTTGCAATGTATACAAAGCCTATTATACAGGCTGCCTCCTGCCCTGGTGGTCCCAGTGTCCGAGGGACCACCAGGGCAGGATGCAGCCACCCTAGTCTGCACCCAAGCACACTGATTCCCCCCCCCCCCCTGATCGCCCACAGCACCCCTCAGACCCCCCCTGCCCACCTCCCAGACCACTGTTTGCACCCAGTCACCCCCCTAATCACTCCCTGTCAACGCTATTTTTTTTAACCCTAAACTGCCCCCTGCTCCCTCCTGATCACCCCCCCACCCCTCAGATTCTCCCCAGACCCCCCCCCCCCCCCCTGTGTACTGTATGCCTCAACCACCCCTGTAATAACCCACTGATCACCTGTCAATCACCCCCTGTCACTGCCACCCATCAATCAGCCCCTAACCTGCCCCTTGCGGGCAATCTGATCACCCACCCACACCAATAGATCGCCCGCAAATCCGACATCAGATCACCTCCCAAGTGCAGTGTTTACATCTGTTCTCTCCTCTAAACACCCACTAATTACCCATCAATCACCCCCTATCACCACCTGTCACTGTTACCCATCAGATTAGACCCTAATCTGCCCCTTGCGGGCACCCAATCACCCGCCCACACGCTCAGATTGCCCTCAGACCCCCCCTTATCAATTCGCCAGTGCATTATTTACATCTGTTCTTCCCTGTAATAACCCACTGGTCACCTGTCAATCACCCATCAATCACCCCCTGTCACTGCCACCCATCAATCACCCCCTGTCACTGCCACCCATCAATCAGCCCCTAACCTGCCCCTTGCGGGCAATCTGATCACCCACCCACACCAATAGATCGCCTGCAGATCCGACGTCAGATCACCTCCCAAGTGCAGTGTTTACATCTGTTCTCTACCCTAAACACCCACTAATTACCCATCAATCACCCCCTGTCACCACCTGTCACTGTTACCCTTCAGATTAGACCCCTATCTGCCCCTAGGGCACCCAATCACCCGCCCACACCCTCAGAACGCCCTCAGACCCCAGCCCTGATCACCTCACCAGTGCATTGCTTGCATCTATTCCCCCCTCTAATCACACTTTGAGACACCCATCAATCACCTCCTGTCACCACCTGTCACCCCCTAGCACACCTACCTATCAGATCAGGCCCTAATTTGCCCCGTGTGGGCTCCTGATCACTCGGCCAAACTCTCAGATCCCCCTCAGACCCCCTTCCGATCACCTCTCCAGTGCATTGATTGCATCTATTTTCCCCTCTAACCACCCCCTGAGACACCCATCAATCACCTCCTGTCACCCCCCTTGCACTCCTATCCATCAGATCAGGCCCAATACAACCTGTCATCTAAAAGGCCACCCTGCTTATGACCAGTTCCACAAAATGTGCCCCCTCATAGACCACCTGTCATCAAAATTTGCAGATGCTTATACCCCTGAACAGTCATTTTGAGAAATTTGGTTTCCAGACTACTCACGGTTTTGGGCCCGTAAATGCCAGGGCAGTATAGGAACCCCACAAGTGACCCCATTTTAGAAAAAAGACACCCCAAGGTATTCTGTTAGGTGTATGACGAGTTCATAGAAGATTTTATTTTTTGTCAAACGTTAGCGGAAATTGATTTTTATTGTTTTTTTCACAAAGTGTCATTTTTCACTAACTTGTGACAAAAAATAAAATCTTCTATGAACTCACCATACACCTAACGGAATACCTTGGGGTGTCTTCTTTCTAAAATGGGGTCACTTATGGGGTTCCTATACTGCCCTGGCAATTTAGGGGCCCTAAACCGGGAGGAGTAGTCTAGAAAACAAATGCTCCAAAATGACCTGTGAATAGGACGTTGGGCCCCTTAGAGCACCTAGGCTGCAAAAAAGTGTCACACATGTGGTATCGCCGTACTCAGGAGAAGTAGTATAATGTGTTTTGTGGTGTATTTTACACATACCCATGCTGGGTGGGAGAAATATCTCTGTAAATGGACAATTGTGTGTAAAAAAAAAATCAAAAAATTGTCATTTACAGAGATATTTCTCCCACCCAGCATCTGTATGTGTAAAAATACACCACAAAACAAATTATACTACTTCTCCTGAGTACGGCGGTACCACATGTGTGGCACTTTTTTGCACCCTAAATGCGCTAAGGGGCCCAAAGTCCAGTGAGCATCTTTAGGCCTTACAGGGGTGCTTACATTTAGGCACCCCCCAAAATACCAGGACAGTGAACACACCCCACAAATGACCCCATTTTGGAAAGTAGACACTGCAAGGTATTCAGAGAGGAGCATATTTGAGTCCGTGGCAGATTTCATTTTTTTTGTCGCAAGTTAGAAGTAATGGAAACTTCTTTTTTTTTTTGTCACAAAGTGTCATTTTTCGCTAACTTGTGACAAAAAAAAAAACCATTCAGTGTATATTTATTGGATTGGGTAAAAGTTATAGCGTTTACAAACTATGGTGCCAAAAGTGAATTTTCCCATTTTGAAGCATCTCTGACTTTTCTGAGCACCTGTCATGTTTCATGAGGTGCTAAAATTCCAGGATAGTATAAATACCCCCCAAATAACCCCATTTTGGAAAGAAGACATCCCAAAGTATTCAGTAAGAGGCATGGTGAGTTCATAGAAGATTTTATTTTTTTATCAAAGACATGTAGCAGAATAACTTTCGCGCTCAAATGTATAGGAAATTTTACTTTATTTGAAAAATGTCAGCACAGAAAGTTAAAAAAGTCATTTTTTTGACAAAATTCATGTCTTTTTTGATGAATATAATAAAAACTAAAACTCGCAGCAGCAATCAAATAGCACCAAAAGAAAGCTGTATTAGTGACAAGAAAAGGAGGTAAAATTCATTTAGGTGGTAGATTGTATGACTGAGCAATAAACCGTGAAAGCTGCAGTGGTCTAAATGGAAAAAAAGGCTCTGGTCCTTAAGGGCCGAAAAGACTGTGGTCCTCAAGTGGTTACGGTGAAAACAAGCCTTGTAAATAGTTATAGGCTGCTTACTTTCTACTTATAATCTAAAAACTGTCCAAGAACAATATAAAAACAAAAAAACCATCACCAAATATTACAGCTGGAGTATCAGATTACACCAGGGTCACAAGCCTGTGGAAATCCTCACTGAACTGATTGCCGTAATATTTCATATGGTCGTCAGTGGGAAATGCTCTGATCCTGTCAGACATGAAGCACTTCCTATGTTATGTGACAGGTTTACAAGGATGGTATTGCTGACATGAAAAGGTATCTTAGCCTAAAGGACCACTATACCCTGAATATCAAGTTTAGTACCTCCATGCATCTTTTTTAACTGCCCCTCTGGGATTCAGGGAAATGTCAGTTGCTGTGGATGTTCACCCAGAGAATCTATGCTGGCATAGTGGCGAAAGCACTTCCAGCAGACAGAATAAAAGTTCATGTGCGACTGGTAGTTTAACCACTTCAGGGCCACAGGCTTACACTCCGCTAGTGACCAGGCTATTTTTCACAATACAGGGCTGTGCAGCTTTGTGAGCGTGCTGCACAGCCCTACAACGAAGCACACAAATGAATTTAACCTCCTTTTCTTGTCCTCAATAGGACACTCTGTAGGAGGTCTCTGATCGCTGCTGCGATCTTTGGTTTTTTATTAAAAAAAGAGAGGCTTTTTTCTCCCCCATTCTAAATCGTCATAGGACGGCGATCAGCACTCATCCCCGCCTCTCATAGGCATCAGCCTATCAGAGGACATGCATTAGGCGCCCCACTGAGGGACAGCTGAGATCGCAATGCTGTACAAAGGTAAACAAAGGGGATTTCTTTCCCCTTTCGGCGGAAAACAGTCACAGAGCTCCATGAACCGGCAGGGAGCAATCACGCATGCCTGCGTGCGCGTTTGCTGGTAAACCGCAGATCCAGGACTTGATGCCAATCGGCGTTAGGCCGTCCTGGGGCTGCCGCGGTCACGCCCATCGGCTGTCATTAGGTAGTTAATAATGCAACAATGAACAAAGGGTGTGGCAAAGAGCAGACACAGATAAAGTAACCCAGTAGTGGGGCACTGCTTGCCTGTATAGCAGCAGAGCTGCATATTATACAGCCTTAATACATCAGTAGCTCTGGCTGCTGTCACAAACACCTCAGAGGTCAGGCAATGATGTACTATGGGGCTGGGAAGGGGGCATGTCCAGCTTGTGAATGGAGCGGCAAGGGAAAGAAGAGACATGGCAAGGCACAGCATGTGGGATGCCGCTGGGCTTCCTAACCAGCGGCGTTGCATACGAATTTGGAAGAACCAAGGGCCACTTGGACACAAAAAAGCAGACAGTTCGCGACACGTGATCATGATGGGTCATGGGCGTAGCCAAATGTCTATGAAACAGGATACTTTGCATCATCAGTGCTACGCTGCTTATTGTATATACAGACACATCCTATATAATAAAACTGCTGTGTCCCTACGTCCTCTGTCCCGGTGCGTTCGGCATGCTGCACATGCAAGGCAAGCAGGAGGACTTGGGACAGCAGAGATCTAGTGCAGGGGCGAGTGCGTGCGGCAGGCGTGCGTGAGCTCGGCTGCTGGAGGGAAAGAGGCAGTGCGTCGGGTCGCGGCCAAAGCCTAGTGCCCATTTATTTCTAGTGTGTAAAACTGAGATGGAGCTTATCTGAGACCAATCTTTCCACAGCTACTGTGAGCTTGGCTGACAGTTTGAAAAGCTAATGCAGGCATTACTTGCATATCACTCCACCCTGGCTCAATCCACAGCTTTTCTCAATCAGATTGTAGAATTGTATGCTTTGTATAACTGGCAGCCAGTGAAGAGACTGACAGAGGGGGATAGGGCTGAAGAAGCGGGAGGAGAGGTAGATGAGTCGTGCAGCATGATGGACTGTAGCGGAGTCAAGTCACAGAGCAGAGTTGCAGCGCTCTAGTTGTGAAATAATAATGGCATACACAAGAAGTTTGATAGTGACTGAGATAAGAGTGGATGCAGGAGATGTTTTTTAGGTGGTGGCAACAAGAGGAGGAGGATTAATTTAATTTAATGCAGACATGAAATATGTAATTGGCAACTTTTATACGTGTGGCTTCATATGAAGAATTTTGGTAATAAAAGGCATTTTGGACGTATTTGGGTTTTTCTGGTAATCTCATCTGTTTAATTACAAGTGAACTCAGAATGCCTGGTCAGCATACCAGTCCTGGGTTAATCATTTGCATATTTGCACAGAAGCTGCTCATGGCAACCTATAATTTAGATGAATTCTCAGGAATTCAGGTCTGTAATGCATGCTGGGAAAATCTCCAATACTCATCCATGAATAAACATGCTTCAAGATTGTGTAATTGGGCTGTCTACATTTTATGGAAAATCGTCTACCCTAGATGACAACAAACTGATGGAACCTCATAGAATATGAATGCAGAAGGCCCTCTGCTGCTCTGACATCCAGTCTTTGGAGCGTATGTTCAGCTATGTGCCGGTTGCTGCAGAATGAAGTCATTGTGCAGATGTGATTGAAGATCACTCAAAGCTTATATGTGCAATGTGAGTGGGTGTTAGTGGAATGATCTCTCACTGGAGGAGGTCAATTACTAAAGGAGATCTTCAGTCAAGTGGGATTGTGGCTACTTTAAAGGATAAGAGTACTTATATTATAAAGTGCTCAATTAATTCTCAAGATCCAAACAAAACAATGACTGGTGTGTCTGGTCTGGGATTTTCCATTGTGAGCCTTTCCCCTGTGAGGCCTACACTTCCCTGTGCTGCCCATTACTGGGAAACAAGGCAGAGGAGTTGTCCTAACACTGTGTAATGATCGCTGCTGCAGCAGCTATTACTGGAAGTAATAGTGCTGCAGCTCAGGCAGTTCTGATCTATTTCCATGCAAGTTGCATAGCTTTGTCTGTCTTTCCCTGCTGTCAGCTTGTGACTGATTATCATTCACCTGTGTGGGAATCTGCATGTCTGCTCCCATTGGATGACCTCAGTATAAAGATCTGCTTCCTGCAGGGTTTCCTTGGGTTTTCATAGCTTCAGCTTAAGCCTGTCTTGCTGTCGCTTTAGCCCCCCGATCGTGTTTCTTGTTATAAAGATACTTTGCTGGTTTTGCATCATATATTGGTTCATTGCCAATATATATGCATACCAGCACGTTTATTATTTTCCTTGTATTTGTGTTACGTGATACATCAGTGTCGCTGATGTATACGTACACGAACTGTTTATATCCTGTGTTCAGTTAGTCAGTTTCCAGCACGTTTTGGTAGTTTGCGCGTATCGTGAACACCCGTGCTGAGCTAGTTACCCTGCTTCTGGTTCTGTTTGTGGATTGCGTTCATCTCTGCGAAGAGATAACGAATCCTTCTGAATCCTGTTCTGTTACTGTTTGTGGATTGCGTTCATCTCTGCGAAGAGATAGCGAATCCTTCTGAGTCCTGTTCCCTGTATTACTCCAGTCCTAGTCAGCGTTCCTGCTTATGTCATATATCGGTTCATTGCCGATATATACATATGTTAGTCAGACGTTACAAATAGTTTCATTGATAGCTGTAATTGTAATACGCTAGGAAAACATACTTATTGTATATTTATCTGTGTTACGTTCATCTATCTTAATCCTGCTATTTTCTGACTGTCCTGTCCTGTCTTTGTGAGGCACGCCATCGCCGCATCGCATTGGCTGCCTCATTCCAGTCTGTCTGGTTTTGGACGCTTGCTGTCGCTAAGTAGCCGCTAGCTAGCAAGCGTTCATTCTGTCTACCTGTCCTGATCTCCTCAGTTCTGGTTTATGCGCTCAGCGCTACTTTGCGCTGAGACGTTATAACGAAAGCATTGTTTGTGGCTGTCAGATCTGCACCGGCTCTGTGCGCCACAATCTCCTATTGGAGTCAGTCCTCCCCTCCACTACACTAGGGATAGCCTGTTTCCTGGTGCTAGTGTGTATACCTCCTCCACGCCAGCTCATGCGTTGCATGCTGACTGTGGAGAATACACCACCAAGCCTCACATTATGAAAACCCCATTACCAATCCCCATTGTGGGGGGGATTCCCAGAAAGTATGACACTGTTAATTATGGTTCCTGTTCCTTTAAGAAATTTGAAGAACTTAGCTCTGAAACAGAAAATGAGTTTTTCTCTGAATGTGCCAGGTTCCTGACCAATCCTGATCTCCAAGCGACTCCTGTTTCAACCTGGGCACTCCAACTAAGTTATATTTTGTTTAAAGGGGAATTATTCCAGTGGGCATTTGATGTTCTCAATCATTCCGATTTGAAAGAGAGACCACTGGAATTTCTAGCGTTTGTGATCCATAACTGGTTGCGCATAGATCCATTGCCTTTTCCTCTTAATGAACTCCTGGCAGCAGGCCAATCAGCTGCTCCTTCAATTGCTTGCAAGAATGAGCAGCAAGCAGAAAGTGTTACTGATAATTTTCCTGCAGCTTTGAATAAATCACCAAAAACCGCAAGGTCAAAGGCAAAACGCAAACGTTCTAAGAAACGTGTCCAATCTGCAGAATCGTTATCCTTAGCGACTGAGGCCTATAATGAGATTCTGCCATTAACAGATAATGAAATGCAATTGTCTTTCAGGGGAGTTAAATGGACTTATGAAACTACTAATGAACTTTCCTCCCTGGCTAGGGAAAATAAAGATTTTTGTTTAAAAGAATTATCTGAGTATGATTATGATGAGATATTACAGAGTATTGAACAAATCAACTTATTTGTGAACCAAGGGAAGTTTGCATACACTACAGTTCAACACTTGCTACAGGTATTGGAGATTCTTAAGAATAAGGAATCTGCCAATCACCTGCTAATTAACCCTATACATGTGCCTGCCACAATCATATCTGCAAACCATGATCTGCCTGTTAAGTATGCTTGGAATCCTCCATTTGAGAAAGGAGAGATGGAAGCTCTGGTCAATGAATGGAAGAATGATTCAAGTTCATTTTGTCAATTTTACAGTGCAAAAAGTGAATTGGTATTGAATGCATGCATTAAGTCTGCCTATAACCTAATAAAAACTGGTGTGTGTGAGTATGACTTTGTGGCTCCATTGATTGATGTGTGGGAACTGATTTTGGATGATTTTTTTGTGACTCCGAATTCGCAAATTTGGCATTCTGACCCGCCTGCTTCAGCACCTTTGGCTGATTCAGCAGGTGATTCGGAGCTCTTTTTGTGTGAAATTGAAGTTCCTGCAATTCCACCCTGTACCATGGATAACTCAGTGTTACTTCCCAGTAAAACAGAAGCCACTGATACATTCTTAACCTTGCCCTGCGCAAATTTCTCAGCAGAGAATCCAGAGGTCCTGCTGACTTCCGAGTCCAGCCTAGCCAGTACTCATGACTCTTTGTTTAGTGAAACAGACACCAGAAAAATCTTGCCTGTCTCTGCAAACACTTCTGCAGAAATTACCTGTGTTAATAAAGTTCAACTCCTGTCTGATCCAGCAGATGCGCAAACATTGTGTCTTGATCTTCCTGTTTCTACACCTCGCTCTAGTTTCGTGAATAGCTCAGAGCATCTGCTATGTGAACCTGAAATCGCAGAATTATTACCTTGTTCAGAAAATTTTCCAATAAATTTGCCCTGTACCATGAATTGTGCAGTAGATCTCTCCAATGAAACTCAGGTCACAGAATCATTATGCTGTCCAGCAGGTGCTTCCATGGTTTTGCCCTGCAATATGGACTGTTCAGTGATCCTGTCCAGTGAAGCTGTGGTCGCAGAGTCTTATGCTTCACCCAGTATTTTGGATACTTTAAACCCTCTAGCAGAGGAGGCTGAAGCACTGCTTACCTCAGTTGGTGTTGCAGTAATATTCACTTGTCTAGCAGCTGTTTTGGAATTACAGTCTGCTCTAATAAAACTTGATGAATTTCTGCCCAGCAAAGCAGAAGCCATTGAAATATTGTCCTCGTCAGCAAGTGTGTCAGATACCTTGCCCTGTACACAGTCTGATTTAACCAATGTTGTTGAGTCCCTCTCCAGTGTTGTAACAGCCGAGGAACTCCAGCCCTGTCCTCTGAATGTTTCAGAAGTCTTGCCCTGTAACATGGATAATTCTGATTCTCTGGTCAAAATAATAGAAATCTCAGAATTTCAGTCCGGTCTGATGAGTGTTCCTGAAACCCAGCCCTGTATCCTGAAAGATTCTAGTTCTCTGGCCGCTGTGGCAGAGGTTCCAGAGTCCCCTTCCTGTCCAGGGAATTCCTCAGTTTTGCCTAGTCCAGTGGGGGCTGCTGCAATACTGACTTGTTCTGCAGCGCCTCATGAGCTCCAATCCAGTGTATTAAATGAGTCTCTGTCCAGTCCAGAGGTAGTTGTGGAGTCCCTATCTGGTTCAGTGCATACATCAGAAGATTTGTCCTGTTTTGTTGGTGCCCCTGAATCTGATTTGTTACTGACTTTGCTGGAATCAGCGACATCTAAGTCTGATCCAGCATTCTCGTGTAAAAGTCCAGTGGTTGCGAAGTTTAGTCATGATGATTTTTTTTTGGCCAGTCCTGGTTTTGGTCCTGTCTTGGCTGACCCTGAGGCTCACAGTTCCTTGACATGCCCAGAGGTTTCTCTTGTGCCGGTGTGCCCAGATGTTCTTTGTGTGCCAGAATGCCCAAGTGTGTCTAAGGTGTTAGCGTGCTCTGATGCTTCCTTAGTGGGAACACGTTCTGATGTTGCCAGTCTGCCTGCATGCCCAGAGATGGTTCTGGTCCCTGAAAGCCCTGATATTGATGTTTGTCCTTGTGGCCCTGACTCGGGAATTGCCCTAGGTTCCATAGGGATTCTTGATAGTTCTCCATGTGAGCCTAAGGGGCGTTCTGACATATGGGGATCTCTTTGGAGCTTCAAGGTGTTCTGGGAGGTCTCTGAGAAAACCTGTCCTGGTACCTTGGACTGGTTCAACAGTGGGTTTTGTGTTGGTAAAGACAGTACCGGTGGGCATTGCAAAGGCTTTGGCGTTTCTGAACGGTTCCTGGAAGGCGGTGGGTATCGCTCAGGGAATTGCGGAGGGCTTTCTTCTGGAAATCGTGGTTCTGATGGGTGTCACACTGGGGCTTGTGGTACTGATGGGCGTGGTTCTGTAGGTTCTGATTCTGATGGGTCCAGTCTTGTGGGGACTGATTCTGGAATTCGGTCTTGCAGGGCTGTCCCGGTCATCATGAATTATCAGTCAGACTGTTTTGTTGGGAATTTCGGTTTTGAAAAGCGTCTGGAATCCGCTTTTAAAGGCGGGGGTACTGTAATGATCGCTGCTGCAGCAGCTATTACTGGAAGTAATAGTGCTGCAGCTCAGGCAGTTCTGATCTATTTCCATGCAAGTTGCATAGCTTTGTCTGTCTTTCCCTGCTGTCAGCTTGTGACTGATTATCATTCACCTGTGTGGGAATCTGCATGTCTGCTCCCATTGGATGACCTCAGTATAAAGATCTGCTTCCTGCAGGGTTTCCTTGGGTTTTCATAGCTTCAGCTTAAGCCTGTCTTGCTGTCGCTTTAGCCCCCGATCGTGTTTCTTGTTATAAAGATACTTTGCTGGTTTTGCATCATATATTGGTTCATTGCCAATATATATGCATACCAGCACGTTTATTATTTTCCTTGTATTTGTGTTACGTGATACATCAGTGTCGCTGATGTATACGTACACGAACTGTTTATATCCTGTGTTCAGTTAGTCAGTTTCCAGCACGTTTTGGTAGTTTGCGCGTATCGTGAACACCCGTGCTGAGCTAGTTACCCTGCTTCTGGTTCTGTTTGTGGATTGCGTTCATCTCTGCGAAGAGATAACGAATCCTTCTGAATCCTGTTCTGTTACTGTTTGTGGATTGCGTTCATCTCTGCGAAGAGATAGCGAATCCTTCTGAGTCCTGTTCCCTGTATTACTCCAGTCCTAGTCAGCGTTCCTGCTTATGTCATATATCGGTTCATTGCCGATATATACATATGTTAGTCAGACGTTACAAATAGTTTCATTGATAGCTGTAATTGTAATACGCTAGGAAAACATACTTATTGTATATTTATCTGTGTTACGTTCATCTATCTTAATCCTGCTATTTTCTGACTGTCCTGTCCTGTCTTTGTGAGGCACGCCATCGCCGCATCGCATTGGCTGCCTCATTCCAGTCTGTCTGGTTTTGGACGCTTGCTGTCGCTAAGTAGCCGCTAGCTAGCAAGCGTTCATTCTGTCTACCTGTCCTGATCTCCTCAGTTCTGGTTTATGCGCTCAGCGCTACTTTGCGCTGAGACGTTATAACGAAAGCATTGTTTGTGGCTGTCAGATCTGCACCGGCTCTGTGCGCCACAATCTCCTATTGGAGTCAGTCCTCCCCTCCACTACACTAGGGATAGCCTGTTTCCTGGTGCTAGTGTGTATACCTCCTCCACGCCAGCTCATGCGTTGCATGCTGACTGTGGAGAATACACCACCAAGCCTCACACACTGTAGGGCCAAATTGTGTTAGAAGCTGGGGCAGGCGCTGGTCATCATTCTCTATGGCACTATAAACAAGGAATATATTATTATCATTTAGGCAATTGAACATTTTTCGTAAAAGGGTTGAGAGTGTGCACTCCAATTATGCCATAAACAGAGAAATGTAATAAAATATCATAATTCTTTATTGGACATCTCATAAATATATATAAAAAATGTGCGATCCGTGGTTATAATTTAGTATTTATAAAGCACCGACATATTCCGTAGCTCTGTACAGAGTATATAGTCTCGTCATTAACTGTCTTTCAGAGGGGCTCACAATCTAATCATATACTGGGCTCCATTCACCAAGACTGTGATATTATTTCCTCAATGGTGATATTTTACAGACAGCAAAATAGCGCACATTTCATGTCAATTTACAAAGGTTTTCACCTCATGCTTTATAATAAAGGGTACCTTAGTCCTAAAAATAGGTAAAAAATGAAGCCCTTTGTAGGTATGGGCAGTAGTGCAAAAGCTTAGCGCGCCTCTGTCGCCTCGGTGTCAGCCTCCGTTTTGCTGCACAGCAGGCCGTTCCAAAGTCCTGGCTGGCGGAGTCAGCGCATGCACAGTACGTCCATTGGAGAGCGCGCGCACTCCCGCTGGAAGACGTACCAGGCGCGCGTGCCCTCTAACCTTGACATAATACGCCGTACATGCGCAGTATGTCCTCTTGGGTACCATGTAACTGTGCTCTCGATGATCTCAAGTCGGGTGTGCGTGTACTGCCGCGGATATACTGTGCATGCGCTGACCCGGACTTCAGAACAGCCTATTTTGCAGGGAAATAGAGGCTGACGCTGGGGCAAAGGAGGTGTGGTAAGCCCCTGCACTACTTCCCATACATAAGCAGGGTGTCATTATTGCCATTATTTTAGGACAAAGGTATCCTTTAAAGATGGATTTCTTATTTTAAGAATCCATGTGGTATTTAAGAATTCATATGGTTTTTAATTCTTTATTTTAAGGAATCATGTGGTATTACTGCCATTAGGGTTACAATGGTATGAAAATTCACTGTATCATAACTGTCTAAAAAAAGTACTACGGTACAATACAATTATTTGAACCCGACCCCTACATTAAATAATGTACCCCCCCACACACATACACACACACCAGTGTGATAGCCAGATGTGCCCCACTCCCTCGGCATACATATGATTAAGCTGCTGGGAGATTTGCTCCTGCTTAAGTCCTGGCCACGTTAAATACTATTCCCCCCTCCGGGTCGCCATGGATAGTGGTGAAAGATGTAATGCAGCTTCCAGCTATTGCTGGCAGATGAATTACAATGTTTTTATAGCAATTGGTGCTCCGTCTTTTGACGTCGCCCAAATTACTCACACTGGCGGGGGTAATGTGTTTACCCCGCCACTGTTTGTGCGCCCGCCGTTGGGACGCCCCGCTCCCCCCCCCCCCTCCCCACACGAAAACCGGTAAATGATATGATTACCATGCACAATCAAACCACGGTATACCGCGCCAAACAAAACTGCCATATTGTAGTACATAGAAAATGGAAGTCAGTTGCGACAGAATTAACATTTGTTATGAAACTGCATTTCTCAAATCCTCTAGCGATGGTCAATGAGGTGCAAATAATTACAAGTTAATGCAGGATGATATACATTTTCTTTGAAAATTTATACTGCTTGCAAATGGACAATCAAATCCTTCCGAGGTGGAATTCGATTGGTCGATTTTCAAGATGCATACATTTTCAAAGCTTCGGCATGCATAAACAGCTGAGTTTTTTTTCTTGAAATTTGATCAGCAATGCAGTGGTATGCTGTCGCTTGCAGGGATCTGGGTAATTGTAATTTATTAATTGGTTCAACATCACTATAATCTTTCAGATCTGGTCTTGGTGAAAATATTCCTATAGAAATTTTACAGACCCTTCTCTGCCGCCTTTAATTTAATTGCCGTCGCTATGACGGCAGAGCTCTGTGAGCCGGTCATGAGCTGATTTAATTGGCTCCTGACCCCGTGATCACTGTAAGCCAACCTCATTGGCTCACGTTGATCACAGGGTCAGGAGCCAATGAAAACGGCTCACAGAGCTCTGCTATCGTAGCGAGTGAGCTTCAGTGACGGGAGAGCAGCGTGATCTGCGGTAGTAGCGGGTGCGTGTGGCGTGACATCGGTAGGCCCCGTTTTTTGTATCAGCGATCTCTGGTCCTTAAAGGGCAAGAGACTGCTGGTACTGAGGCGGTTTTCCCCAACATACGTTTAATACTGTTTTATTAATGGTGCTGTGACATCAGAACTAAGGACAGGCAGAGAGGAGAATTGCCGCCCATATTTGACGTTCTGCTCAGTCAAATATTACGACTATGCAGAGCGGGGTCCACAGGAGGTGCTGGAGGGGGAGGATGGTGCTGTGACATATGTCACAGCACCACTAATAAAACAGTATTAAAAGTAAGTTGGGAAAAAATGGGTCAGGGGTACTTTAACGACTCATCTGGCATCGTTTTTTTCCTAGTCATGTGTGGGCACTCAACAGCAGAGCTGTTCTGTTCCTTTTGCTATTAACTGCTGAATGAGTTATATGAAGAAGAAGCCACAAGTACTTGTCCCGGATAGGTGTCACTGGCCGCCCTGCACCACAGATGCTAACTGCAGTAATAATCACTTCATATACCAAACAATGGCGCCGCTCTCTTCCTAATCCCTAGCCTTGGCAAAAGAGGGGAGTTGTCATCTTCTGAGCTCCACTGCTGTGATCACTCAGTAAAGACGTTCTGACAATTTTCTGATGTAGATTTGGGTTGTGATTTGTGTTAACATAAAACAGCTTTCAAGGTTGAGCAATGGATCTGCAATGACATATTACATAAGCTGATAGGATGGCGATGGCTAGTAAGACATTAGAAAGCAGAAGGATGGGACGGGTCCCGGCAGACAGGATAAAATATGGCGCACGTGACCTTCACTAGAAGATTTCTCCAGAGTAATTTCCTGCTGAGGGTGATTTGAATGCGATGCTGATGTGTTTGGTTGCAGAGGCAGCGGAGCAGAAAGAAAAGACTGTCAGCAGCCTGGGAATATCAACTATTTATTTACATATTAAAGACTCTGCTGTTGAATTTGCACTCGCCTGATATCTTGCAAGGTATTCCGGTAGCTTGTCTGCCTCGGTCTCCTCACAGTCTTCTGGATACTCCGGAGCGGCTTCTGAAGCTTCAGCACTTTCAGGTAAAACTTCCTCAGATGCACTCAGAATGGCAGAGTCCAAGGCTGATTTAAGAGTGTCCATCTGTGAAATAGCAACACAGCTTAAATGTGGATCTGAGATGAAAAACTAACTATAACAAGTTTAGATAGTTTACACAGCAAATCTAGCTGCAAACAGCTTCAACAGTATATGATTATTTATTCCTGTGATACAAGAGCAGCCATATTCTGCTTGCCATCATTACACACAGGCAAGCTGCTCTGCATCTCCTGCCCTCAGCCTGTGAAAACTTCACTCCCCTCTCCTCCTCTCCTCTGCCTCTGAAATCTCTGGCTAGTAACTTCTCCTCCTCCTTCAGGAAAAACCTCCTCCTCACCAGACTGAGCTCCCATGAGCACTTGCTACATGGGACTCTGGCGCTGGAGGAGCTGTGGGCGAGGCTTGTTTAGTTTATAGGGAATTAGGGTATTAAAAAAAAGTATTTGGCTTGAGGAATGCCCTATAAACTATATGTAAGGGGCACAATTATGCAATCAGTAAAAGTTTATCTCGGATCCACTTTAAAGAGGAACTTTAGTTAGTAGTAGGAGGAAAAACAAATCAAAAATTGAGAAGATAAAAGAATATAGGAAAGATTAAGAAAATATTGATATTCGCCATGTAATTTGTTCTTGTTCCTTTGCCTGCAGGTCATCATCTTTACTGCTGGCAGACAAGGAAAAAAAGCACCAACTGCTACGATCTAAAAACAAGCCCACTAACAATATTATAGGCTAAAAGTTTTTTTTTTCTTTTTTATACAGTAAACCCCCCATTATCCAGAACTCAGTTAACCAGAAGTCTCAAGCAACCAGAAAATAAAAATCATGTCCTTGCAGGATGCATAAATCTACTTTTACACAGTAATAAACCTCTGTCACATTAAGTTAAGCCTGTCCTTTGCACGTCACCGCTGTGGGGAAGTCTATTAGGTTATAATTTGTGCACATATTATCACTGAAGCTAACATCCCCCTTTGCCTGTAGTGTAAGCCAGGTTTGCATTTTAGTCCAGTAGTTATTGGAGCTCTGCATCTCATGGCAGATAAATCATTCAGGTATAGGTTCACCCCACACTGAAGCTATGTCCCCCCCTGTGTGCCTGTAATGAGTGTTGGTGTGTACTTTAGTCCAGTAGTTATTGGAGCTCTGCACATCTATGCAAAGTAAAAACAAATCATTCAGGTATGAGTTTTGAAAGCGCTACCATTCCTCCTACTGTAAGCCTGTCCTTTGTCTTAATTTGTTTTACGGTAATTACCGCATTTCAACATTAATACAGAGTTTATGGTAACTATACAAGTGTGGGGTACTGTATAGTTACTGTGGAGTACTGTTTTTTAGCTTGGCCTAGTTTAAAGATTAACTCTCAAGCAACCAGAAACTACACTTACCCAGCATCAGGCAATCCCCGTTGGTGCCGGATAATGGAGGTTTTACTTGTACATAGGTTTCTATGAACAGAGGGAGATACTGCTTGTTTGGCAGTTGGAAACACATTATTTCCCACAATGCAATGAGGTTCACAGACAAACTGTCAGGGCCATGGTTCTGACATCACACTGTGGGAGGGGCTTCACCACAATATCAGCCACACAGACATCCCTGATGATCTATTCGAAGAAAGCTGAAGATTTCTAGTGAAAAGGGGGCATTGACTTCTCATTGGAATGACGTTCAATCCTGGGCTTAAAGGAGAACTTCAGCCTAAACAAACATACTGTCATTAAGTTACATTAGTTATGTTAATTAGAATAGATGGGTAATATAATTTTTTACCCACCCTGTTTTAAAAGAACAGGCAAATGTTTGTGATTCATGGGGGCTGCCATCTTTGTCATGGGGGCCGCCATCTTTTTGGTTGAAAGGAGGTGACAAGGAGCAGGAGACACAGTTCCAACTGTCCTGTGACCTGATTACCCCTCCCAGCTGCACACACTAGGCTTCAAATGTCAAATTCAAAATGTAAAAAAATAAAAATAAATTGCACCAAAACAGCAGAACGAGAGCAACAATATCAGAAATCCCATCATGCTTTGCACAGCATCAGGGGAAAAAAGCCCGGGCAGTTTTCTTCTGTGCAGCTAAAAATGAGGCTTGGATAAGAGAAACAAAGTTCTGATACTGTGAAACTGTTAAAGAAACACCAGGCCTTTTCAGTGCTGCCGAGTCGATTTTTAGTCCGGAGGTTCACTTTAAGTTCCTCTTGAAACAGAACATATTTGTTTCATTGTACTTATAATGATCTATATAATGATTAAGCTCTAAAACACAAAGACCTGATGACAAAATAAAACAAAAATTGTTAAAATTTACAATGCACCCGTCTCATACCCGAACAATTCAATACAAATACAAAATACAAAGTGGTTATCGAGGTGGAAAACTAGATGTCAAAAAGATCAAAAGAGTTCTAACAATATTGGCTGCTGAAATAAAATGAACATGTTCTAAGAGACAAATTTGGTCACACCTTCCCTGTGTAATTGATGGCTTCACCGACCAATAAGGTAGCTCTGGAGCACAATTCACCATACCTTCAAATTCCATTTTGAAAGTGGAACTAAACTCAGAACATCCCTCCCGCTCTAAAAGATTAGACACAGCATGATAACCTTTATGGAATAAAAACCATCTTCATTACAATATTACTTGGTTTCACTTTTGCAGGCAGCACTGAAAACGTTAACCCTCAGTTGTTTACTGTCTGGGAAGAGGTGCCTCTGAAGAGCTCTACTGCAGTCTATTCACAGTTACTGATGAGAACTAATTACACATATTGATCTGACTAAACAAACACAGAACACAGAGTACTGAATATCTTCAGAAACTATATGTGGAATAAAGACTTTTCACTGTGTGCTGTGCAAGAGTTTGGGTCTGCTTTAAGGCTACTTGCACACCAAGACGTTGCGTTAGGTGCTACGTTAAGGTCGCATAACGTGCACCTAACACAACGTATGGTGCTGCAAGTGAGGACGGTAGAGTGAGCCGCATTAGGCGGCTCGATTCCTATAATGTCTCCCAGAGTGGCGCTGATTGGCCAGCGGGACCACATGATGCGGAGCGAGACACTCCGCATCACGTGGTCCCGCCGGCCAATCAGCGGCCGCCAGTGCAGTGAATATTAAGCAGCCATGTGCGCGGCTACTGTAGCTGGCTCTCCCCGCCTCCTCTCCGCCCCCACTGCGCATGTGCAAACAGTCTAACGCGGCTATAGCCGTGCGTTGGGGGAGCGTTACAGGTGCACTAACGTGCGCCTGTAACGTCTTAGTGTGTAAGCAGCCTAAAGGGACCCTGAGCACTCATTAAAAATGAAAGTGAGAGTCCAGCGCATGCGCGGTTCTGAGGTATATTGATCCGCGCATGCACAGGACTCTCATGCCTTCCGGCAGGATGACGTGGATCTGCAAAGCGGGAAGCAGGCCTGATGACCTCAGGCCCAAGTCCTGCCCCAAGGGAGCAGCCAGCCAGGACCAGGAGAATGCCGGGGGACCTTGCAGCCTACGGTGGGCTGGAGGAAGCCCCTGGTAAGTCACAATTTCATTTTTAATGAGTGCTCAGAGTCCCTTTAAATTAGTAGTCTTAAACTCTGATACTCAAGTGTTGCCTCTGCACTGACCTGTATGCACAAGTAACAAGTAGTAGGTTAAGTAGTAGCTAAATTATATCACACTATTTTTCACCATGATCAGTCAAAGCACTGGATAAACCCAAAAAGCTGCGGTATAAATATGACTGCAAGTAGATCAGCCTCTTTATATTTCAATTTTATGGCTAGAAATAAAGTTAGACAGACTGGGCTCTGGGCCAAGTGAAAATCTGCATTCCGCTTACAGTCTGTAGAAGGCATTACATTGGGGAAACGTGGCAGACACAGAACCTTGACAGCAGAGAAGAAAGTGGCAGAGGAGGTATTTGCCGCATGTTGGCACTCTATACAGCTTTTTACATTTGCTCATTAGGGAAATGATCTAACAGAAATACACTCGGCAGGATCCCCAAGACATGTTGTGCTCTCCTAGAGAAGTGAACTAAAGACCAACTGGAATCATAAATCACTTAACTGTATACAATATAAAACAGTAGGATAAACACTTCTTTCTCCATATCCTTAATTAAAACACAACAGAGAAAAATATACGCAGAGTCTAGGGTCATTTAGAGGGAGTAAGCATCTTCCAATGAGGTTGATTCACTAACCATTATGCGCTCGTCAGTGCGAGTTAATTTAACGCCAATTAACGTAGTAGCGGCTGCGCTAGTGAAGTATCGCGGTCACGCTACAAGTATGGAGCGCGTCACTGAGAAGGATTGGGCGTCACTTAGGAGCGCATGCTAAGCTGCCAGGACTGCACGTAGCAGGCACAAGCTAAAATTAACTTGCACCCACAAGCACAATAATGGTTAACCTGCTGAGCGGTATGGACAAGCTCAGCTCGTCCATTACCACCGGAGGGGATAGCATGGCCCAGGGAGATTTAATAAAAAAAAATAAACTTTTTGTACATCATGTAGCTAGCACTTAGCTAGCTATATGTGTGGTCCTATTGCCGCAATCAGCGGCGTTATACATACCCCCCGCCAGAGCCTGCGCTGGCGTAGCCTCTTCTCCATCACCACCTGGTGTCGCTATGGCGAGGATCGGGACTGTGCATGACGTCATACGTCATGTCCGATCATTGCCATAGTGACGACCGAAGCTGAAAGAAGAAGTTACGGCTCTCACGGGATCCCAGAGGGGTAAATATAGCCGGCGGCGATCGGGGGCAGGACACAGCACCGGGACAATCAGGGGACAGATGTAGCTAGCCTAGTGCTAGCTACATGATTTAAAACAAGTTTTTTTTTTAAATAGCCCTCCTGCGGATGAAAGTCCGCAACAATTGAACGCCAGGGAGTTGTAATGAATCAACCTCAAGATCTGAAAATTATGGGTGCCAGTGCTAGATAGACAACTGTCACCCAAAAGGAATGGGTCCCGATCAAAGCATGCATGCAGCGAGTTAGAATAACATGGTCCGCTACAACGCAGAAATGTGAAAAGCCCCATAGACTTGTATGGGCAGTGAGTTGACAAGCAGAAGTATTCTGCAATGCTTTTTATACAGCGTGAAAGGACCCTAATTAAAGGAAATTGCCTAGTCATCTGATTGCTAGTTGAAGCACAACTAAGCAACACAGAAAACAATAATGATTTGCATAAACCACCTACTGTCCGGAAGTGATACATTACCGATGTGGCTTCTAGACGTTCTTTTTGTAAAACTGTACTTGGCATGGCTCATGCCCACTGCAAAAATGATGTCAGTTCAAGTTCTGTGATTTAAAACACAAGCAAATGTGGCCGACGACAAACTAAGTATTGGGTTGCCCTAGCCAAAGTCCTGACCTGGACCAATACAGCAAAGGCAAGACCTGAATCGGGCAGCTCCTTAACAGTCATGGAAGATCTTGATCAAAATATAGGAGGTGTTTGTTTTCATATGATGTTGTTCGGTCGGCTGCCCATACATTACATGATGAAATTGATCAGGAATCGGCCTAGCGATGCTGCATCCACCACCTCGCCGACCCAACGCTGCCCCCCCCCCCCCCCCCCAATGTTTAACCTCTTAAGGACCGTAGGCTTACACCCCTCTAATGACCAGGCTATTTTTTACACTTCAGTGCTCTGCAGCTTTAAGAGCTTGCTGCAGAGCCATAGAAAGCAGCACACAAATGATACCTCACCCCCCCCCTTTTCTGCCCACCAACAGAGCTTTCTGTTGGAGGGCTCTGATCACTGCTGTAATGGTTTTTTTTATTATTATTATAAATGTTGCTACTTTCTATTTACTTTTAATACTTTCCGCTCTCCCCCCGCCAGCCAATCGCAGTGATCGGCTCTCATAGACATCAGCCTATGAGAGCCGATCGCTCTCTGAGCCTCTCAGGGACAGCCGAGTGTCACGGTCCTGGGGGAGCCGCCGCGTTCACGCCAATTGGTGTGAGGTGGTTGTTTAGAGGTTACCATGCTCCGCGGTGCCAAGTGCATTCTATACATTACCTGCTCATGGCCTCCGCTTGCTCCAAGCCCCCTCCGCCGTCCATACACTTTCCTTACGTGGTTGCCTAGTAAGGATGTGTGTGTGACATCACACATGTGCCCTTGTTTCTAGGCAACCACGTGAAGTGCGTGTACAGACAGTGGAGGGAGCTTGGAGCAAGCAGAGGCCATGAGCAGGTAATGTATAGAGTGCACTGGGCACATTTAAAATTAGCGGGGGGGGGGAATCTTTTTACTTTTCTTGAAATGTGAAAATATAACTTTGCTCTAACAAATTAAGCTGAATTTTGTGTGACCTGTATAATCCAATTTCCATGCAGATATTTTAATCACAGTGGGAGAAGATAAAGTCGTCTGACAGCTGTAAACGTTAAGAAAGTCGCCACACGGGATTACGCAGAAATGTCACTCCTGCACAGCTTAATTTACCCTGAAAACGCTTGATAATGCTATTTAAAGGGACAGTGTACACAAAACAACAGAAATCATATACCATACCATCTTTGCATGACCACTTTTAAAGGAACTGATCCTGTCAAACTTTTCATGCCAACCACATAATACTGTATTAATAGCGTCACATTTTAAAGAGAAACTGTAGAAAAAATTATGTAATGAATTGCTTCATTATTTTTACTTAATTCATAAATGATTTAGTGTTTGCCCACTGTAAAGTCTTTCCTAGCCCTGATTTACATTCTGATATTTATAGTAGGTGGGTACATCTTTACTGCTGGCAGGTGCATCACTGGGGAATGTTTGTTTGCTATTGTTCTGAAGCCAGTAGATATAACTCCTGGTCCCAGAATGCACTGGGAGGAGAATGTTGGATATCTAAACAGCCTAGGCTGTGACATCAATGGGAGGACAGGGTTACATATGGATATACAGGAATATAAAGATATAGGGAAGTTGTAACATTCATTTACTTTAAACATTGTTAAAGTACAGCTCTTTACCAGCTCTATTACAATCGGTAGGAGACGAGGGCAGAAACTCACTTGCTTACCATTATTATTAATATTTATATAGCGCCAGCATATTAAGCAGCGCTGGACAATAAATAAGGCTACGGACAATGATAATAGGGGTGGCAAACAACACAATAGTGGTAATAAGCAGTATGAAATACAATGCCAGATCATACACTGGAGTAGTAGTCCAAGTCATTTACGTGCACTGTGAGCAGAATAAACGATCAGGTAGGATACTCAAGGAGGGAGGGCCCTGACAAAGGCTTACAAAGGAGTGGGTGAGGACACAAAAGGATGGGCCCTGCGTTGAGACGTTGTAAGCAGAGTTGGGGCATCGACGAGGTGGGATGGGCCTTCTTGATGAGGTGAGTTTCGAGAGATTGTTTGAAGGAGCTGAAGGAGGAGGCAAGCCTAATGGGCAGTGGAAGAAAGTTCCATAGGATAGAGGCGGCTCTAGTGAAGTCCCACAGTCATGTAAGATGCGTGGGGTTGTTATAATGAGGTCATTGGAGAAGTGGAGTGGGTGTCTAGGTATGTATCTGCTGACTTGGTCAGAGATATAGGTTGGTCAGGACTTGTGTGTGGATTTGTAGGCCAGGCATAGGATCCAAAGCCTGGCCTTATAAAACGCCACCCCCTTTCTTGGCAAGACTGCTGTGGTCATTTTTCTGAAGTGTTCCAAAACTCTGTGGCCACCGCAATCCGCATTGCCGTGGCCCACCTCAAGCTCAGAATCTACCTATTAGGCCATGGCTGCTGAGCTGGGGGAGGGCCGCCGGGGTGGTCACAGAGCTTCAGAACACTTAAGAAAAAAAATGTCATGGTGGTTTTGCTGAGGGAGGGAGCAGCGTTTCAAAGGAGGAAATTATAGTAACTGGCATATGTAAAGACAATGGAATGGCTTGGTCCTGCTGAAAGAATTTTTTTTTGTGAGCACAGCAGAAGGTTGAACGTTTGAAAACACTGTCCCTGGCTCATTTAAATTCAGGCCATTATAGACGATCTTCACAGCAGCTAAAAGCTATTTTTAGCATCCTTCTAAAGGAATCCTGTAGTGAGAGGAACACGGGATGCAGATTTACTCTCCATTAGTCACAGACCACTAAGGGTAAGTTATTAAAACAAAAGCCAAATATAAAACAAACTCTTCCATTAGCAACTAATCAGATTTCAGCATGTATTGCTAAGGAGAGAGATGGACAAAAAGCATAAATGAACATTTATTGGTTGCTAGGGGCAGAGCCATGTCCTTTCCTCATATTGCATTAGATAGACTGTGATTAGTATTAAGGGCCTTCTAGCAATTTATAAATTATTCATGAAAAAGAAAACTTGCCTAGATGAACATCCTGAGCATCTTCACATAGGCCAAGTGTTCAGTCTCTATAGGATAAATAGAAGCAGGCTGTGTGTCTGCTACCAGTTCCCTGTAACACTCCCAGCATAATGGCAGCTATCTGTGATAGATGCTGGAGGCCAGTAGCCAAAGACAGCAAGCAGCGGCATTGATTGGCAATATGTATGTGACAGAAGGTACAGTGCAGCCTCTGGGCTACAAATCACATCAATATCCACAACATCTTATCTACAGTATATATACTCACCCTACAGGAGCAGTCTCATCACTGTACCAGACACATGGCCGGTGCCTGACGGAAACCCACCTCAGGTGTATTATACATCCTATTTATCCTGGGCTGCTGCAGACACAGCCGGAGCAGTGAAAAGGGCGCTTTTTTAAATAGGATGCTTCTTAACACTGGACTTTAAGTGCACCTGAACTGTTGCATAGGAAAGAAGGAAAACAGAGAGAAATGCACCCTGTATGTATTTAGAGAGTTTAGCCTGTCTAATTTCCCCACATCTGTGACTGATCACAACTGTAATTTGCTCTTTCAGCTGTGTCAGCTGGCTGCCCTGGCAGAGCAGCTAATTTGTAAATACAGCATGTTAACCCTCTGTCTGTTTTCATAAAAGCAGGAAGTAGACACACTGCAGAGTTCATTCCAGGGAGGAGTTCATTGATGAACATTGGGAGAAAAGGCTACTATAACTGGTCTAGGGCTGGTCAATGAGATTCAAATAATTTCTAGTTGATGCTGGATTATGCAAATGTTGTATGCAAATTTTTGCATCTTAAAAAATGGATCAATTTAATTTTACTCTGGATTTTATTGGTTCATTTTCAAGCTGCATACAAAATTTTCATAATGCTGCATCAACTCGAAATTATTTGAATCTCATTGACCATCACTAGTCTGGTGTTATCCCAAAGAGGAGCTACTGCAGGAAAACAATGCCAGCCCTGAGAGAAACTGTCAGAACATATTGTGCATTACAGCTGTGCATTTGCGGACCAATTAAGAGTGCTGATTTTGACCCCTGTCTACACCCCAAAAAAGTTCAGTAGCATTTTATTGTTAAGGGGAAAAAAAAAAGATTTTGCATCTCTAACTTTTAAAACAGCTGGTACCATAGTGTGGCTTAACAATCAAAAAATAACAACAGAACTAGAAAAACTGGACCATTTCCATGGACCAATCAGGTTTCAGCTGATAGAGGAAGCAAGTACTCGGATTCCTAGACAATTGCTACACCGATGCATTGCTTGCCTGTGGATTGTTGTGATGAATTAGCCCCAGTGTGTTTTTTTCTGTTTATCTGAAGAGCAGAGGAAGCCTGGTCTTTGTGTTACACAGATATTTTCCTATGAAAGTCTTTTAGCTGAAAAGATTGATCCTTTCAGTACATGAAATCTAATTGCAGTGTGGCTGACTCAATTTCCAGAGGGATTTCTTAAGAGCAGGACAGGAAATTGGAGCCAGAGAAAAGTGCTTGAAAGCAAGTAAAGATGCAGCTAACTGCTAAGAGTTCATTGCTTTCTGGAGAATACTGGATTAAAACACTACCAATGCTTTGCCTTCAGACTACGCTTGGCTCTCCCTGGGGACGGCAGATATGCATAAAAGGATTACCCTGGTATGAGACAGCACACACAATGCTACATGACAGGTTTAGGTTATATATCCTATAGGAAAGTAGCACAAGTGCACAGCAAAAGAGGACATTTCTATGTATCTGGTTCATGCACAGAGTTAAAGAAGAACTGTAGTGAAAATGTCATCCTATGTAATAAAATGCAAGTGTCCCTGCGTCTGTCCCTGTGTCAGTGCTTTGCGCCACTGTGCATGTCAAGCACTGACAGCCGTTGGGACAGGACGCAGTGCGGGTTGGCCATGCGGGTGGGCGTTGTGTGTGTGCGCGGCGGGCGGGTGCGCGAACTGACTGGCGGCGGTGGCGGCGTGAAGAGACCTAGAGCCTGTTTTTAAACAGGCTTAGGTCAACTAGTAATGAATAAAATTGCTCATTGTCTACAATACTCATGTATAGATTATTTAGTCAGCATTTGCCCATTGTTAAATCCTTCCTGTCCCCGAGTTACATTCTGAAATGTATCCCTGGTGGTGACCTCTTTAGTCCTGCAATGTAGTCTGTACAGAATATTCATTACGGAGGGTAGGGACACACTAGGCAGTGCGGGGAAGGTTGCGTTTTGCAGCATATGCATTTGTGCGTTTCCTGTGCACTTGCATTTTTCCCTGCTTATGCATTTTACGTGAATTTGAATGCGTTTGCGGTTCGCATATATAAATTGCATATACGTTTTGTATGCATTTTTTAATGTGTTTCATGCAAATCACTAGGAAGTCAACAGGAAGCGGAAATACATCATCAAACTTGTTTAGAAAAAATAAAAGAATACAAAATGCAATAAAATGCAATACCCCTGCGTCACCACCATATGCAACAAAACATGCCACACACTGCAGAACGCAAACAGATGCGTTGTTTTTATGCGGCCCATTGACTTGCACTAGGTGCGTTAACGCTAGCGTTTCTGCCTAGTGTGTTCCCAGCCTGAGAGTTCTATGCACAGAGGGAGATACTGCTAGCTGTTATTTCCCACAATGTGCACAGACAGCAAACTGTCAGGACCATGGTCCTGACATCACATTGTGGGAGGGGTTTCACCACAATATCAGCCATACAGAACGTAAATCAGGGTGAAAAAAGATTTTATAATGGGCAAACTGACTAAATCATTAACAAATGAGTCATTTGGAGATTGCGGTGCAGATGGCGTCTGGAAAGAAGTTATTGGGTGCTAATGTTAGCCATAGGTGGGGAGGTGTGAGGAGTAGGAGTATGTTAGTGTTAAGTTTAAAGTGCATCCGAGATGAACTTTTACTCATTGCATTATTGTGTTCCTTTCCTATTGTTTATAGGGCATTCCTCAAGCCAAATACTTTTTTTGTTTTTGTTTTAATACTCTAATTCCCTATAAACTAAACAAGTCACGCCCACAGGTTTTCAGAGAGCCAAGGCACTTTCAGACAGTAGCAAGGGCTCATGGGAGCTCAGTCTGGGCAGGAGGAGGGGGAGGTATTACTAGCCAGAGATTTCAGAAGCAGAGGGGAGGAGGGAGGGGATTAGGTTTTTCTGCTCAAGATACAGATAAGCCTGCCTCTGTGTAATGATTACAAAGAACATGGCTGCTCTCATTGTATCACAGGAAGAAATAATAATTTTCTATTAAAGCTGTTGCCAGCTAGATTTGCTGTGTAAACTATCTAAACTTTAGATAAGATATATAGACAAGTTACTTGTTATAGTTAGTTTTTCATCTCGGATCCGCTTTAAGTAGCGGTGGGTTAGCGTTAGGAGTAGGTGTAGGGAGGATTAGTGAGACAGGAAGGTGAAGTAAAGAGATGATAGAATATCAGTAAAATGACCAATATTTTACTATCTGCATTACCCAGCGCGTTCAATAGTAAAATATTAGTAATTTCCAGATGTCCTTTTTTTGTATATGCCTGCCAAACCCCACATGTGCATTCATGTGTGTGATAATGACATTGCATGCACCAAGGCTGTAGGACTGTTAACAAAAGAGCACACGAGAGGAGTAAGAGCACTGTCAGATGAGCAGGTATAGAATGCTGTCACATGGGGAAAGAGGGTGGGGCCAAGAGTGGACTTCCTGAACCCTACAGCTGACAGCCCCCTATACAGCGAGATTTTTTTGTCTGGAGCAATCAATAGTTTTGATTGCTTACAGAAGAAAATTGCTAGAGATTACTATCGAGTAGCCTTGTAGCGGCATCCCTCACGGGCAGATGCGATCATAATGATCGAATCTGCCTGAGAAAATTGAAAAGATGAGCACCTTCAGAGTTTTTGTTCTTATACCAAGAGTAATAAACATAATTAAATGCTTGACATCATCACAAAGAGGAATGCCCACTTCATTCAGGCTCTGGCCTTTACTGCAATTTAACAAAAACAATGTTGTGTACATGAACATGGAATTGCCGTTTCCCACTTACTGCATCTTTAGTTATCTTGCTTTCTCCAGGCAATTGAGAGACTTTCTCCATCACATCCAAAGCTCTTTGAAAGTAACCAGGTTTCCATATCAAGGGCATAAGAGTATAGACAGCCCTTAAACCTTGGGACAACTCTACTTTTCCTATTACAAAACAATAAAACAAAAAAAAAAAATCAGCAAGAAAACAGTTGAGTGTGAATCACAAATTGTATCTTAAACATTAAAACACAAACTGAGGAAGACAGAGTAGGGCAAAAAAACTAAAACTGTGTTTGAGTCCAGCTACCTACCAACCTATTCCTTCCCCTCCACCGGGATGACTTGTATCCTGTACCCTAAACACTACTAACACCTTGTGCCACAAGAGGTCCTTGCTCTGCATTAGGCTGGGATATTCACTTATGATTGCCCTCATGTTTTCTGCCCTATGGGCCCTTTTCCACTAGGAATCGCTAGCAATTGCAATTCAGTAAGTCCCTATATTTTTTTACACAATCGCGATTTTGCTATGCAATGCATTGCACAGCAAAATTGCTGTAAAAATCGCTCCGCAGTGTGATTGCACTTTTGTAAAAATCTAATCGTGGTAATGAAAAATACCTACGCGATTCCTATGTTATTTAGCAAACCCTAGTGATTTAAAAATCGCTAGCGATTTGCGATTTTGCCCTTATTCCTATTAGAGGCCGAGAAAGAGAGTAAAGTGGTATTGTCACCATAAAAATCAAATTTCAACAGCAACTGGTCTGAGTGTATTAAGTGATAAAGATGCTAATGTTGCATTCAAAAGTTTTTCTGCTGTTATGGTTTGTAGTTATCACATACTTTAGGAGCACTGGCCCTAGTGTCAAACAGCGCCAAAGAGTTGAATGCTGGGAGTTCTTTTTATCTATAATATATTCCTCCTCTTCCATTTATTTCCCTGCCTAGCTGCTTATCAGAAACACCCTCTGATTACTTGTGTTTTACAAGCAAGGCTGAGGTGACTCAGTGCAGTTATTAGAATACACCTCAGTGGGAGTGTCTGAAGACTCTGGGAGGAGGGCAGCTAATAAATACACAATGAGCAAGAGAAGGGAGGGGGGGAAACAAGAGTCAGGGAGGATATGATGTCAGCATTAGTTTGGCAAGATGGCCACTGCCTAGAATAGGATTCTCTGCTTTTCCTTCATATTTTTCCTTCTTCAAATTCACAGGAATCATTATGTGGATAGCACAATATATCTGTTAGGTAAGTAGAAGTAGTATTTATCTACTTATATATGTGTTTTTTATTTCTAGGTTAGCATGGGTGTCGCTTGTTCTATAAAAAAAAAAAAAACAGAAAAAAAGAGTTAAGGCCTTTTGCCACTGCAGCTGAATCGCAAAATCGCAAATCACTAGTGATTTTTAAATCGCTAGGGTTGCTACTTTATTATAGAAATCATGAGAAGTATTTTCCACTATAGTGATTCAATTTGCAAATCGCAATGACTTTCTGGTGCAATTTTAAGAGGGATAATGCAATGCAAATCAAAAATCCCAATCACATAACAAAATGAATGAAAAGTCGCAATCCCTGGCGTGTGTGACTGCGATTGCTAGTGGAAAAGGGCCCAAAAGAGAATTTCAGAATTCTGTTGCATTGAGCAGCAGAACTCAGATTCCTCTGCATCTCATTGGCCATCCATATAGAGCTGTTCAGGATCCTTAGTTCCTTATAGCAGATATGTCAGTCCTCAAAGGACATCAAAGTGCTTATATGGAACCTGGGGTGAGAGGGATATGGAGGCTGCCATATTTATTTATTTTAAACAATACCAGTTGCCTGGCATACTGCCGATCCCATGTCTCTCATACTTTTACCCATCGACCCTGAACAAGCAAGCAGCAGATCAAGTACTCTGACTCAGGTTTTTATTAGATTAGCCATATGCTTGTTCCAGGGTTTTGACTCAGACATTACTTATGCCAGAAGATCAACAGGGCTGCCAGACACCTGGCATCATTTACAAGGAAATAAATATGGCAGCCTCCATATTCCTTTCACCTCGGGTTCCCTTTAACCTGGAAACAAGAAAAGGTATAAACATAATTATATAAAATATACAGTATAATCATATGAACAAGACAAAAGAACAATTCACCTCTATGACAAGCATCATACGGTCAGAGCAGTGACAAAACCAGGTCTCAGAAATGGAGTTAAACTGTACTTTAAATGAAGTCACTTGTATTACCATATACTCAAATATAAGTCAACCTCGTGTGTAAGTCTACTCCAATATTTGACCCGCGTAAGCTGGAATTTTTTTTTATTGACTCAAGTATTAGTCTACCATGCAAACCTAATGACTGCACTTGAGGATCAGGAAGAATTGACAGGTGCACTTGGGGCCCAGGAGGGGTTAATGAATGCACGGCATACAGTATTGCAGCCATTAACCCCTCCTGTCCCTTGAGTGCAGCCAATAACTCCACCAGGTCCCCAAGCGCAGCAATTTTTCACCCCCTTCCGGCAACCCAGTATCCCCCCCCCCCCCCTGCCCCTTTCCTTGTTAATTGTTGTTGCTAGGGCTATTACACCTGTGCTTTCTTGGCATTTCCTTTATCAAGAAAGTGTCACTTCGCACTGGGTATATTGCTGCAAATGAGAATGTCACTAATAATATTATTATTGTTAGATTTATATAGCGCCGACATATTACGCAGCGCTGTACAATAAATAGGGTTACAGACAATGATAACAGGGGTGACAGAACAATACAGGTAATAGACAATAGATACAACAATACAGGTAATAGCAATAAGATACACAACACAATGCAGATAGTAGTACAATGCCAGATCATACACTGGAGTGGTAGTGGTAAAAATTACCAGTTCCAAATTCTGGGTAAAGTGCACACAGTCATGTATGATACACAAGGGGAGAGGGCCCTGCCAAAGGCTTACAATCTAGACGGAGGGGTTGGTGACACAAAGGAGGGGGTGCAGCAAGAAGTTATTGGCAGAAAGGATTAGGGCAGTGTTGAGTTGATGTAGGCCTCCTTGAAGAAGTGAGTTTTGAGTGCTTTTTTGAAGGTGGGAGCGAGCCTGATGGGCAGTGGGAGAGAGTTCCACAGGATGGGGGCAGCTCTAGTGAAGTCCTGCAGTCGTGCATGGGAGTGCGAGATGCGTGGGATGGTTAAGAGGAGGTTGTTGGAGGAGCGAAGTGGGCGGCCAGGTGTATATCTGCTGACCAGGTCAGAGATGTAGGTTGGGCAGGACTTGTGTATGGATTTGTAGGCCAAACATAGGACCTTGAAGCTAATTTTGAAGTGAATTGAAAGGCAATGAAGGGATTTGCGTAGGGGAGTCGTGGAGACAGAGCGGTGGGAGGAGTAGATGAGTCTGGCTGCTGCGTTCATGATGTATTGTAGGGGGGCTATGCGGTTTTGAGGGAGACCTGACAGGAGGGAGTTGCAGTAGTCCAGGCGGGAGATGATGAGGGCATGGACAAGGAGTTTGGCAGTGTCTGGGGTCAGGAAAGGCCAGATCTTGGAGATGTTGTGTAGGTGGAAATAGCAGGCCCTAGCTACGGCTTGGATGTGGGAGGTGAAGGAGAGGGCCGAGTCCAGGGTGACACCCAGGCAGCGGGATTGTGTGGTTGGATGAATGATTGTGCCATTGACAGTGACGTAGAGGTCATACACACATTACTCAGTGTGCTCAGTGTTGCTCGTGACTTATGTATAAGGCGACCCCTGAACTTTTATTTAGTGAGTCAGACCTACATTTCTAGAATTATAGTCTAGTATTTACAGTATATTTAATTCTAGCAATATTCTACTGACTTCCTGATAAATCTGTCACACATGAGCTTCCCTAATGCTCAGAATACTCTTAAGAAAAGCAAAACTTTTGTTGAAAACATGATTTATCAGTGCTACTCAATACATTCTGTAACTTAATGTTATAAAAATGCCCTTTACATTTCGATTTCAATCGTTTTTTATTGGAATTTTTATGCCCTTTACATTTCACTGCCAGACATGGCAGGTCATTCAAAATGAGCCAACCTGAAATCGGAATATCTAGTTGCTGTTTGGATAATGACATACCCAAAGCTCTCGCTACAAGTCTGCATACGTACTGAACTGTTTATTTTCAGGTATACCTAGTTAACAGGTGCTTGATATTCTGTTTAGGTGCCATTGACAATAGGAGTAGGAGTGCAGCTAAGGCCAGGCAGATGTTAGTGGGTTGGTGATTGTATTATCAGGCGACCGGGGCAGATCGGGTAATATGTTGAAGAGACCATGCATGCTGTACAGTTTGCTGTCTCCCAGGTGCTCTGGTCTGGCATGTGTCGGAGCGCATAAACAAATTGATGGGTGGGGCTGGGAGGCCCCAGCTGGCTTGGTGCACATTGGTACCAATGACAAGGTTAGTGGAAGATGGAAAGTCCTAAAAAAGGATTTTTAAGGAACTAGGAGAAAAACTCAAGGCAAAGTCCTCCAAGGTGATGTTCTGTGGTTGAACATGATGTATGTATGTCTTTTTTCAACTCAAATAACTATGTACCTATGTAACTGCCAATGCACGTGCGTGAGAGTTGAATAAGTGCCCGAGAATTTGGTGCAGGAGGGTGGGTTTGGGCAGTTGTGAATATAAGGAGCCCCTAATAATGGGGACCTAATACAAGTTTTACAATGCCCCCCCCCCCCCCCCCCGCCCCCCGCACTCTATACACAACAATTAGTACAGCTCAACAACACCTGCCAAGGAAAGCCACAGAGTCAAATGTGTAAAATGGGAATAGGATACCATTTTATTAATGTTCACTACTATTCAAAGCATCTATAGAAGTGATAACTGCATTACCAGCACAGGACCAATAGAGACCTAATAGTAGTTGAGGGAGGGCTCCTCTAGCCCAAGGGCCCCGGTGTGGTCACAACCTCTGCATGCTCTATTGCTGCTACGCCACTGGGTTTGGGTTATTGATGCGTTACCACTGTCAGAAGCCTCATACTGCACCTGCGCAGGACATGCTTGACAATGGTAATGCGTACAAGGATGTGCATGGCCAGGGGCTGACCCTCAGTCGGCCGAAAACAAAACTAACCTGTGACGGGGCACCGGAGAATAGTTGAGGGCCGGCAAGGACACAGGATAGCTGCAGGGAGCTTAGGGAAACCCCAGATAAGTGTCATTTGTTTTCCCCATCATGGTTAAGGTCCCCTTTAAATTAGAAAGGTGTAAAGAACACATAGAAAAAAAATATAAGGGTAGAAGACCGAGAGCCCAATATAGTGTAGTATGTATTAGACAGAGAGGGGATGAAATATGAAATGTAAGTATTATACTCACAAAACTGGGTTACCTCCAAGGTAACCACTGTTAAGGCAGGTGGGGAGAACAAGCCTGTCCCCACTCAGGATTAGGACGTCGCTCTCTGTGGATAGGAGGAAAAAATAGGGTATGTCACCCTTCCACCAAGGGTGGACTTCTAGATGCGCAGAGATGTACAGAGGCGCCGGTAGGATAAAAGTCACTAAAAAGCTTAAAAATGTTTGGACTGCGGTGGTGGACCAGACAACCCCAAACAGACACATGTACTGTCGGAATTCACATAATATACAATTTATTCATATACTAACTATTTGACTCCGTGCTGTGTTTTGCTCCTGTTATTTATTGCCTGAGGAAGCGGGCTCTTGCCTGCGAAATGCGTTGCGACTTTCATTGGGAGTATATGAATAAATTGTATATTATGTGAATTCCGACAGTACATGTGTCTGTGTGGGGTTGTCTGGTCCACCACCGCAGCCCAAACATTTTTAAGCTTTTTAGTGACTTTTATCCTACCGGTGCCTCTGTACATCTCTGCACACATAGAAAAAAAAGACCAACAATGTAACCATCAAGACTCACTTCCCACTAGATGCACTTTGAAGTGATTTCTGAAGCGCTCACATTAGTGTCGCCCATCAGGATTAAACTTGAACCTGCAGGTGTCACTGCAGGTAATGAATACTGTACAGACGCGTTGCATATTGTTGCTACACGATGGGGAGAAGGACCACTGTGCAGAACGGTAAGGAAGGTAACAATGCATTGAGGATCACCTGGACATCCACTACATCCTCAGCTAAGATGCTCTGACCGGCCGACTTTTCGAAGGTTAGTATAGGTTGTCTATATGGCTTTAGACTTAGAGAGTCTGAAGCTTAAAAAACTAGCTCTTTTTACCTTGAAGTCCTCTTCAGCAATAATGCCAGAGCTGAAATGCCACATTCTCGCGGCACAACGAGGTCTTAATCACCCCGAAAATTCCCGGGGCAAGATTTGGGGCTCCTTCTGGGTAGAGGCCTCTACTCGCGTCAATCTCCGCGGATCTCTGCCTTCTCCCGCCTCTCTCAATCTTCATTCACTGAGAGGGGCGGAGATCTGCGGAGATTGACGCAACTCGAGGCAGAGCTACAGCACAAGGCTCTGCCTCCCTGGGCAGAAAGATCCACAACCCGGAAAGTCATGGATTTTTGCCCCAGGACTTTGGGGGGTTAAAATCTTATTGTGCCACAGAGATGCGGCATTTCAGCTCTGGCATTAATGATTAATCACATAGGAAGTGGAATGAAGACGGGCAAGCAGCTCCAGCACAGCAGCCGAGACAGTTAAAGTACAAATGCTGCTCTCATGCTGGGCCCCGCTAGAGGATATATTTGTTAGCGCAGATCAATTAGCAGGGAGGGGTTCTGCCCCCGAAGGGGTGGTCTCAGCGACTGGCCAGTGGCTGTAATTTTTCTGGGGATGGGGCCCCAGGATTACCTTTGCCCCGGGGCCCCATCGGCGGTTAAACCGTCCCTGCCCAGTGTAACAAGTTAGAACTCTTTACTGAAAAAAAAATATGCAGAGATATATCATACACCACCAGCAGGAAATGCAGGTTATGTAGAACAGAGAAAAAAAATACAGAAAAATACAGGAAATCACAATACCATAGAGATCATCACAGCACATTACAGACCGTGACCTCTTGTGGTTGCTTTACTATACTGCAGTTTAGGTAATTCTGTTGATGCTGCCAACAACTATAGCACTAACCACAGCAGACAGCAATCAGCAGCAGCTGATTTGAAACTCAACTCTGTATTCTACAGCCTATAATTCACAGGAAACTCAGCTTCTGTATAAAAAAAAAAAAAACAGTAACATTTCTTGCCTGTCCTATTTTCCAAGAGTTAGACAGTTTTAATTAAAATGGTATATTTTCAGCCATATCTGGCTTTTTTTTGCAGACAAACAAAATCCGGCATAATTATACGCTGACAAGCGGAGCAGCGGTATGAACTTTCAGCCTTGGCTTTAGTACAAGAAAACGCTACACATCTTGCAGGGAATAATCTTATCTTCAGAAGAAGCAGCTGCTGTGGTATTCATTACACCAGGCCCTAGTGCAGCTCTCCAGAGCAATTATCACCTTCATTCGTCCCACAAAAAAAATATTATTTTTCCCCTTTGGCAAAACAATCCCTCTATCTAGGGAACAGGCGGCGGCAGCTCCGCGCAATAAAATCCATGTGTTCCTGGAAACAGCCGGGCTGACTGCCATCTTCCCAATTCCAAAATGGCATCCGAGGCTCAGAGGGGAAAAGATCAGTCGAAAGTTCACAGACGCTGCTCATCTGCTCTCCTATATTTAGCCACGTGTGGCAGACTGAGCCCCCCGGGGCCTCTATTGGACAAGTCTGTTCAATTGGATTTTGCAAGATAGCAGGAAGCAGGACCTGACAGGATAGGCTACAGGGTTCAGAGACTGTCAATGTAATATGATGTGAATGGATCAGAGGCAAACGGTTTCTCTCCTGTGCACAGCGACTGTGACACAGCACAAGCTTAATGGAGAGTCCTCCTCACACAGCTCACCGATCTGCTGACTAAAACATTTTCTGTTTTAGATTTTCTGCGTATATTTGCTAAACTGGGTTATTATCTGTAACATAAGGGCAGGAGAGACAGCCACTCAGTCATGGCATGTTTGCTGCAGTCTAGAGAGAACATTGCCAGGAAATGTCTCTGAAATAAACGTGGGTAATTTAAATTAAGCATATAAACAAGGGTGTGGCTAGACACTATGTGACCCCATAGCATAGCCCCCCCCCCCCCCAAAAAAAATAAAAATAAAAATTGTAAAAGGTACCTTTATGCCCCAGGCAGCCCCACAGTATTGGTAGCTAGAAGTATCCCAGTACTACAAAAAATGGATGCTGGAGCATACACGACGAAAAATTTCATAGTAATTATTATGGGCCTACCTATTGGGGAGGCAGAGCAACAATGGAAACATATTATGCGCCTACCTATTGGGGAGGCAGAGCAGCAATGGAAACATACCAGAGAGCTACATTTCTTCCTTCCAGAGCTCCGCTCACTATTCTGCACTTCTCCATGAGGCCACTAGCAGAGCCCCCAATACCTGACTGAGATCACCAGACCCAATTAGCTACAGGCCCTACAGCAGCTGCTATGGCTGTGCCACTGCATATAAGTATATAATCAAATGCCACTGCATATAAGTATATAATCAAAGATTATCATCAATAGTAGTAGTGACTAGTGATAGGTTTTTAACTAGCAATGTCACATGTTCACTACTTTAATTTATAAAGTCTTAAAAAGAGAACCCGAGGTGGGCATTTTTGTAAAAAAACAAAAACATGCTACCTGATCCAGAGGGCTAAGCGGATCAGGTAGCCTCAATTACCGATGCTCTCTGCCACTCCTGCCTGCCGATTCTGTGTAATTGAATGAATTGCTTAGGACACCCATATATTAAATAAATGTGAGCCGTGTGCAGCAGTAAGAAGCCTAAAACTATGTAGGGTAAACAAAACAACAAATCAAACTGTCTACAATTCATCCTTAACCCTTTCTCCTGCTAAACATGTCCACCTGAAGCTGGTGTGCAGAAATACACCCGCGGCACCCGCTTACCACCAGCTGGGTTACAGAAATTTACAGATTTGATTTTCCAATCTAGGCCAAGTCCCTAACGTCAAACAAAATTGAAAGTCTAGCTCGCCACTGAGATATTAATTGTAGCAAAATGAGGCCACTGTTATTAATATGTATGTTAATATTATGAGAACCCAATATCAGAATATAACAAAATAGTGAAATAGAATATTTCTCAGATATCTCACAGTCTATTAAATTAATACCAAGAATATTAAGGAGACCCTAAAGCCAAAACAGTTCCCTTAGGCGGTACTCACCTCGGGAGGGGGAAGCATCTGGATCCTAAATAGGCTCCCCTCGTTGTCCTCCGCAGGCCCGTTCTAGTGCTGGGATCCCCAAAAACGCCTGTCAACAGCTTGCACAGGCCACTAGCACTGTCCTGCTCAGCTTTCCTCTGAAAACATAGGCCAGATTGGGTCTGCAAGTCGTCTGCACTGTTAGGTGCGAACCGCCTGCACAGCAGCACGGACATGATCAGGCTCTGCTATTTCCACAGAAGCCCGAGCAGGATGGTGCTAGTGTGCATGCACAGGGAGGCCACTCTTTGGGGACCCAGCACTGGAATGTGCTGACATACGAGGACAGGGGAAGCCTCTAGTCTAGAGAATACATGTCAAACTTCGGCCCACAGGCCAAGTTTGGCCCGCAGAACCATCAAATTTGGCCCGCAAATTATATTCCCACTTTGCATTGTTTGACCCTTTCTAGACCACCAACCTATATTGGAGGTAAAGCCCTAGATCACCGGGGAAGCCATATGGGGGAGGGAGGGGGAAAGCACTAGACACTAAGATAATGTATCGGGGAGGGAGGAGGCCACTACACACCAGGTCACTATATAGGTGGGGGGGGGGGAATTAGACACCAGGGAACTTTGGAGGGAGGTGGCCACTAGACATTGAGGTTCAGTGTTCTCCCCAGACCTTTTGGTATGAAAAAGTAGCCGGGTGGGACGAGATGGGAGAATGCTGGGCTGGTGCTTCTCTGCTTACAGCAGAGGAGGTGAGCAGATAACAGCCGGTTGATCATCAAAAGTAGCCGGGTGGAGCATCCGGCTAAAAGAGCCTGGTTGGTCCTCAAATTGGTCCCAGTGTTTAGTTTAGGCCCCTGACCTTTTCTTGTGTGTAAAACTGAATATGAAGTATGTGGACAGTTAACAGTGTAGCAGCAAAAGAAACAAAAATGCAAACTATGCTTCGCCCTTCTCGCCTTTTCATAGTCTGAAGTGAACAGAGAATCCTTGCAATGCAAGTAGATAGTAACAATGTAGGGTCATCTGGAAAGTAAGAGCCTTATTCATTTAATCAATTAAGGAAACAGTTTAAGTATTTTATTTTAGGAACTTCTGATTATGTTCCACATAATCACCTCCTTTATTAAACCACTAGTTGGTGGCGCACAGTACAATGCGCGAAGGAGGAGTGTGCACGCCATCACAATGGACATGGGAGGGCATCTCACTGCACATGCCATCCCAATCAGCACCGTGGCCAAACACAGCGGGGCAGGACGTGTCTGGGATGGAAGGACACACATACACATAGTGGCTGGGCTTTGAAATTATTATTACAGATTTGTCATATCTTTAATAAGGTTCTCAATCCCTTGGTTGTAGCAGCATTACACCCCTCAGCTATGAGTTGGAGGAATCAGGTTTGGGGCTTTAATGTTAGAGCTGCTGAACAAACAGTTACTGGCTTTCAGCAGTCATGTGACAAGCGGTGCAGGGAGAGAAGAAATTAATCTGACAGATGCAGGGTAAATTACATTGAAATAATACCTTGCGTGGCAGATAAAAGCAAACTAGCATTACTTTTTGGATGACTCTTGTATTTTTACCAGGTTCCCAGCACTGATTACTAACGGACACTCCTGATATCTAAGGAGTTTCATTAATCCAGCTTACAAAAACCTCTTACGGGATTGTTTAAAAAAATACAGCGTCTATCAAAAAAGGGCGCCTGGAAAAAAGGGCGCGGGGTATAGCCGAAATTTTAAGTTTTAATGCAAAACCATATTTATCTTTTAAGGGGTTGTAAATGAAAATTTAGTGCTAAATAGGTTAAATAAATGGAAATGAAATGGCAAAATACCGTCTATAACAACAAACGAATTCTGAAAAGAAACGTCAAATATCATCTATAACAAAAACGATAATTACACTTGTATTAAGCATAGCAATGCAATGGTAGGTTTTACAGATATTTTACTGTAATTATATCTAACTGTAGGCTCACACAGATCTCTCCCTATCCCTATCCCTAAGAGCTGGTCCACACTAGGTCCGGAAACGTATCCGTGGCTGCGTTTTTCAAACCTGATGAAAAACGGAGTCCCGGATACTAATGTTGAAAATAGCAGCCAGCCTCACCCAAGTAAAAAACAGGTCCGTCAGCGTTTGCGGGGATCCGTTTTCAAAACCTGAACGGAAGGTCCGGATCTGCTGCATTTTCACGCAACGGATCAGGACCACGGATACACGCAGGGGGTAGTGAAAGCAATGAGAAAACGCATCTCCAGCTCCACTGGCAAAAAACGGATGTTAAAACGGATAGCCTGAGCTTTATGATTGGCCCAAAAAAATCCTCCCACTCCTTCCTAATGATGGAGACGTTTTCTGTCAGGGAAAAACCTGAACGGAAACTGATGCAAAACTGATGCACTTTCATCAGTTTGCAGTACGGTGGGTACTTCCCCTGATCCGGACTGCAGTGTCCGTCCTGCAACTGTGTCTAGTGTGGACCAGCCCTAACCCCTAGACCCCTCTTTGTTTAAATATATATAATTTAATAAATTGTATATATTACATATATTGTGCTGTAACTATACCTAACCTTACTCTCACACAGTGCCCTCCCTGTACCTATCCCTAACCCCTAGACCCCCCTGGTGGTGCCTAACCCTAAGACCCCCCTGGTGGTGCCTAACCCTAAGACCCCCCTGGTGGTGCCTAACCCTAAGACCCCCCTGGTGGTGCCTAACCCTAAGACCCTCCTGGTGGTGCCTAACCCTAAGACCCCCCTGGTGGTGCCTAACCCTAAGACCCCCCTGGTGGTGCCTAACCCTAAGACCCCCCTGGTGGTGCCTAACCCTAAGACCCCCCTGGTGGTGCCTAACCCTAAGACCCCCCTGATTGCGTATATTATACTGTAACTATACCTAACCCTCCCTGTACCTATCTCTAACCCCTAGACCCCCCTGGTAATGCCTAAACCTAACCATCCCCACCGCACAAACACCCTAAACACATATAAACAATATTATATTTAATCCTTAAAATACTTCTCTACAAATAACATGAATAAAATAATTTATATATTTGTAATAGAATAAATAGCCTTAATATAGCCTTAAAATCACGTATACATTAATATTATAAATAGAGAAAAGTATATATAAATATATACAATACAATAGATAGCCTTACAAGCATTAGAAATCTTAAAATAACAGTAACATTAAAAGCGATATTTTAGTAACTATAATCGACGCATTATAAGTGTAAAAAAACTTAAAATAACAGTAATATTAAAAGCAATATTTTAGTAACTATAATCAACGCATTATAAGTCTAAAAACAAAGTTAATACCAAAAGCGATGTATTTCTAATACAATAAGGTTGAAAATGGTATTTACGCATTATACATATGAAAACTTATTTTTAAATGATGAAAGAAGTGTAAACGAAAATTTTGTTGTTATACCTTTGTAAGTGAAATTTTTAAACTAAATAATAAGTAAAAACTGATATAAGCGAAATTTAAAAACGAAAAAATAAGTATAACACAAACTCAAAACGAACTTGTAAACGATATTTGTTATAAACCTTATTCTGTAAACGAAAACTGTTGTTAACATGATCCCTGTAACCGCTATTTCTCGGGCGCCCTTTTTTCCTGTCGGGCGCCGAATAGCCGATATTTTGCATTGCAGTCTATGGCAGCGCCCTTTTTGTCCACTATCCCTGTGCGCCCTTTTTTACTAGCCCGAAAAATACCATCTGTAAAATAATGTTCTTTAAGACAAACAAATGTATATGGAGCGCAAGAATGAGATAACAGAGTGTTTAAACGTTCACAGACAACATGATGAATATCAGTCACAATTTATGTTCGGATAAATCTTCTCACTGTCAGTTATTGGGCTCTGGGGATTATGCTGGAAACTGCAGCAGCAGCAGTAATGTGAGGATGAAATGACTTCAAAAATATATTCTTTTCTTAAAGGCCCTTCATGGAGAGCAATTTGATATTCCACTACCACTGTTGGAATTCCTCTAATAGCAGCAGAAAACTATAATATCCCAATCTAGAGGTGGTTGGTGCGAATAGAAGGTTGCTGAATAAAGCCAGGCCACCCCCTTCCCTGTTTGCCTGCTCTCTTGCCTCCTGATTCAGACATTCCACAAGGAAGCACAGAATGAGTTGCTCCAGTGACTGCACATATTAAAAGGGGTGCATACAATGGTTTTTGTAGGGAAATGTCAACTATTTTCTGTGTTAGTCAGTATAAATGGGACATGCCCCACAGCGAGTTTAAGGCAGGGGTGGGCAAACTATGGCCCGTGTGGATATTTCAACCGGCCCGCTAATGCAGGGCCGGATTCTGTGGATCTTGTCCCCACAGTAGATGAACTGGTGATGTGGAGTCCTACGGACACCATGCCAGTGCAGAGCAGTTGTGGGAGTCTATGTAGAGTCTGCCCGAAGGGCTACAGTTAAAATATATATATTTTGTGTGAAACATTATCAGTACTTTTGGGGAAATGCTGCCACATTATCAGTACTTTTGGGGAAATGCTGCAAGATTATGTGTATTTGGTGGGGAATGTTGCATCATGTGTATTTTGTGAGGAATTAAAACTTGGGGTACATTTCCGGGATGGGGGGGGGGTACCTTGGCTACCTACACTGGTCTGGCCCCTCAGTAAAATTTAAGATTGAAGAGTCAAAAAGTTTGCCCACCCTCAGGTTTAAAGAGAAACTACGACCAAGAATTGAACTTTATCACAATCAGTAGCTGATACCCCCTTTTACATGAGAAATCTTTTTCTTTTCACAAACAGACCATCAGGGGGCTCTGTATGGCTGATATCGTGGTGAAACCCCTCCCACAAAGAAATTCTGAATACGTATTCTTGGCAGTTTCCTGTCTGTGAACCCTGTTGCATTGTGGAAAATAGCTGTTTACAGCTGTTTCCAACTGCCAAAAAAGCATGCAGCAGCTACATCACCTGCCCACAGTAAAAATGTTACCATGTAATAAATGTCAGAATGTAAATCAGGGATTTAAAAGATTTTACAATGGGCAAACACTGACTAAATCATTTATACATAATTATTGTAAAAATGAAGCACTTTTTTTTATTACATTATTTTCACTGGAGTTCCTCTTTAAGGGGTCAGGTCATTTGTGCCTTGACATATATCCAACCCTAGAAAAGGAATCTCATTCCTCACTCAAGTATTTTAACAGTCATTACTTCACTGCAGTAACTGACAGGTAATCAGCTGTGTGCACAAAATTGATGGCAGTTAGAACGTAGAAGTTAAAAAGACTGTGAGATTGATAGGTGGATTTTCTGATCATTTGTGTGGCAAGTATGCTGAGGATTTTATGTTGCGTCAGTTACCTAAATGAGCAGTCCAGTGAGATGCCATGTGGTCTGTACTGATATTTTATAGCAGATTCCACATAAAACTTACCAAGCAGTGAGTAGCCATAGACCTGTGAGCTGTACCCCACCGTGTTATCTTGACGTAAGCCGGCAATCAGCAGTGAGGCCCCAATGTTCTTCTCCAGCACCCACTAAATAGACAAAAATAAAACCAAAATAATTCATGAAACAGTTAACAAGAGGCTGGCGGAATAAAGTAGAATTTGGTTAGCACTGGTTGGGTTCCAGCTGGTAGTGTTGTAGGAAAGATATAACCGCTTTTCAGTGATATTGCCTTTACCTCTGTAAGGTTTAGCTGAACTGAACTCCTGATGTGACTTTATGTTTATTGTTCCATAGTTTCACAAATGTATTTCTTTTAGGGACAATGACCAATGAGTGAGAATTTGCATTGACAAAATACGCATTAATACTGAAAGCAATGCAATTCCAATCTAATAGTTTCTACTGAATGTGGTTTTTGTAGACCGATCCGCTAAATCCATAAATACATTTGGACAGCTTGCTGAAGATTTTCGCACCACACACCAGTTTCTAATATACTGATTTTCAATAACGCTAGGCGTAATAACCCTCCCCTATCAGCTCCTAACAATAACCTCCTCCCTTATCTATGCCTAACACTGAAACCCTCCAACCCAGTGTTCCCCAACCCTGTCCTCAAGGCCCACCAACAGTTCATGTTTTGTGGAAATCCACACAGGCAGTTAACCAGCTCTGCTGAGACACTAATTACCTCACCTGTGCAGGCTTGTGGTTTTCTGCAAAACATGTACTGTTGATGGGCCCTGAGGACAGGATTGGGGAACTCTGCTCTAACCTACATAAACCAGCTACCCCACTGCTCTGCCGATAACTCATTGCCTAACAAAACACCCTCCCCTCCAGCTCATCCGATAACTCTGCCCCTGCAGCTTTTTTGGAGTAATTGCACTCCAATACGAAAGATAGGAGTACTGCAATATCGCTTTTCAAAAGCAATGTTGCAGTGACTTTGAAGGCGATTCTTCTGTTTACTGGCATGTGACTATGTAGCTACAATGTAATGGCATGTGACTATGTAGCTACAATGTAAGGGCATGACTGTAGCTACAATGTAAGGGCATATAACTATGTAGCTACAACGCAAGGGCATATAACTATGTAGCTACAATGTAAAGGCATATGACTATGTAGCTACAACGCAAGGGCATATAAATATGTAGCTAAAATGTAAGGGCATATGACTATGTAGCTACAACGCAAGGGCATATAACTATCTAGCTACAATGTAAGGGCATATGACTATGTAGCTACAATGTAAGGGAATATAACTATGTAGCTACAACGCAAGGGCATATGACTATGTAGCTTCAATGCAAGGGCATATGACTATGTAGCTGCAATGTAAGTGCATGTGACTATGTAGCTGCAATGTAAGGGCATATGACTATGTAGCTACAATGTAAGGGCATATGACTGTAGCTACAATGCAAGGGCATATGACTATGTAGCTACAATGTAAGGGCATATGACTATATAGCTACAATGTACGGGCATATGACTATGTAGCTACAATGTAAGGGCATATGACTATCTAGCTACAATGTAAGGGCATGTGACTATGTAGCTACAATGTAAGGGCATATGACTATGTAGCTACAATGTAAGGGCATATGACTGTAGCTACAATGCAAGGGCATATGACTATGTAGCTACAATGCAAGGACATATGACTATGTAGCTGCAATGTAAGCGCATGTGACTATGTAGCTGCAATGTAAGGGCATGTGACTATGTAGTTGCAGTGTAAGGGCATATTATAGACTATGTAATGTGAACCAGCCCTTCGCTACATAGTCATTGTAGCTACATAGTCACATGCCCTTACATTTCAGCTACATCATCATATGCCCTTACATTGCAGCTACATAGTCACATGCCCTTACATTGTAGCTAGATAGTCATATGCCCTTACATTGTAGCTACATAGTCATATGCCCTTACATTGTAGCTACATAGTCATATGCCCTTACATTGTAGCTACATAGTCACATGCCCTTACATTGCAGCTACATAGTCATATGCCCTTGCATTGAAGCTACATAGTCATATGCCCTTACATTGTAGCTACATAGTCATATGCCCTTACATTGTAGCTACATAGTCATATGCCCTTACATTGTAGCTAGATAGTCATATGCCCTTACATTGTAGCTACATAGTCATATGCCCTTACATTGTAGCTACATAGTCATATGCCCTTACATTGTAGCTACATAGTCACATGCCCTTACATTGTAGCTACATAGTCACATGCCCTTACATTGTAGCTACATAGTCACATGCCCTTACATTGTAGCTACATAGTCACATGCCCTTACATTGTAGCTACATAGTCATATGCACTTACATTGTAGCTACATAGTCATATGCCCATTGCAGCTACATAGTCATATGCCCTTACATTGTAGCTAGATAGTCATATGCCCATTGTAGCTATAGTCATGCCCTTACATTGTAGCTAGATAGTCATATGCCCTTACATTGTAGCTACATAGTCACATGCCCTTACATTGTAGCTACATAGTCACATGCCCTTACATTGTAGCTACATAGTCACATGCCCTTACATTGTAGCTACATAGTCACATGCCCTTATATTGTAGCTAGATAGTCATATGCCCTTACATTGTAGCTACATAGTCACATGCCCTTACATTGTAGCTACATAGTCATATGCCCTTACATTGTAGCTTCAAAGTCATTTTGTAGTGTGAACCAATTCTTACATTGTAGCTACATAATCATATTGTAGTGTGAACCAGCCCTTACATAGTCATTTGCCCTTACACAGTAGCTACAGCCATATTGTAGTGTGAACCAGTCCTTACATTGTAGCTACATAGTCATATTGTTGAGAGAACAAGCCCATACATTTTAGCTACATAGTCATGTCGCAAGAACCAGCTCATACATTGTAGCTAAGTCTTAAAATGTGTGTACATTGTATGGCATATATAGAGGCTTACCGTTAAGGGAGGGTTTCCTGAAAGATATTTGTGCAGCGCATAGAGGGACAGAAGCTGTGTAGAGACTTTATCAAAGCTCTCTTGTAGCATAATCTCAATCACCACGGAGACAGCATCTGCAGAGAAGAGAGAAGGTGATTCATGCAAAAATGTAAACAGTGTGGGACCAATCTTCTGCTGACATCTTGATAACTATTTTATGAACTTTAATCCGACACTCCCCAGAGGTTTAAGGGGGTCTGTGCTGCCAGGTTTGCCCTGTCTGTTATTAAAGTTCTCCTAGCTAGCTGCTGACCCCTGCAGCTCCTCTCAGACTGCATCATGTGGATGATGATGAGATGAGGAGGAGTTTGGACAGCTGTCTCTCCAATAAAATTGTGGCATTCTGCCACAAATAAATAGGATACCGTATTGGTGTAGGATCAGTAATAAAAGGTACCGTAAGTATATATAGGGTTTACAACAACACACTTAGAGACTAAATACATTTGGCCACATGCGCCACAGTATGTGACGGCGCGAAACGGCTGTCGACCTCCCCACCTGCCTGTACCTCTCTCTGCCTTGCAAGTGATATGTAATGTATGCCTTTTACATTTTCTAAATAAAAGTGGAGTTTTATTAAGGGATGTGCAAGGCCTCTTTTTTTATATACTGAACTTACAATTTTGTTTGGCCTGTTGCACTCCCTCAATGGCTTTTCAGCCTCCTGTGCAGGGTCACTTTTTCTACTGGTTTATATTTTTTGCCTTAAATTTACTAAGGATATTTCCTGCCTTTAAAGCGGAATATAACCCTGCATTTCAACTTTGCTCTAAAACATTATTTACAGTATATTATATGCAACCAGCATTTTTTTTTTACTAGACCAGCATTGGAAGGGTTACACAGGGCTTTAAAGTCCCTAGAGATTTCTGCAGACGCATCCGAACTTTAGTTAGATACTTTTTGTTTACATAAATGTATCTAAGTGTTTATTGTGACTCATCTCTCTCACTGAGAAGGAGTTGGAGGACAGCCAAAGAGTGTGTAACATTTCTAAATATATACATATAACTAAATAGAATGTAACTATCTGAACGTCTGCATGTTTAACCCTTCCAATGCTGGTCTAGTAAAAAAAAATGCTTTTTGCATATAATATGCTGTAAATAATGTTTTAGAGCAAAGTTGAAATGCAGGGTTATATTCCGCTTTAATAATGTTTCTAGAGTTATCACCATGGTGATAAGGCATGTAGTATTCAGGAAACATTTTACTTCAGGTAAACCTAAAGTTAGCTCTTCTGTCTTTAAGTTAAGGCGAGATCTCTAAAGTTAACTCTTCAATCCTTAAAATAACTCCAGAATTCTAAAGTTAAAAGCAGGCTGTTAATTAACCACATGTGAAAATAATTACAGAGGAGGTAACTTAAGGACTGAAGTGATAAGACTTTGGCCTCAATTCACTAAGATCATGCTGGAGATAAGGCAAGAGAAAACTTACCTCCACACAGTGAGATAGTTATCTTATCTCTTCATTCCTTAAGTGACCTCCTCTCTAGTTAATTTACCTCCTCTGTAGTTATTTTCACACTCAGTTAATTAACAGCCTGTCTTTAACTCTGGAGTTATTTTAAGAATTGGAGAGTTAACTTAAACACAGAAGAGTTAACTTTAGGCTTGCCTGAGGTAAAATGTTTCCTGAATACTACATGCCTTATCACCATGGTAACAACTCTAGAAGAGTTATTAACCTCCCTAGCGTTCTGGACGAGCTCAGCTCGTCCAGCAAAAACTTGCTGAAAGTGTTTTGGACGAGCTGAGCTCGTCAATTCCGCCAGGGAGATTTCCTGTTTCTCTGCACCGCCCGCTGCAATTTTCCCTCATCAGAGGGATTCCCCAGGATGGCTGGATGCCTGACTGCACGCTGTGGGTAGCGATCTGTGCTACCCCAGGCATACAGAACAAGCATCCAGCCACCCTGGGGAATCCCTGTGCAGCTGGCGGGGCAGAGAATGTGCTGCGTGCAAGGATTCCCCCTATGTGTGCGGACGGGTGTCCACTCTGTGCAGGGGGATTCCCTATGCGGGCTGGTAGTGGCCGGCGGGGATCCCCTCTGTGCAGCAAGGGGGGGGGGGGGTGTTCCGTTCTATGCTGGCTGGTAGTGGCCGGCGGGGACCCCCCTTCTGGGCGGGAGGGTGTCCTGGTCCTTTGCAGGCTGTGGGTGGCCGGCGGGGACCCCCCTTCTGGGTGGAGGGGGGGGGGTGTCCCTGTCCTTTGCGGGCTGTGGGTGGCCTTTCCCTCCCCCCTCCCATCCCCCATGCAAGCCCCCCCTTCCCCCTGAACCCCTTCCCTCGGTGTGAGTCCTGTTCTACTCACCAGGCTGTCTCCAGCAGAATCCCTTCTTTCTCTAACGCCGAAGTCCCGGCCTGTGACATTACTGCTACGAGGCTCAGTGACGTCACCAAGCCTCGTAGCGGTAATTACACAGAGCATGAGACTTCGGGGATGGAGGAAGAAGGGATTCTGCGCCGCCGCCGCTGGAGACAGCCTGGGTGAGTAGAACAGGACTCACACCGAGGGAAGGGGTTCAGGGGGAAGGGGGGGCTTGCACGGGGGATGGGAAGAGGGAGGGAAAGGCCACCCACAGCCCGCAAAGGACGGGGACACCCCCCCCCCCCCCGCCCAGAAGGGGGGTCCCCACCGGCCACTACCAGCCAGCATAGAATGGGGACACCCCACAGCCTGCAAAGGACAGGGCCCCCCTCCCTGCCCAGAAGGGGGGTCCCCAAAGGCCACCAACAGCCTGAAAAGAACAGGGACCCCCCCCCCAGAAGGGGGATCCCGACCAAATAAAAAAAAATGATTGCAAAAAAAAAAAAAAAGTTTAAAATGATTGGAAATTAATTGAACCACTTCTTGCACGGAAATCCTGGGGAAATAGAACGCCAGGGAGGTTAAAGACAGGAGATAAGCTTAGTGAATTGAGGCCTTTGGCCTCAATTCACTAAGATCATGCTGGAGATAATAAAGCAAGAGAAAACTTACCTCCACACAGTGAGAGAGTTATCTTATCTCTTCATTCCTTAAGTTACCTTCCCTGTAGTTGTTACCTTCTCTGTAGTTATTTTTACATGCAGTTAATTAATTAACAGCCTGTCTTTAACTTTACATTTCTGGAGTTATGTTAAGGATTGAAGAGTTAACTTAAAGACAGAGGAGTTAAGTTTAGGTGTGCCTGAGGGAAAATGTTTCCGGAATACTACATGCCTTATCACCATGGTGATAACTATAGAAAAGTTATTAAAGACAAGAGATAAGCTTAGTGAATTGAGTCCTTTCTCACGGTGAAAACTTATCTCTTCACCTTAATAAGGCAAGATTGATGTGTGGAGGTAAGTTTTCTCTTGCCTTATTATCTCCAGCATGATCTTAGTGAATTGAGGCCATATGCGCATGGCTCTCTTCTAATAAGTTATACTGACTTCTGCGGTGTTTGCGGGCAAGTCATTACAGCACTGGGCAGTTCTGTGCAGGGAGAGCCGAATGACGGCTCTCCCTGATGCTGCTAAACTCCCCGGCGGCTTTAAATACTATTCCCCCTCCAAGTCGTAGCAACTCGAAGGGAGATGTAATTCGGGGTCTAGCAACTGCCAGAGCTCCGAATTAGCTTATGTGGGGCACGCAGCATAGCATTGCTGCTATGACGTAACCCAGCTTCGGCCCTGAAATTAACTGCTTCGTGGTGTTTTCAGTATAACTCATCCTCAGAGACCCCCAGTGCGGTGACTTCCAGCTGTTAGCTGAGTGCCATGGCACTCTCTGTATCAGAGTGCCACAAAAGCGCCACAGCACTGCGCTGCAAGGGGGTGGGGCTAACTCCTGGAAGTTGTCACATAGAGTTGTCACATAGAGGACAAATTATCTTCTTAATTTCTTTTAACTCTTTGTGAGTATGGGTAAGGGGTACTAATGTATCCTTATACACATTCTAAGTCTCCAGGGAGTCCATAGATATCTAAAAATATATCTTAAAGGGGTCTTTCAGATTTAACCATAAGACCCCACCCCAAACTGGACTATCTCCACAGGTATGGGGAAGTTCCTCCCACCTCCCTGAGCATGAGGTGGAGATGAGCCTCTATTCCTTGATGTGGAAAAAGGGGCTTTACAAGAGGAGGGAAAGATTTCTGCCACCCTCTTGCAGAGCCTCTCATGCCATGGACTGTGTTAGCTGGTATTGTTCAGGCGGAGAAGCACCATGCCAGCAGTATGAGCCCTTCTAGCAATACCGGCCTGTGTGGAGAACAGTATAATAAAAGAGGCATGAGATGGGTTCCATATCGATTTAAAAATAAATAAATAAAACTGCAGAGCAGCAGCCATAGTGTGAACTGGTCTCATGCTCTGTTAGGTGGTCTGTTAGGTGGTCCTGCCAGTTCCATCGTCAACATTATATTCTCCTCAGACCGTTTCACCATACCCATTCAATCTACCAAACGTACACTGTGTTACACAAACCCCAATGGCAAAGCATATAAAAAAAAAGTAAAACAAATATTCTAACATATATGCCATACCTTCAAAGTTTTCTTTCTTTATGAATGTATCCAGTAACAAGTTAAACGTGAACTCATCTGGAATTATTCCAAACTGCACCTGTGTGAACGATACAAATCACCACAATGCTTAGCCATTCAAAATGACTGGCAGTTATAGAATCTAGAAGCTTTCTTGTTCTTAGCTGGTTTGCAGCATAACTGTATATTTCTATGCATATTTCAAAAGTCTGTATCACTTTAGGGCCTGTACACACTGCTGCGCTTTTAAAATCACATGCGATTTTTAAATCGCAAGCCTTCATGAGAATAGGAAAAGCGCATCGCACCAGTGTGTACAGGTCTCCACGATTTTCATTATTTTTCAAAAGACGTTGCGATTAAAAAGCGCATGCGATTTGAAAAGCGCAGCGCAAGCACAGCAGTGTGTACAGGCCCTAAGTGGCATTTTAAAAGGTCTTACCTTATTCTTCAGAGTATATAAGGCCCTGTCTAGGGCATTGTATTTAAGACACTTTCTGATCCAGCCATGTATCGTCCAGTCTCTCAGGTACCAGTGGTTTGGGCTGTGCCGAAATCTTAAAAAATATAAAAAAGGCAATCTACTCTCTGCATATCAATATTTTTGCAAAACTTTGTGAGCAACAGCAAATTTTAATACATGTTCAAACTTAAAGAGCTCCCAAGGTGAACACTGAAATCTATAACTACTTACCTGGGGCTTCTTCTGGGTTCCTCGCCGCAGCTCTGGTGCTCCCCGGTGTCCCACTGTCTGCCCATAAGGCTCGCTGACCCATCGGTGGGTCAGTGCATCTTCAGATGCGTGGCCACGTGTGAGCGAACCCGCCCACATGATCAGGCGTGTACTGCCAACCTGCCAAGCCTAATGGGCGGCCAGTGGGACACTTGGGAGCACCAGAGCTGCGGCGAGGAACCCAGAAGACTTCTAGGGGCAGGAAGAAGCCCCAAGTAAAGATAGCGCCTGATACAATTTTCAGATCAGAATGCGGTCAGTGGAAAGGGGCTCTTTGTGTTAATAATTAGAGGTGGTCAAAAACAAATCATTCTGAGTTAATGTAGAATTTGCATAATTAACCAGAAATTATTATCATCTCATTGACCATCTCTATTGTTGATGCCTTTTTTGGACAAGTAGAGACCTGACCCACAAAGAGAATAGTCTTCTTTTTCTTTTACAATTAGAATTTATAAATTATTGAATCAGTGTTTGCCCATTGTAAAGTCTTTTAAAACTCTGATTTATATTCTGAAATGCATCACCAGTGGCGATATCGTTATATCTCTAGTCCCATCAGGTGCAGCTCTGCAGAATGTTTGTTTCTGAGAATTCCAAAGCTAGTGAAAATAACACCTGGGCCCATATGCAAATAACTTTTTCACGTGAGTTATCTCCAGAGAGATAACTTTCATATTCTCTTTAAAGTGTACCAGAGCTCAGGAAAATAAAAAGGATTTATACATACCTGGGGCTTCCTCCAGCCCCATACGCTCCGATCGCTACCACGCTGCTGTCCTCAGTCTTCTGCAGCCACAGCCGGGACAAAGTCCTCCAGCACCCAAGGCTGATACACCAAAGTGCGCCCCTCCATCCCTCCCACACAGGCCGTCACACACTGATTGCTATTAGACTAAGAGGCGCTTCGCCCCCCCCCCCCCCCCCTACATAGATAAGAGGAAGTGTTTGTGATGCTGCAACCAGGAAAACTGCCATAAAAGTGGATAGCCTGAGTAATTGACAGCATTCTACTATATGTCACTGCAGCGCATTTTTAAAGTGCACCTGAACTCTTGCACAGGACAGAAGAAAACCATACAGAAATGCACCCTGTCTGTATTTAGAGAGTTTAGCCTGTCTCATTTCCCCTCATCTGTGACTAATCACCACTGTAATTTGATCTCTTCAGCAGCGTCCGCTCAGGAATCTCCTCTGCCAGGGCAGAGCTGCTAATTTATAAACACAGGATGGTAACCCTATGTCTGCTTCCATGAAAGCAGGAACTAGACACACTGCAGATGTATTGTAGAATCTGTATCAGCTGTAACAAAGAAATGTTTTTCAGTAAAGGTTACTATGCTGTTGCGTATCTTTTAGAGCAGAGAGACAGTTCTGAGTTCTTGTCCGCTTTAAGCCTGCTTACGCACATTCTCTCTGAGGTACAGCTGGTTATGTCACAACTCCTCAGAATAGGCATAGCTGCCTAAACAGTGCACAGATTACAGGTACTGCACATCTTAAGCCCACCTAGTGGTTACAGCAAATGATCATGTTTAATTGCACAATTCCTCCTCAGTGTTTTTCTGCAGCTGTCTGGTGACAATGCTAAGTCATCCGGAGTCCATTCATTTTCTGTGGTGATAATGGCAGGCCTTGGTGAGCCGCAGTCACAGCCATCTCCAGAGAGAGGCATTTGCTGTACTGCCTTAGCAGAGTGTGAAGGAGACTGCAGCAGAGATATACAGCTGCTGGCAGCCTAGAGCTGTATGGTGAGGGATGTCTCTTCCATGTGACTGAACACCATTTCCAGGACAATTACCAGATTATTACAGCCACCCGCACTCCCCTAATTTACCCCGTGTCTCCTCATGTATTGGACACCACTGCTTGAGGCGCTTGGATATTGTGCTTAGAAATCTCATAGCTGCGGGTGACACGCTGGGCTCTGCACAATAAGCTGAGGGAGGCTAGTCTAACACGCTGCCTGCCACAACTCTCTCTACAGCTTTGTCATATTAATACTGGCCTCACTGACTATTATTCATTCCAGGCTCATGCAGCAGGAAAAATTAGCTTTAAAAAGGTCAGTAATGAACATGGAGGCCTATTACACCAGCGCTGGCAACAGAAACACATAAAAACTGACTGGGAGAGCCACATTCCCACCGCTATACACAATAAATACAAACAATGATAGAAGAACAACACTGGTGAGACACTTAGGCCCCACAAGGACTGAATTAGTAGAATAGCAGTAAATTTACCAACATTCTACTTCTAGTTTCTGCTCCCTTTTAACCAGGAGCCTTTATCAAATGGACGTGTTATACAGTGGCGTAGCTAGAGATCATGGGGAGCCATAACAAAATTTTCAAGGGGCCGTCAGATTTAGGCACTCTTAGAGGAAGCACCTACTAAAATAAGTTCTACTTACCCGGGGCTTCCTCCATCCTCTGGTAGCCGCAATGTCCCTCGCCGCAGCTCCAGGGTCACGGGATCCGCTTCAGAAGGCGACCTCACCAGGTCAGCCTTTACTGTGTCTGCTCGAGCGCTGCTGCCAATCACGCATAGCGGCTGCCAGGGCCTGGAGGAACCCCAGGTAAGAAGAGCTCGCTCGTGCTAGCCGCCGGGAGCTATATGCAGAGTAAACCACGCAGCGGAAGCTGTTACTCACCTCTCGGGGGATCCAGACGTCGGTAGCCGTTCTCCTTCCTGTCCTCGGAGGTTCTTGAAACACTCTGGTGAGAGCCCTGTCATTGATCTCTCTAAAGAGTTACAGCGCCAATCGGAGGATGGAGGTAAAATTGCAGCGCTGGAGCCCAGTGAGGTGAGTGAGAGCAGGGGCTGCTGTTGGTGTTTGGTGATGCTGTTTGTGCTGCCTGCACTTCCTAGAAAGATTTACCAGCGTGCTGCCTGTCCTTAGTGACCCCACATTCTGAGCAGGATCATCCACAATGCAACTAAGGTAGGTGCTTGGTGCCTAGTGAGTGTCAGGGGGCCCAACTGGCACTTGTCTTTGATCCGTCTCCCATCTCCTATTACCAAAAGGACCATAAGGGGGAGCCACTGCTACTACCTTGCCTAGGGCCCCATTTCATCTTAATCTTAGGTTGGGCACTTGGACAAATTTATTGATTATGTTGCTTGCAAATAATATAGAGGAGCGACTTCTTAGCCCTTGTTATTAGATACAAATCACTGCCAGAACAGAAAATGATCTGTAGGTACAGTGTCAAGTCTCTACACCTAACTACAGCAGTAACTCTGCAGGTAAAACCAAACCCATAAGGGCCCATTCACACTGGGCGATTAGCGCCTGTAAACCACAAATTGCAGGATCGCCGGTGATGGTTAGCGCTTTTCAAAGCTCTAGTGTAATGTAAAGTATATGGCAGTGATACGATCGCCGGCGATTCACAATAAACGTAAATACGGTGCATGCAGCGCTTTTCTGTGATTTTTGAGCAATCACAATGTTAAAGCGCTAATTACGATTGCTCAAGAATTGTGAAAATGTACAGCAAAAAACAGCATTTTACGGTGAACATCACTGCTGCAAGCCGCTAGTGCCAATTGCTAGCGTTTTGTGATCCCCAGTGCGAATGGGCCCTAAAGAACATAGATTTGTAACAGCTACAAAGGATGCAGTGAAATGATCAGTATGGAAATGGAAAAACTATAACACAAGCGATAAAGACAGGTGGAGACAAGGTAGGAATCTGAAGAGGTCCATAATGTCCATGGATATAAAATGAAACCCTGAAGCCTTGTTCACATTGCGTTCAGCTGGCGTGTCCATCCGTGCTGGTCTTGTTTTGAGGCGTTTTTTCTTTCCGATTCTCGGTGCTTGAGTGGGCAATTCTTTTTTGTGGTTTCCGACGCGTTTTTTCCCGAGCGTTTTGGTAATTCCCTCCCTGACGCAAGTCAGAAAGTGAACTCTGATCCGGAAAATAATAAATACAATGTAATTATTCATAAAACCGCAAACGCAATCGCTCCACAAAACGGTTTTGTGAGCGTTTTGCATTTTTCTATACTTTCTATTGAGGCGGAATCGCCTCAAAAATGGCTCAAGCACCACTTATCTAAACGGATCGGAAACTAACCGCTTAGATATGAACTATCCCACAGAGAATCATTGTGTAAGCGCTTTAAGGATGATTTTGAAAAATCGCTCGTGCTTAAAAAATAACAAAAACGCCTGCAGTGTGAACAAGCCCTGAGTGAATGAAGAGGCCACACGTTAATCCTGTAAGACCCAGGCAAATGGGACAGAATGCATGGCGTGGACACAAAATAAAGATGACAATTCATTACAGTACTTTACACTGCCTGTTCCTGGATAAGCTGGACCAGAGAATCCCCCTACATCATTTCTCACCGCAGTAACTCAGTCCCCCCCCCCCCCTCCCCCAGCTCCCACCATGGCATACATCAGAAACACTGCAATTTAAGAGCTAAAGTCCCACAGCTACACAATGCCCCCCATCCAGCGAACAAACATCAATTTGTCAGTCACCTCCTCCTCTTTTGTGATTCTAGAATGAATGTGGAACCTTTATGACCAGCATCAGTAAAGAGGTCTCAGAGCAATCCACATGAGGGTCATAATGACATGCATGGCTGCCTCTAAGCCGCCTCATTTCATTCACTGTAACAGGTGCTGGCAGAGGTTACACAAACACAATTACACACCATTCCTGCAGCAGCACTTCCAGGCCTGCATCCCATAACTGGAACAAGTGCTGCGTGTCTTGCCATAAAGAGTCACACAAGCCAATGGCAAGATTCAAATACCGCGTTCATTGAAACGGCTCATTAAACCGGTCCTGGTAAGCGGATACTCTGTCGTATCTTCGTTATACAGCGACTATGCCACTGATAATAACACATAAATCAAATACAGGAAGCTGTCGTTTAAATGACAGGAAGCTGAAATAAATCACTATCTGCCACAGTAACCACTTAGCTTGAATTATGTCAGCTGTATGAAATAATGTGAGCCGTGTCAATGTATTGGGGATCCAGAGATTCACAGACATAGGGTCTTTAGATTGGATGTTTTATTAAGCTATGGCCTTACTGTGTAGAGCTATTCAGGTAGCATATTATATAGCACAGGTGTCAAACTCCAGGCCTGTGGGTTGAATGCGGCCCTCCTTGCCATTATATGTGGCCCTCAAGAGCTTCGAATGTGCATCCTTGTAAGCTGTAGAAGAATAACCGCACACTGCCTTCCCATCCAAAAGGGAGCACACCGGTAACAGCGCTACTGGTTGAAATATTGTCAATCTGAACCTTCCCCCCAACACAAACTTATGGACATGGAGCACAGTAATACCGTAGCTTATATGGTTTCCAATGAGCATTTTCTGTTTACATTTAAAGAGAACATGAGGTGGGTTTGTCAAATCATATTAGGACACAGAGGCATGTTCTGTATACAATGACCTGCCTCTGTGTCCTTCCAGTGTGCCTCCAGCCCCCCACCTACCCGGCTCTGCTGTCCCCCATTAAAAAGAGTGCCAGGCTAGCAACACGCAGACTGCCGCTAGCCTGCTATTTACTTCAGCCTGTCACTCATTGCTGTTCCCCCACCTCCTGTATTACACGGCTCCCCGTCTGTGTCCCTTCCCTCCCCGCCTCCGTAAACCGATTGGAGCAAGCTTAAGGAGGCGGGGAGGGAAGGGATGCAGGCGGGGGAGCCGTGAAATACAGGAGGCGGGGGAGCGGCGGTGAGTGACAGGCTGAAGTAAATAGCAGGCTAGCGACAATCTGCATGTCTCTAGCCTGGTGCTTTTTTTTTTTTATAGGTGACAGCAGAGCCCGGGGAAGGGGGGGGGGGGGGGGTGCTGGAGGCACACTGATTGAATACAGAACATGCCTCTGTGTCCCAATACGATTTGGCAAACTGACGTCGGGTTCTCTTTAAAATACTGAATTGCATACACATTACAGAAATTCTTGTGTTATATCGTACTCTATACTTGCAAAATAAGCAGAAGTTTATTTCTCTGGATGCTGGGGAGATATTCAAATTTAAGTTGTGATGATAGCGGACGCACAGTCAAATAGAGGACCCCTTTAACCTCACTGGCATTTAATTTCTACTGGATTTCTGTGCAAAAAAAAAAGTGGTTCAATTACTGTAATTTTCATGACATTTTTGCCTTTAAATCTCCAAAATGTGTCAAGCAAGGGTCTAGTATACATTTTAAGTATAATGAAAGTCTCAAACACAAAATCATGTAATAAATAAATAAATAAATGTAGTTTAATTTTCCCTTTCTTCCAGACCACAATATCCCCACTCTTGTTTTTATGACAGAAAACATGCAGTTTTCCACATGCATGTATAGGCTTCCTGGGAAAGTTTTCTGGATCTCCTGTGTTTCCCTGATTTGATTCTCCTGGTTCCAAATAATCTGTCTCCAATGTTTAGGGTAACTGAACAAGCCAGATTAGGCCGTTCTTTGGGACTAGAAGGCTCAACCTGGCTGAGTTTGAGTCCGCTGGAATCCATCATTCATGCGGAGTCACAAATTGCTAGCCAATCATTTATTGCATGCAGCCCTGCCAAACTCTTAACATGAAGTCTCACGATAATTCCCTTCTGGTCAACATCCAAACAGGAAGTGATGCTCGCTTGCGCTCACTTCCTGTTTTGGAAACACGGAAGTGCATGTAAGCATCTTGTAAAAATACGATTCTGCACAGCCACCTTTTTCAAGAGCCCCTCTGTCGCCATAGACTTACATCACTTCCTGTCTGCTGCACAATCGCTGCACAGCGGTAACGCATGTTTGTCCAAGAGTTGGGATGCGGGGATTACATCACTTCAGTCGCAGTGAATCACACTGGCTCAGTATGAAAGTCCCCATAGACTTTCATTGACTTGTAATTTTACCGCACCACACCGCCCCAGTGTGAAACCACCCTCAGGTGTCCAATAAACAAGTTTCAATGCTGGACTATACAGCAGTTTGTTAGGTGCAGATACTGTATATCTCACAAGAATCACTAACAAAACATAGATCTTCATTCCCACACCACAGATACTTGCACAGAGGTTGCTGCCCTGATGCTAATGTGATAAGCTGAACAGCTGCACAATAGGCAGTTACTGTAAAATGAACATATAGAAGCTGCGCTGTTTAGCAATGCAGCATCCTAAGCAGTGCCATCCATTAGAATCCGTTCGCTCTGCTGGAGAGGACAAGCTTTAGCATAACAATGATCACATGAATCGAAGGTGATATTTATCAAATCCTTCTACGAGGACCGCATTAGAATCCGCTGGTTAAAAATGGAACATGCTGGCTTCATCAAATTTGAGCAATAACTGCAAGGCTTAGCAAAAATCAAATATAAAGAAAGAGGAACCGTAATGACGTATAATAAGATGCAGTAAATTATTCCGAATCAGGATACCCGATTTTATGTTTCATATCCTGGTTTCAGCATCAGATACCAGGGCTAGATTTACCATAAGGCACTGTAGGCACGTGCCTACAGGCGCCTGAAGATGGAAAGACGGCTCACTCCACTTCCCCTGTGACTCCCTCCATCCTTGCCTATGCAGAGTCCTGATGAGAGTATAAATGAGAGGTTACTCACCTGGGTCTCGGCATTCCCTGACCAGATCTCCCTTCACTCAGGAGCACCAGTAGCTACCCAATACTGAGGTTACCTTTAGCTACCTAATAATTAGAGGCACCTGTAGCTACAGCTAGACCAGCCAGCACACTTGCGGTGCAGTTCGGAAGTGGTTTGTAGGTTCATAGAGGGCAAAATCTAAAGGTGCCAGGACATCTGTGCCTATAGAATCCTGTGATGTAAATCCAGGGCTGTCAGAAACACTTTCCTATCAGGGGTGTAGCTACATGGGAGCAACCATGGAAGCCCAGAGCTGTAAAGGGGCCCTAACTACTACATCACCCCTGACAAAAGGGGCCCTCCTTTAGTTCAGGTGTTTTTGTGGCTATGCTTGTTATGGGTGTGAAGATTTTAATGCCCACACTTGTTTTATGACCCTTGCAGGATGAGCCCTGGAAAAGCAGGGCTAAACCCTGATAATCCCCCACGAGGAGATGGACTAGTCCAAAACCTGTCCATTCTGTCAGAATGTAACTACTTACTTTTTTCACTGGATTGATCCTTTAAGGGCTCAGCCTCTGACGTAGGAGACCTAGGTTCGAATCTCGGCTCTTCCTGTTCAGTAAGCCAGCACCTATTCCGTAAGGATACCTTGGGCAAGACTCCCTAACACTGCTTCTGCCTATAGAGCCTGCCCTAGTGGCTGCAGCTCAAGTGCTTTGAGTCCAGCAGGAGAAAGGCGCAATATAAATGTTATAGCTCTTTATTGGTGCTGTAACGGCAATCACTGCCTCTGTATGTGCCTTGAATAGCGGTGACATTACCAAACCATTCCTTTAGCTGTCCTTGGAAAGCCATTTTGGTGGCCTGTATTGTTATACATAGACCCTAGGCTTGTTATATAACGGGCGCTAGAATCCGAAGGCAGTAGCACCCCCCACCATCCCCCCCGGTTTGCCCTCCTCCCCACACAGTCCAATCTCCACTGGGCTCTGGCCTGCCCCCCCCCTCTGCCCAGGCAGCCATTAAGGAACTGCGGCAGCCCAAAACTGACTGCACTGTGCATGTGCAAAACTAACCTGACAAAAGCAGAGGCCGACACAGCGGCAGGCAGTTTATTATTATACATACAGTGCTAGGGGTGAGGTGTAATGTTTGTACTGGTTTCCACGGCTCTGTAGCTACTCCAATAATCTGCCGAACATGATGCCTTCTTTACTCCGTGACGGAGTCTGACTTTCCACATTAATACTCCCCTCTTAATAACTCCTGTCGTTACGAAACAATTATGATGCTACCTTTTGACGATGCTCAAAAACATTTAGTGACAGGTTCTCTTCATAAATGGATTGGCGTTCTAATCAACATTGAATGTATTCTTCTTTGAAGTTTAATATCATTCATAAACAGCCAGTTGTTGGTGTTTAGGGACTCTTCTCAGGAGCCTGACAGTCTATCACAACTTCATCCATAAATTCCCACAGATGCTGTATTTCAGCAGAAAAAGGATACAAATAAGAGGCAGCTGCTGTCGAGGAATCTCACAGCATGAGGGAGCTGGAAATACATCTTCCTCAGCATAGCAGGAAGGAACCAGTCCTGCTAGCAATGAACATTCGCAATATATTGGCAAGTGCAAACTCTTTTTTTTTTTTTTTTTTTTTTTTTTTTTTTAATAAAAAGGCACCTGATCTTGTTTTTCCAAGGTAAATGACAAGCGCGGTGTGTGAGCAGAAATGCTGTACCAATGACAAGCATAAGGCAGCACCTGCGATAGGCTGGGAACAATGAAGAGACTGGTGGGGTGAGCTGTTGCCATAGTAACTCTGTACAGAGATTTCTCCCTTCCACAGTCCCTGAGCTGGCCGGGTAAACTCTAATTTACAACCTACACATGCATTAATTATATTACCAACTCAGTGCAAGCAGCCTATCACAGCCTGGAGAAGAAAAATGGATTTTATGTTTAGAAACTGAAAAACAAACAAACAATCAAGCCTATTATATAAAGCAGTGCAACATGGAGATGAGGAGCAACTTTGAGACGTTTCCTTTGATTGGGCATAGAACACCACCAGCTAAAAAACGCCAGAGCAAGACGCTAGCAAAATCGCTAGCGTTTTGCGATCAGCAAGTGTGAATGGGCCCAAACACTAGATAGGCCAAACACTTGCCTTACTGCTCCACAGATACTATAGTCAACTTGAAGGACAACAGAGGGAGTGGGTTCTGCTAAGGACAACTTGCACATCATTATTAATATAGGAGGGAATACAGACGCACTTTCTAAAGGTACATTTAAAAGACACTTGAAGTGAGAGGAATGTAGAGGTTGCCATATTTATTTCCTTTTAAACAATACCAGTTGCCGGGCAGCCCTGCTTATCTTTTATGCATCAGTAGTGTCTGGATCACACACCTGAGGCCTGGAACCCACTAGAAATTGCAAAGCACTAGAGCAATTTACTTTGTACAGCGCCACGGAATATGTTGGCGCTTTATAAATTGATAATAATAATAACTGTTCACGTTTTTATTAAGCGTTTAGTAAACTATTTAATGAGCGTTTTCCGTCGATTTTGGTAGCGATTTTAAAAAGTGTATGCTTTTTGCCAGCGATTGTGATAGCGATTTTAATTCTGATTGGATGTTTCAAATTATTATAATTCTTTTTTACAGTTTGCAGTAATTTAAAATTGTGCACAAATCGCTATGTGTATATACTTTACATTAAAGCGCCAGCGCTCCCAAAATGCTGCATGTCCTGCGATTGCGATTTTGTTAATCGCAATGGCGGAAATTGAGCTAGTGTGGAATTTTATTTACATTTCATACAAAATGTTGAGCACTGAACCTGGCTATGGTGAAACCATTAATTACCTAAAGTACTTGTCATATTATACATGTACAGCAAAGTCCCCGTTATCCAGAACTCAGGAAGTCTCAACTAACCGGCATGTCTGAGGAGGTAACGGGGACTGTTAATTGGAGTTCTTGCAGTGATTACATTTTTCACCAAGTGTCCAGTGCGTTCTTCTAGCCTTCCTGTTGCATGTAGTGGCTTGCTGGCGTCTGTGCATGGCTCACGCATGTCACATGACTAGCTGGGAGTCATGCACGGAGGACCTCGGAAAGCTGCTGCGAGTGACAGGAAGGCTAGAAGACGGAGCTGGACAGTTGTGGAGTATTTTATTCAGCACGGAAAAGGGGGGGGGGGGGGGGGGGGGAATCGAGATTAGTGCTTTTTTGGCCGGTTGCTCAAACAACCAACAATCACATGTATCCGGCACCAGGCGATCCCCGCCTGCAGGATACTGGAGACTTTACTGTATTGATAATTCTCAATTAGCCTATTTCATATGAATACTGAACACAATCCCATTAACCTTCCCCTCCCCAAAGGAAAAAGTATACATATTATTATTATCTGAGATTTAGAATAGAAGCACAATATTACGGCATGCAAGATCACGCTAAATTATTTATTAGTGTCAATCGGACACCAGCCGCTTCCTCGGTGATTAAGCCTTTTGATCCCAGCTTGACACACCTAAATTAGAGATGGAGTAATGGATGAAAGAAGAGTTTTCCAGCGCTGCTTTGATTGAAAGATAAAGTTGAGCTACAAAGTACAGTGATAACCAGGAGAAACCTTCCAAGCGAGAGGCAAGCATTTCTCCCCAGTGCCTGACGCTTGGAGTTACTGCAAACACAAGTGTGGGACTTTGCCAAGCGACAGGCTTTGAAATTGCTGCAGCTTTTTAACTGGTTGATGAGGCAAACAGAAGTCTTGCCAAGAGACGGAGAGGAATATTCGCTTATAAATCTGTTGCTTCTCATACTGGTAACGCTAGACTAATTGTGGTGTCAGAAAGCAGCTACTTCCCCATTGTTTAACAAAAAATGTGCCATTATGTAATGCATTGTGCAGCCTTATGGCTTAACTCATTTAGGACTGACAGGCTCTGGCCTCTTAAAGTGGACCTGAACTCAGACCTTCCTCTCTGCTCTAAAAGATTCAGCAACAGCATAATACCCTTTAAAAAAAACATTTCTTTGTTACAGCTGATACAAATCCTGCAATACAAATCTGCAATGTGTCTATGTCCTGCTTTCATGGAAGCAGACAAAGGGTTAACATCCTGTGTATACTAATTAGCTGCTCTGCCAAAGCAGCCAGCTGACACAGCCGAGAGATCAAATTACACTTGTGGTTAGTCACAGATGAGGGGGAATTAGACAGGCTAAACTCTGTAATGATATACAGGGTACTATGGTTTCCTTCTGTCCTGTGTATTTGTTTAGGTCCACTTTAAAGAGAACCTCCAGACTAAAAACCTACTGGGCTGCACTGAAAACGCTTGGTGTTTCTTTAAGGGCCTGTTTCCACTACACGCAGATTGGATGCAGAATGACTCCAATTAATGCCTATGGACCGGTTTCCACTAAACGGGTTTTTTCTGATGCAGATTTTCCCATAGGCATTCATTGGAGTCAGTTTGTCTGCATCCATTCTGCATCCAATCTGCGTGTAGTGGAAACAGGCCCTTAAGGTAGCCATACACTGGTCGATTTGCCATCAGATTCGACCAACAGATAGATCCCTCTCTGATCGAATCTGATCAGAGAGGGATCGTATGGCTACCTTTACTGCAAACAGATTGTGAACCGATTTCAGCCTGAAACCGTTCACAATTTGTTGTGGTGGTGGTGCTGCTGCCCCTCCCCCCCGTCGCATACATTACCTGCTCCGCCGGCGCGACTGCCCCCGGTCACCGCTGCTCCGTCTCCGCTCTGGTCTCCAGGTCCGGCATGCTTTACTTCTTCCTGCCCGGCAGGAAGTTTAAACAGTAGAGCGCCCGGAGACGGAGCAGCGGTGACCGGGGGCAGTCGTGCCGGCGGAGCAGGTAATGTATGCGGGCTCTATTGCGTCAGTCGTTGGGTACTCGAACGCCGCTAGCGACGCGCTCCCTACCCGCGGGCGATCGACGGTAATTTTCCGCACGGAGCGATCGGCGGGATCGGACGAAATGGATCGAAATTCGGCGTGTTGCGGGAACGATGTGACAGCAGATTCGATCACAGTGATCGAATCTGCTGTCGATCTGGCGGGAATCGGCCTAGTGTATGGCCAGCTTAACAGTTTCACAGCATCAGAACTTTGTTTTTCTTACCAAACCCACATTTTTAGCTGCACAGAAGCTAAGCTCTGCCCCTTCAAAGAAAACTGCCAGGGCATTTTTTCCCCTGATGCTGTGCAAAGCATGATGGGATTTCTGATGATGTTCTTGTTGCTTAGCAACTGGGAGGGGTGATCAGGACACAGGACAGTTGTAACTTTGTCTCATGCTCCCTCCTTTCAACCGAAAAGTTGGCTCCTCTCATGAAATCACAATCATTTGCCTGTTCTTTTAGAAACAGGGTGGGTAAGAGATTATATTACCTATATCTTAATTAACATAACTAATTTAACTTAATGACAGTATGTTTGTTTAGGCTGAAGTTCCTCTTTAATCACAAGAGCATTGTGTTTCACTTCCTGATCACTGTTTATTGACTCCCACAGTGATCAGTGGGTAGAAGCCAATGAAATTGTCTCCTGGCTGTGGTATGGAGCTCAGCTGTCTTTAGACAGCTGGATTTTGTCCCGGCAGGGAGCCGAAGGTATTAAAATGACTTAATTACATCAGATTTCGAACTGGTTAATGGGCCTTTGACACTTAAAATAAATAAATAAATAAATAAATAGCATTCTTTATCAAGTATTAAATCTTTACTCTAGTACAACATGTAAAATACGGCTGGCCCAAGTAAAGCTCCTCTTCCTGCATGTGTAATTACGTGCACACAGCAGACTGCATTGCACCTCTGCAGGAGTAAACCTGTACTAAAGGAAAATACAAATTGCATAATATGTACATTGTGTACAATCAAGGTAACATATCTTAAATAATATTTGTAGAATGCTTTGTAGTCGCAATTGATGGCATTGCTTTTTAAATCAACAAGCAATCTGGGATTGTATGTTCCTCCCTACCAAACCTAGGCATGAACCCTTCTACTGACCTCCATACTGACATCTTCAACTATGTGCGTCACAAGTCTTCACCTTCTCACTAGACTGCCTGTCTCCAAGGTGTGCTGTCTCAATGTCACCCCCATCGCTGTGCCATTCTTGAAGGGTCAAAGAAGCATGTGAAAAAAATGGCACTACAAGAATTACAGTCCTCAAAGTATAAAGGGGGGAGTGTAAGTCATTGGCAGAGAGGTGTATCAAGTCACAAACTGCTACCTCTGAAGAAGATACTGTGGGGGAGATTTATCAACGCATTACCGACAGTTTTTTTCTTCTTAATCTGTTCTAACCAGCAGGGAGAACAGTTCTGCATGATAATAAGAACGTTCTTAAATCCTAGGTAATAGTGGCAGTTTAGCATGAATTTATAGAGCTGCACTACAGTTAAGAGAAGTGCAAATCCAAATCCCTAAAACTGGCACAGATTAAGAAGTGCTTGAAAGCAGTTCTACAGACGTAGAACTGCAGGCTATACATGATTTGTGTGGTGCTCCTCCCACCTGCTGAATTCCTCCTCAGAGCCTGCTGCTATCAATACAGCAGGTGTGTTGGTTACCTCAGCAACAGCAATTCCCCTCACACACTGCACTGTCTGAGAGACCTTCCTAGCTCCTCCTATTATATAACAGTTTTAGAAAGAATCTGCTGATTTCTTAAGATGCCTGAGACAGTTCTGCATGGATTTCTAAAAACCTACTAACATTTTGTCTCAGACACTCTTGATAAATCTGGCCCTGTGTGCTCATGATAAGAAGTAGATGCAAATATGGTATCAATGAAGTGAAGATAGTAGGCGATCAGGCACTGCAGTGATGTCAAATTTATTCCATGTTCAGATGTTCAGCAGTATATTCCAAACATGTTGCTGTATACAGTGGTTGGTGACATGGAAGAGGGATTGATGCATGTGGAAGAAGAGGCTGCAAATGGAATGCAAAGGTTGTAAATAAAGAGCGACACAGGAAATAGGGAGCTGCTGCCCAAGGGACCTGTATGTAACTGAAGGGAGCTGCTGTACATGAAGGTTATGCCTAGTAAAAACAATGCAATTTCCCATCAGATAGATGGGGTCAATAGATCATTTCTGACAGATCCAATCGTTTTTCTGATCACTTCTATGCAAATCGATCAGAAAACGATCGGAAATCAGATCAGACCTGTTGGAAATTATTTATTCGACCCATCTATCTGATGGGAAACTGCAGGGTGTGTCCCGGACTTTAGACATGGAAGCGGGGGCTGCACAAAGAATAAGGGTGTTGCACATGGAAAGGAAGCTGCAAGAAAGTTGGCCTAAGGGCAGGAGAAAGTATAAATAAGGTCTTGGATCAGAGGATAACCGTGCTTTAGTGCCACGAGTTTAGAAACATTTCTATTGGACTGTACCCATGAGGCTTGTGGAGACTGCCCCCCTTTAGTCCTTTGTTCTGGGTTACTGCGCCACACTGTTTCTAGGCTGGTAACCGCTTCTGTGGCTGGCTGCTGCGATCTGCTGCCTGGAGGCTTTGTCTGCTGCTGGCTTGTAGGCTATACCCCAGTTATTCTGTTCAGAGGGAATTAGCTTTTCTTTACTTTTTCTCTCTACTTGAAATTACAATCCGGGGACCTGGCTTGGCGTAATTGGTGCAAAATGTTCCCCGCAACAGTCTTTTTCAACTTATAGAGAACAGACAAATTGCTTTCAAATAGAAATGTACTTTTTAGTGCATTCTGTACAGCCTCCCACACATCTGTGTCAATGGAACACACTAATTAGATGGCTGAATTGCTGGCTGGCAGTAATGGAGTGTGAGGTTAGCTTCACCTCTATATGCTGATTGGCTTCTGTATACCAACCAAAGGGCTGCGTAACAATACAGGCTGTGACCAGTTTCCTAATGACAAAGCCAATACGGTACAAATAAAGCTTTTACAGACAGTCCTAAATGGCTATATTATCACGTTGTGCTAATTAGGTATTCAGGGCTGGAATTTCCATGAGACACGCCAGGCATAGGTCTAGAGGCACTGCTACTGCAAGCCCCTGCCTAAAATCTATTACAGGAAAACCTCGACTTACGAACGGCCCAAAAATGTGAAATATGATTCTGTGGGAACTCGTTTTTGAGAAAATCGATTTCAGAAAAATGAATCGAAAAACCAAGTAACTGTCATATACCCAAAGGAGCAGTATTGCTGGAATTCCAGGCTTTTATGATCCATTTATCATAAGATAAGTCACAGAACATTTATATTGCACTTTTTTTAAAGCGCCAGAGCTGCAGCCATTAGGGCACACTCAATAGACAGTAACAGTGCTTGCCCAAGGACTCCTTACTGACTAGGTGCTGGCTTAGGCCCAGTGCACACTAAAACCGCTAGCGGATCTACAAAACGCTAGTAGTTTTTGGTGCGAATTTCAGATATTTGGCGCAGTGCACACCGAGCGGATTTGGATGCGATCTGCTGGCCGCATCCGCCTGTAAATCCGCTTGGTTATTGTATTGCAATGGGCTGGTGCACACCGGCGGTTTGAGGTTTTTAGCAAACCGCAAACGTGCAGCAGGAGGCACGTTTGCGGTTTGCTAAAAACCTCAAACCGCCGGTGTGCACCAGCCCATTGCAATACAATAGCCATGCGGATTTACAGGCGGATGCGGCCTGTGGATCGCATCCAAAATCCGCTCAGTGTGCACTGGGCCTTACTGTTCAGAGCCGAGATTCAAACCCAGGATTTCCTGTGTCAGAGGCACAGCCCTTAACCAGTACACTATCCAGCCAGAGGTATGCTAGCACATCATTCCTTTCTGTACATCATCCAGCCAGTGCAAGACAAGATACAGAACATTTATATTGCGCTTTTCTCCTGGCGGACTCAAAGCGCCAGAGCTGAAGCCACTAGGACGTGCTCTATAGGCAGTAGCAGTGTTGGGGAGTCTTTCCCAAGGTCTTCTTACTGAATACCTATTCAGTAAGGCTTACTGAACAGGAAAAGCCAAGATTTGAACCCAGGTCTCCTGTGTCAGCGGCAGAGCCCTTATAGAGGAACTTTAGTGAAAAGAGGGGAAAAAAGGGGAAAAAATAAATCAAATTGCAAAGTGAGAAGTTAAAAAATAGAAGAGAACTGGAGGTATTTCTTTTTTTTTTAACCCAAATAACTATGTAACTATGTAAGAAGTGATTGATATTTACCACGTAATTTGCTCATGTTGTTTGATCCACAATGAGTCAGCACATAATCATCTTTACTACTGGCAGACAAGAAAAAAAAAACTAGAAAACGGCAACTGCCATTATCTATAACCACATCCACTAACATTGTGATAGGCTAAGACGTTGATGTCATTTTTTATAGATATACATGTGCACAGAGGGAGACACTGGTTGCCTGACAGTTGGAAAAAGCTGTTATTTCCCACAATGCAACAAGGTTCACAGACAGGAAACTGTCAGGACCTAAGTCCTGACATCACACTGTGGGAGGGGTTTCACCACAATTTCAGCCACACAGACACAGATACTGTACTGTGTACAGTATTATATACATTCCTGACTCACTGTGTACAGTACTATACACGGCCCTGGCTCACTGTGTAAAGTATTATACACGGCCCTGGCTCACTGTGTACAGTACTATACACTGCCCTTGCTCACTGCGTACAGTACTATACACGGCCCTGGCTCACTGTGTACAGTACTATACACGGCCCTGGCTCACTGTGTACAGTATTATACACGGCCCTGGCTCAGTGTACAGTATGATACACGGCCCTGGCTCACTGTGTACAGTATTATACACGGCCCTGGCTCACTGTGTACAGTATTATACACGGCCCTGGCTCTCTGTGTACAGTATTATACACGGCCCTGGCTCACTGTGTACAGTATTATACACGGCCCTGGCTCACACTTTTCCAGCAACTGACTTCATCTGAGACTAGTCATATTCCCGAACATCCCTGTACTTCAGACTATGTAAGTCAAAGCTTTGTCATGGGGGTGAGCAGTCAAAGATTTACTGTAGTTTAAACTATATTTGTGTCTGCTAAGCTCCTTACAACCCACATACTTGGAATGGGATATTTTTTCACTTTGGATACTCATCAAAAAGAACTGCAAACCTCAAAAGTCCAAGATCAAATTTTCCAGAGTATATAAAAGTAACAGCAGAGACCTCTACTGGGCTAACTTAATATGCACTTTACAGAAAATCATTCGGATGGTAGAGCTGACAAAGATTTATGAGATTGACTTAGACAAAGATATTAGAATCCAGGGCTGTGGAGTCGGTACAAAAATCCACCAACTCCGACTCCTCAGTTTAGGATTCCACCGACTCTGACTCCGACTCCTCTTATTTGCATATTACAATCTTGTTGATTGAAAGTATGTAACATGAAATTCGTCTCTTAACTGCCAACGATTAGGAATTTTAAAAGAAAACTGAAGTGAGAAGGATATGGAGACTACTATATTTATTCCCTTTAGTCACAGACTAAAACTAGTCCTTGGTAAGAGTACTTGTAGAAGGTACAAACCAGAACAAAGAACATCTATCAGGCCCTAGGCAACGTAACTGTGGGTACATGTAAGAGTGATGTGCAGGTACTCTGCAGGGGGAATAAGGAGATTCTTCCTCTATTACGCATTCTTCATGCACAATCTGAACCAGGTTTATGGGAGATAAACACCTCTGTGTTCAATGTGCACAACATTCTCAGTGGATTCCCTGCAGCTCTGTGGGGAGTGCATATGTAGAGTATAGTACTACTGTATAACAAAGTAAACCTGAGACAGATGAAATTAAAGTTTTATACATACCTGGGGCTTCCTCCAGCCGCCTTCAGGATAATCAGTCCCTCGCTATCCTCCTCCGCCACCTGGATCTTCTGCTATGAATCCAGGTACTTCAGCCAGTCTGGCGTAGTGCACATGCACACACTCCGCCGCCGGGAGCATACTACACCTGCGCAGCACTATTGCGCAGGTACAGAATGCTCCTGGCTGTAGGAGCGGCATGTGGCCGGACTGCACTGACTGGCTTAAAAGAGTTATCCGGGCTAAATACAGAAAATAAACGCTACTTACCGTGGGCTTCCTCCAGCCCCAAGCTCCCAGGACCTCCCTCGCCGCACCTCTGCGCGCAGCCGTTCGCCAGAGCTCCGTCCCGGTCCTCGGCTGGCGTCAGAGCGACCTTCAGGTCGCTCTGTACTGCGCCTGCACGAGCGGCGCTGTCAATCTTCTGCACCTGCGCAGTCCGCTCCGGCCCACGTGGCGGTGATTGACAGCGCCACTCGCGCAGGCGCAGTACAGAGCGACTTGGAGGTCGCTCTGACATCATCGCCGGGGACCGGGATGGAGGTAAACACAGGCCGCTGCGTTTCGACAGTGCGGCTGTGATTTATGGGGCATAGCAGAGCGCAGGGGGAACTTAGGGGGGATTGAGATAGCAAAAGAGGCTGGGCAGTATAGGCAGACTCAGCCTCTGTGTGCGGATTTCATTCTTAGGAAGCCGCCTCGGGTTCTCTTAGGCCCCGTTCAGACTATGGGCTCGATTCACAAAGCGGTGCTAACCCAGTTAGAGACTTTAGGCGTGATAACCATTGCACCACGCTGGTGAAAAGCCAGTTTAGGCGTGATAAGTTTAGGTGTGATAAGTTTAGGTGTGATAAGTTTAGGCATGCTAAGTTTAGATAAGTGTAGATAGCGTGCAAAGTCCAGCACGCAAAGCAGCGCCATTAAACTCTATGCGAAGTGCACCAGACTTTGCTAGCGCAAAACTTTTGATCAGCTGTGCACTGCGGTGCTAATGCAGTTGGTGCTTAAACTTATCATGCCTAAACTTATCACACCTAAACTTATCATGCCTAAACTTATCACACCTAAACTTATCATGCCTAAACAGAGTTTAGGCATGATAAAGGGCTTTTCACCACGGTGCTAACTGTTAGCACCGCTTTGTGAATCAGGCCCAATGTGCATTCCTAGCCGTTTTTACAGAACGCATATGGGCAGACTTTGCGCATAGATACGGCTACTAATGTTTTCTAATAGCCTCATTCACATGCATGCGTATGAGACGCATACGTTTCTCATCCGAATTGCTGCACGCAGTTCTATGCGTCACGCACAGAAACGGACGCAATGAAAGTCTATAGATGCATATCAAAAACGCATACTATTGCGTTTTTAGCGTACGTTACCCTCTGCGTTTCCCATAATTCTTTTCTGTTTCCTGTGTGACGTGTGTGCAAAACACAATAGAAAACGCATTTGAACGCAAGAAAAACGCATACAAACGCAAAACGTTTTTCAAGTTGCGTTTCTTTGAATTTCTATGCGTTCTGTAAACGCTGACAGTATGAACAGGGCCTTAAACTTAACAGATTTGCTACATTTCTCTGAGGCTTTGTGTTGGCATCACTGAAAATAATTCTAATTTCCTCACAAAGAGGAAACCATTACAAGTGACAGAAGCACTGCTAAAAAAGCAATTCCAGTATTACACTCTTCACTAAGTAATACAATCCTGGGGGTGAGATCCGAGAATACTGCCACACACGAAAGATCAAATTACATTTTACCTGGAGTTTAGGTTTAAAAAGCTAACCCACTTAAAATGATATTGCTTCCATTGTATGCCAGGGGGTTTAATAAACAAGATGCTTACGTCTACCCGGCCCCACTCTGGTGATATTAGTGACGTGGCCAGTAAGGGCCTTTTTCCACTACCCTGCGATTTGCGATTTGCTTCTGATCGCAAATCGCAAGGTACATTAAACTAATGGAAACTGCAGCACCAATTTCCATTAGTGCGATCCGATTGCGATGCGATTTTGGTCAAAGCGCAATCGTCGTCCTGCCGCGTTTTGTATGCAATTGAGTTGTACTATAATGAGTATAGTAGCTCAATCGCAATCGCATAGTGGAAATTGAAACGCGATTGCCATCACAATAGCAATCGCAATCGTAATCGCATTTCATAGTGGAAAAGAGCCCTAAGAGAGATCTCATTTGTTTCATATTAGAAAGCATGCAATGAGTACGATTACCTGACCAAGAGATGGAATATTAATACTGTGGTGGTAGTGGTGGTGGTGGGGTGCTTTTTTAATAAAAGGATCATATAAGAAAACAAGGAGAAAACATGCAGCTCTTAAGACTATCAGCTGGGCATCAATTTTCTCTTCAGTGTTTTGTGTATGCATAAAGTGACTATGGGGTTAGTTCACTAAGGGAAATAGAGAGAGCAACCTTCTGTTGCTTGCACTGTTAAATCAGCGCGACTTTTGTTACCAATAGAATTGCGGCTGCACGGCCATGGCCTGCACAGTAAGCTCCCGATGATGTGCGCGGGAGCGAGCACGTGCGGCTACGGCCGTGCAGCCGCAGTTGTATTTGTCTAGTTAGACAAATTATTACACTGGTGGTGGCAGCGGGGAACGAGTGATCAGAGGAGGACAGTGCAGGACATGACAGCTGCAGGGGGCCTATAGAAGCCCCAGGTAAGTGTCAGTTATAGCTTTTTAAGACACCGGGGAACCCCTTTACACGTATACACTGAATTGCTCTCTAAGTGGCTTGTGTTTACCACGCATGTGATTCTGCGAGTGGGAATCGGTGGTGGACTTTTGCAACTGTTCGCCTGCGATTGGGAGCAACACACTTTGGAGCTAGGAATAGAACTGGGTACGCTTCAGGCCTTAGTGCAACCATTGAAGTCTGCCTACTACCCTTATTAACACTAGTTTTGGCCCCTTTGGATCATTTCCATAACAAATGGGTTATTAACAATTCTTGTGGGTCTGGGGACTGCAGCCCCATTTCCTGCTTTAGCACAGTCTACTGGACTTTTTTTTAATGAAGAGATATTCTTTCCAATGTATGTCTTTTGTATTTCTGTGTTTATTATTGATATATATATATAATTGTTAAAAGTATTTTTCTAATCCAACTTCACATGCACCCAAGAGTCAACTCTTTCTCTGGTTTCTATAAAACTGTTAATAGTGTTCTGGCCCATAAATGAACCAGGGAGCTTAGTGCTGCAAGGGGAGCGTGCGCTCAGCAGTCATAATAAAAATTCTTCTTGGATACAGCAGTCTAATACGTTTTACTATGACAAGAGATACTATTTATAGATTAATAATGTTGAACCTGACTAACTCCATGAAGTTTCACTGGACAGGGTACTGAACGAGACCAGCATTTATCATGTATAAATCTGTGAACGTTCTCATGTGTGTACCCAGGACATGCTATAGCCAGATTGTAAACTGAAATCAGTTAGGCTTCTCACATAATCTAAAACAGGGCTGTCCAAATCGGGAGCTCTTAGGCCTTGTTCACACTATACTACGCACTGCTGTGCGCATTTCAGCAGAGTGTATGGCGTGCGATAAGCAAGAACATCAGAAGTGCATAGAAAGCACTTCTGACGTTCAGACTATGCGTGCTGCACCTCAGTGCAATGTGCTATCGCACTGCTGATCCCATTCACTGTAATGAATGGGATGAGCGGCGCAGCACGGATGGCGTGCGATCAGGTGCGCTTGTACCCTGAACGCTCGGTCATACGCATTGCCTAATGTGAACGAGGCTTTATTGTGGCCAGACTGTTAGCTGTGTCACTCTACTCCCTCCTACTATTTCTGCCTTGCTCAGCTCTTCCTATCCCCCCCCCCCACCTCAAAGCCAGGCCAAGGCTCCACCCTCTCCAGACAAAGATTCCCAGGAGCATGTCCATGAAGCTGGACAGCACTGATCTAAAGGATGCCTCATTGGAAGAAAAAACTTGGTACTATCCAATGCAGTAAAAAAGTATAGCAAGCCACATCCGTAACCACAATGTTGATAGAAAATGTCACGGTTTCAATATATATTAAATTTGATGTTTATAATGAATAGAATTTCTAATCCATTGCAAGAATCTATTAGTGTGTAACCACTTTAATAATAGCAAAGTATCAATAGTTATTGACAACAGCAGAAAGTAAGGGGATCTGTTTTTAGTCTCTTTGTGGTGGGTCCACACATTGCAGTTATAAGCATAGCGCTCAGCAGAGCCAGATCATCCACAAGGCAAGTTAGGCAGGTGCCTCGGGCCTGGTGCTTGTCCAGGATACTAGCTGCTGCCTTCTCTGTGTCTCCCCCATCTCACCTTACCAAAAAGGCCAGGTACAAAGCAGTGGGCAGCTAACACTGCCACCTTGTCTAAGGCCCCATTTCAAAAATATAGGTACTTCTCTCGGGAGAAGGACTCTTTGTATCCTCCAGGAGGCTCCCCCATCTCCCTTAACCTCACTGTTCTAGCGCTGTGTCCTTCCGAAGTTTGTGGCCGCGCTCCCCTACTAGAATGAGCACAGCCGCACTGCGCCTGCACAGTAGCACCGTCCCGCTCGGTCTTCTGCAGAAAGAGCAACACCCGATTGGGTCAGTGCTACTGCGCATGTGCGAGCCATCGACAAGGACTTGTCAAATAATTTTCAGAGCACACAGCATTGGAACCTGCTCAGCTTCCCTTTATTGAAGTACCTGTTTGGAGCACTTTTTTCCCAACAGGTACACATTAAAGAGGAGAGTCAAAAATAACATAATAAAGTTCCTTATTTTTTACAATATTCATTAATAGATTATTTAGTCAGTGTTTGCCCATTATAGAATATTTACTCTCCTTGATTAACATTCTGAGATGTATCACTAGTGGTGACATCTTTAGTCCTGCCAGGTGATCTATGCGGAATGTTCATTACTGAGAGTTCTGTGCACACAGGGAGATAATGATGGCTTGGCAGTAGAAAAAATAGCTGTTATTTCCCACAATGCAATGAGGTTCACAAACAGGAAACTGTCAGGGTCATGGTCATGACATCACAATGTGGGAGGGGTTTCACCACAATATCAGCCATACAGACCCGACTGATGGTCTATTTGAGAAAAGATAAAGATTTCTCATTGATTAAACTTCTTCTTTAAAGGCAAACTTATGTCATCCTGCAGCCGTCCTGTGCCCGCGGAAGTCCTCTACGATCCTTCGTTCTCCCGCTGCCGCTTAGCTTTGTTTTTGGCTACTCTGAGTCAGCGGGCCACTGCGCCTGCGCAGCCCTGGCAACACGTAACCTTGCTCACATTGCCCTCCGCAGGGGCCCACTGATTCTGAGTCGGCGAAAATGAAACTAAGCTGCAGCGGGAGAACAGAGGATCGTAGAGGACCGATGTGGTCACAGGACGGCTGCAGGGGGCTGGTAGAAGCCCCAGGTAAGGCTCGGTTCACATTTGTGTATCCGTGGCTTCATTGGGGCCCGGACCAAAACCGGAGCCACAGATACAAATGTGAGAAATAGGGGCAGTCTTCACCCACTTTAAAAGAGGATCCGTGGGCGTTCCGGAGGATCCGTGCTAAAAATCTGACCCCGGATACACGGAGGGGTAGTGAAACCTAATGCAAAAATTGATCCCCCCTCTACAGAGACAGCTTTGGACACAGAAACAGATCAGTTTCCAGTGCCCCAGCCCTCTCTGTGGGTGGGGAGGGGGCATGCCATGCTGGGGGGGTAGCAGGCAGGAAGAGGGGGCAGCAGGCACAGGGGCGGGGGTTGGATCCCCCCCTCACCTGGGTGCCCCTTCCCCGCTCCCCCTCCAGCTAGTTTCCTTTAAAATCAATGTAGCAGCAAACGGGGAACTTATTAACGTCTTTGTGTTCCACCGCTCGCTGCGTCACTTCCTGCAATGTAGCCCTCTGTACTTCATTGGGCGGCACTGCAGGAAGTGACGGGGCAAGCGGTGGAACAAGGAAGTGAGCAAGTTCTCTGCTCGCTGCTACATTGATTTTATAATGATTTTAAAAGTAACTAGCTGGAGATGGAGCGGGGAAGGGGGCAGCCAGGTGAGGGGGGCCGCTGTGCCCGCTGCTCCCCTTCCTGCCCGCTACCCCCTCCACCATGGTGGCCCCCTCCCCACCCTGGATCTGGACTGCAAACGTATGCTGCAACATGGCAGCATTTTGTAAAACGGATCAGTTTGTGTTCCGGGTTTTCAAACCCAGAGCACGGACCACGGACTTCGTTCTGCAAACGTGCCTACTGTGGACCAGCCCTAAGTGAAACTCTTTTTTCAGATGGCTTGAGTTTCCCTTTAATCCATCTCTGGTGCTCAGACATGTGGACATGGAAGCAGAAGCCAATTAGCATGGACTAATATCTACGGCATGTTACTACGGAAATGTATTGTATAGTTGGCAAAGTGCGTAGTACCATGCAAGCAGTACAGTATAAATACATGCCAGGAAAGGGATCTGCTTATGGGCAGGATAAATGACAACCACATTCTCTGTCACAAATAATATATTTTTGTCTCTTGCAAACACATTCTGAGGGCAAATTTATCTCTGTGACTGGACTGGAGGGAGGTGTGACACGAGGTGCCAGGCAGATCTGGCCAGCACAGAAGTGATTGGATCTATGTCCACAATGCCTAACCAAAAGCGCTGTCAAACTGGAAACGTCCTGTCAGGCCGAATTAGGCCAGACAGAATCATCTGTATAATTGGCTGGAAGAAATACATCATGCTGTTCCACGCTGAGCCATAAACCGGCAGTACATGCTAACAGGCACAGCGGCAACTGGAACAGTCTTGTCTGGGGAGCCTAATATTAACCTGCAGGGTTCAAGTACTTTAGATAAAGAAAAAGGTCCTAGCAGATCCTAAAAAGCCTATTTTCAGTTCAGTGTATACTCGGGACATCAGAATATGAACATTCTGCATGAATAAATCCGAGTCCCACTGGTATATTATTGGCATTTGATGCACGCACAGAGGAAATTTGCCCTGTAGCAAACTACTGATAATCTAGCAATCCTAGGGGGCATCCCTGTAACAGAGGCTGGTTTCACACCAGCAACCAGCGCTATAGGTGCAGTCAGGGCCGGATTTGTACTGTCACCAGCTGCCCCCCTTCAGTATAGGTATCCAGATGACCCCTCCCCCTTCCCTCCAGTATAGGTAGCCTGATGACCCCCTCCCCCCAGGTATAGGTAGCCATATGACTCCTCCTCCCTTTCCCTCCAGTATAGGTAGCCAGATTACCCCTCCCCTCTTCTCTCTAGTAAATGTAGCCAGATGATTCCTCCCCCCTTTCCCTCCAGTATAGGTAGCCAGATGACTCCCTCAATCCCTCCTCCCCCCACCCACCTTTCAGTATAGGTAGCCAGCTCACCTTCACACAGCAGTAGCCATCTGAGTCACTCATTTCTCCACTCGTCTCCAGTGCAGAAGCTTCCTCTTCCTTTCCGTCTCCAGTGCTGCCCAAGTCCATATCTGCCGGCCACAATGCAAACGTGCACAGAGGGCAAGGAGGCTGCTGCACTGGCGTTCAGCAACAGAGTACCGCGGTCAGGCGCTCGCTCTCTGCAAGCTTGCAAATGCTGTATCAGCTTAGCCTGCTGCTTTGGTGCCCTTCCTCCTGTGGTGCCCTAGGCCATGGCCTGGGTGACCTTTGCCAAAATCCGGCCCTGGGTGCAGTGCAATTGGATGATCACATCGTAACATTAAAAATACCAGCAATGCACGGCAATCTTACTTCTGGCTGCAGAAGTGTATTAAAAATTGTGCACACCAGAAACAATTTTAAAATATCTCCATCGCCATAGACTTACAAGACTTCCGGTCGCCGCACATTGCCGCGAACGTTGCCTAGTAGCGCAGTGTTGCTTTCGCATCAGTTGCGACGCTTCCTGCGTATCACACTGCAGCATGTATGAAATGTCCCATGAACTTTCATTGCTTTAGCGTTACCCTGTGGTAAAAAAAAAGAAAGCGTAACGCAATGCAATAAAAACACCCTAGTGTGAAAGGGGCCTGAGGGATGATATATATGATAATATGATGATATGTGATATGTACTTCTAAACTCTGAAAAAAAAGTAATAAACTGGGGCATAGCTAGAAATCACTGGGCTCCATGGCAACATGTTGTTTATCCTATACAAAATATTTGCATATTTATGAGCTTTTCAAAAACAAAGATGGTGCATAACTCTGTATACTTTGATATACCTCCCAACTTTTTAAGATAAGAAAGAGGGACACTTTAAGACACGCCCCTGCCACACCTCTAGCCACGCCCCCCAACACACCCCTCACCAGGCATATTGCAGACAATTCAGAATCAAAAGATGTAGTTTTATCATTCAAACCACTCTTGTCCTCTCCATCATGAATACTGTAGTTTGTCTTCATTTTAACATTTCATTTGAAAACAAGAAATATATACATTTAATTGATGGGAATACATACATACAGTATATTTACACAGATCTGTACATACGTTTTGAAAGAGGGACACATAAGGAAGAAAGAAGTCCAGAGACATTTAGTTCCCAAAGAGGGACTGTACCCCTGAAAGAGGGACAGTTGGGAGCTATGACTGAAGATACCTATGCTTTTATGTATCTAATGTCTGATTTTATCAGTTTGCAATAGATGTTAAGTTTAAAGGTTATGAATATGTACTATTGATCCAGTCAAGCCCCTTAAAGGACTTACGAGGCAAGAGTGGGAAAAAAAGTTAAATACCTGGCTGTAAGTTTTATCCACAGAGGACGCCATCTGCGCCTTCTGTTTCATTCCGCCGTGGTGTCATTCTTCTTTACAGCCAGAGGTCAGGACCCGATCCCTCAGGTCGTCTGCATCTGCCCCAATAAATATGGCCGCCAGGTCCTGCCGGACCTGCGCAGTTGTCATAGCCGTGAGTGCAGCTGTGCAGCTCTGAGTCCTCCTCCAGCCCCGTCATGGCTCCCGGGAGTCTCGTGGACGTAAAGCGCGCAAAACTGTGAGAGCCATCAGGGGGCTGGAGGAGGACGCAGAGCTGTGCAGCCGCACTTGCGGCTATGACAAATGTGCAGGCGCGGCAGGACCTGGCGGCCATATTTATTGGGGCAGATGCAAACGACCCGAGGGATCGGGTAGGTTCCGACCTCGGACTGTAAAGAAGGATGACACCACGGCGGAATGAAACAGAGGGCGAGGATGGCATCCTCTGTGGATAAAACTTACAGCCAGGTATTTTACTTTTTTTACCTCTCTCCTTTAAAGGATACCCTAGAAGGGGAAACAAATTGAGATTTGCTAACCTGGGGCTTCTTCTAGACCCTAAAACCCTCCACAGTATATCAGGTCCTTTGATGTGCTTCTGATCTACTTCTGTTTGTTATTGCCCCATCCCAAAGATGCACTGGTTGTGGTTAGTTGTGGCTAATGTGCATGTAAACTAAAGCCTTGGCCACCCACCTCCTTGATGGAGCTCCCATTGGCGGGGGCATTCTGCGTATGTGCACGCCCAGAACGCTCCTGATCCACTGAAGGGGATCAAAACACTGCGAGGGACCTGATAGACTGCTCTTTGACACAAAAAGGACACCTATTTTTTATTTTATTATTTTTTTGCAGTAACGCACATTAGAGATTTACTACAGACAGCCCTAAGTTTGTGTACATTTTTCTACATGTAGACTTTCGGCAGTGTGGCCCCTCTGGAATGGCAATTTATTATCTTGGCTTTCTGCTATGTACCTCCTACTGACTACACTACATGATTATGTATTATGTGTGTTACCCTTGTGTGTGTCATTTAATGGCCTCTGTATTTTGACTGTGCAATGCTTATTGTAAAGTGCCACAGAATAATATGACAGCACTAGATAAATCTGTAAAAACAATAATTCTGTCATCAAAGACAAGGCCACCAGCATGGGGTCACCAGCAATCTCACTCTTATTTTTAGATTATTAACCTGAAGTAAAAATGGCAGCTGGATTCTTATTTATTCTGTCCTCCAGCTGCTTACAGGTCAAGATTGATGCTAAGGCAAACCTATACCCAGCTTCCAAGGAAGCAGCATGGGACAAAGACATATAAAAACACTAAAAAGCACAGAAGGCCATAACATCTCAGATGACACAGTAAAGTTATAACAGACAAAATGCAGGGGATATAAGGTAGTCCCACATATCACAACTGACATCTACCGTATATTGTATATTGAACAGCTACTATATATGCTTATTCCAGAGAAAATAGAATCCTCACTAAAAAAACAAAAAAAAGGAGTTAAAGGGAGTCTAAGTGAAAATTAAAAAAAAAACAGATACTCAACTAAGGAGAAGGAAGGCTCTGGGTCATATAGAGCCTTCCTGGTCCCCGTTTTCCCTGCAGGCTCCCTCATGAGTCGTAGGCTGTTCTCTTATGCTTGGGGTGTGCTTCGGAAGTCTTCGGAAGCACTCGGACTTCTGAAGAGTGGCCGCTACATACTGCGCACGCACGTACACAGTATAGAGCTGTCTGTCTTCAGAAGTCCGAGTGCTTCCGAAGACTGCCGAAGTCTCACGCGGTGGAAGATTTGAATAGTGAAGCCTGCGGGGGAATGAGGGGACCGTGAGGAGAACGGGAGGCTCTATAGAACCCAGAGCCTTCCCTCTCCATAGGTGAGGATCTGTTTTATTTTTAACTACAGATTCACGTTAACGCTATATCCGGTACTTCTTATAATCTTTTTCTATCTGGCTGACAATGTAGGGCTGCCAGGAAGTGTCTGTCAGCTATTCTGGAACCAGCAGTAATGCTCTCCAATCACTCTGATGGATGGATGTCAGTCCCACTATCTATAATTTCCATAACTGATGTAGCACTGTACTGGAGGAGGAAATAAGATGTAGAGTTACACCATTACAGAATATAATTGGAGGTCACTTCATGCAGCAGTAGCTGTGGCATACTTGCAGTGTCACATTAAAATACAGAATCAATCTTTAGGAGGCGTGGCTCAATCTACAGATACATCTGATACCCAGTGTTCTTTTTTCCATCATAATGATGATTATCCTCTCAGAACCACTTTAATTTCTTTCCTGACATCTTTTTTCATGGGATACATTTAAGACCCCTTTTACACTTACCTAGGCAAATCGCATTGCGGTTCTCTCCCCGACGCAGCAGCCATTAAAGTCAATGACTTTGATTCATCAATCTGTGGTAAATATACCGTGGACACGCAGCGCAGCTTAATATTACCGCACGCACAACGTCACTGGCCTCCCTTTCAGCGATTCAGCACACTGTACCAGCCTTGCATGACCACTTTTGTCTTTCTTCTGTAATCTCTTGAGCAGAACACCTCACTCTTTTCCTCCCCCAAATCTCCATAGAATAAAATGGACTTTACTTCACTGTGCTCTCTTTGTTTAGCTAGATCAAAAGAGTCCAATTAGCTCTTATCAGCAGCTGTGAATACCCAGGCTCTGTCTGTGCAGGAAACACTGAAGCTTAACCCATTCAGTGCTCCCAAAATAGTGATACCAAGTTAAATCTTTGTTTGTTTTTGTATTTCCATATATTTGAAAGAAGATTTTTGTGTCCCATAAAGGCTATCAAGCGGTGGCCATTTCTTTTTAGAGCAGAGAGGAGTTTAGATCCACTTTAACAGTTGTTCAGTTTAGGAGTTCTATGTTGTGATTGTATTGCTCATCGCTCACTGTATGCGATATACAGTATAAGCACATATACAGTATATGTATCCAAAGGAGGCCTGCTTTTTTGCCTTCAGTGTCCTTTGTGGACTCTTGAAGGCTCATTTTTAATATAATATAATATATATAGCGCGTTAAAGCGTAACCAAGAGCCCCTGTCACTGTTTTCCTGTTGTGTGCTGCAGCCCCTCTGTACTTATATATTTCTTATGGAGTCTGGGGACCTCCAGCGCTGCGTGCATGCTTTGCATAGAATTGCATAAAAAAATTTGGTTTGTGCTGCTCACACCTTGGTAATTTATTTATAATTTTCCCCTGTGAGCCTGCATGACCACGCCCACCTCTAGCACAGTTAAGTATATAAATGAGTGCTTTGCACATGTTAAGAGAGTTCGTTTGGTAGCTAGGTGAAGGGTGAGGTGTTTTTAATTTCCTTTTTTCCCATCTAGTTGACATTTTAGGGTTTTTGGTTTAGTTCCCACTAGACTGCTTATAAAAACTGGCATTTTGCATGGTAGAGTAGGACTCACCAGATTGGGGACACTTTGGCGCAGTTGGTGAGCTTAAGCGCGTTAAAGCGTAACCAAGAGCCCCTGTCACTGTTTTCCTGTTGTGTGCTGCAGCCCCTCTGTACATATATATATATGATTTTCACCTTTCAGCGCTCATCCCTTTCATTTGCCAATAGCTTAATCACTACTAATCACAATTAAATGATCTATATCTTCTTTTTTTTCACCACAAATTGGGCTTTTTGGGGTTGATAATTGTTTTCAGTAATTACTTTATTTTCTATGCATTTTAAAGGGAAATACAAGGAAAAAATGAAAAAATACACTATTTCTCCAATTTCATCCCCTATGGTTTTAATATAAACACTGCTACTGTACATAAAACCCACACATTTTATCTGCCCATTTGTCCTGGTTATCACAAGATTTTAATTATGTCCCTAGTACAAAGTATGGTGACAATATATCGTTTGGAAGTAAAGGTGTATTTTTTGGGGGGTGGGTTTTTTTTCTTCACAATTTTCATGTGCCCCCGCGCAGGCGCACACGCCCACAGCGGCAGCAGCACTGTCTGACTTATAAAAACGTCCTGGAGCCATTAAGAGGTTCTAGCAGGACGTTTTTATAAGTCAGCATGTCATTAAGTCGTTAATAAATGTAAAGTTTCATCAGTCTAACTGGTTCTGTGGATTACTCTTATTTTCATCTAAAAAGTCGGGGATGATTTGGATTATAACTAAGTGGGGCATTGGAGGTTTGTGCATTTTGACACTGCTCTTATATACAGGTACACTATTATAAAGCCCATTTACGTTTACAATATTTGTAACTTAATATTTGTTCAAAAGTGTAAGGGAACACAGTGGTTTACTGCCTCTACGCTATGGTGATCCAAACATAGTTGCGTAGTTAGTTTGGTTGAAAAAAAAGACGTCCGTCCATCAAATCCTGGGCTAATTAGCCTTATGCCGGGCATACACGGCATTTTCAGCCCTTATCAATCGAGCCGCTGATGGCTCGATTGATAATATTCGACAGGTTCGATGACCTGCCGGATAGATTCCCCGCTCGATCCCGCTGGCGGACAATAGCGGGGAATCGAGCGGGTGATAAGCAGCGCCGGTGGGGACGAGCGGGGATCAATCCGCGCGGACGAGCGGGGATGTGCCGGCATCGAGCCAGCGACTCGATCCGGTGCATAATTGGCTAGGTGTATGCCTAGCATTAAAAGGGAAACATTGGCAGTCAGATCAACTCTCCTGGGAATCACCTAAAAATTATAGCTCTGGATGCCCTTCAATGCAATGAAAGCATCCAATCCCTCTTCAATGCAGATATAAAGTTAAACGTCTGGGAGATTGTTCCTCAGCAGTCTCTGTATAAGAGGTAAATTAGCAACTCTAAATACAATATTCACTTACCTGTACAAGTAGTATTCAGCTTGATCTATTTCTTCTCTTGATTTGATGTTATCTACAAACTGTTCAGAAAATAATAAACATTTTACTGGCATTAAAGTGGAACAATGCTTAAAGGGTTTTCTGGGCAATGGGCATTGAATGTTGATTTTTGAATTAAAGAGAACCCGAGGTGGGTTTGAAGAATATTATCTGCATACAGAGGCTGGATCTGCCTATACAGCCCAGCCTCTGTTGCTATCCCAAACCCCCCTAAGGCCCCTCTGCACTCTGCAATCCCTCATAAATCCCAGCCACACTGCTGACAAAACAGCTTGTCAGAGCTGGCTGTGTTTATCTCTATAGTGTCAGTCTGCTGCTCTCCCCGCCTCCTGCAGAACTCCAGTCCCCGCCTGCATCCCTTCCCTCCCTGCTGATTGGAGGGAAGGGACGGGGGCAGGGACCGGAGCTATGCAGGAGGCGGGGGAGCAGCTGAGACTGACACTACAGATGTAAATGCAGCCCCACAGCACGGCTGTGATTTATAAGGGATTGCAGAGTGCAGGGGGACCTTAGTGGGGTTTAGGATAGCAACAGAGGCTGGGCTGGATAGGCAGATCCAGCCTCTGTATGCAGATAACATTCTTTAAACACACCTCGGGTTCTCTTTAAAAGCATATTTATACTATTCAGTAAGTATGTTCAATATAGTTTAGATCATATTCTGCAAGGCAGCTGTCAGGCCAATCTGTTTCACCTCTGCCACTAACCACTGTATCTATTGACCAGCTGATAGTAAAGGTGTTTCCCAAGGTATGGTGCCTCATCTACTCTATAGTTTAAAAATAGGTCCCACTTGGGGCGTGTCTGGAAGCTCATGGCGTGAGGACGTGCCGCTGAAGAGCTCCCGTCTTCTCTTATCCTGTATTAATCCTCGGGGGGTTATTTGCTTATAATTTGCTCCTGAACTACTCAGAACGGTGTTCCCGTCCTACCACCATACCTGATGGCTCAACCCTGTACTTCAGAAGCCCTTACTAAGCTGCAAAAATTCTGGCATGAAGACCAAGATGGCGCCAGACCATCTTCCCAACCTACCTTGGATGATTAATCCTCTACAGCGCCTACAGCAAAAAGACCCACATTGGTGCAAGTTCTGGAAACAGTAACAGCATGCCAAGCCAGTCTCACACAAATTACTTCCACCCTGGAGTCTGTGAAGTCAGACGTAACTTTACTCCAGCAGGATCTTCACAATCTAAAAAGGCAGTTTCACTGACATAGAAGGGCGAGTCAGCTCTTTAGAAGACACAGTAAGACCCTTGCATTTGGAAATGGGCACCTCTCAGAAAGGTCTAAAGGCTCTAACCGATTGCCAAGAGGACCAAGAAAACAGGCAACGTCGATCAAATATAAGAATAGTGGGACTCCCGGAGAAGGGAGTAAATCTTTTCTCACAGACCTGTTTGGCGAGTCCACCTTTTCTAAAGTTTTCGTAGTGGAAAGAGCTCACAGAATAGGGGCAAAGATCCCAGCCCCCGGTGCACCACCACGTACTTTTATATTCAAGATACTGAATTACAGAGACTAAAAGCTGAGACTAGAGTTCTAAAAGCTGCTCGTGCCAAAGGCTCCATTGAGTATGAAAATACTGTGATATCCTTCAGTGCTGTGGAGTCGGAGTTGGAGTCGGAGTCTCGGAGTCGGAGTTGGGGCAATTTTGGGCACCCGGAGTCGGAGTTGGAGTCGTGGTTTCAGAAACTGAGGAGTCTGAGTCGGGAGTCGGAGTCGCATGATTTTTGTAGAAAATCCACAGCCCTGTTAAGTATTAGACTAAGGAGTTGGAGTCGAGGAGTCGGAGTCTGAGCAATTTTGGGTACCCGGAGTCGTGGTTTCAGAAACTGAGGAGTCGGAGTTGGAAGATTTTTGTACCGACTCCACAGCCCTGATATCCTTTTACCCGGATTATACTATGGAGGTCCAGAAACTTAGAGCTAAGTTCAAGGAGGCAAAAAAGAAACTACGTGAATTGCAACTACCTATGTTATACCCCGCCAAGCTCCGTATACAAGTGGATGAAAAAGCCATTTTATTCACAGAAGCATCAGAAGTGTTCACTTGGCTGGAATCTAGGCCGCGAGGCGCCATTACTACGTCACCATCTCGTTGAATACTCTCCCTGTTAACCACGAGACATTTCTTGTAATACAAATGGCCTACCTAAACATCTGCTTTCAAGTGCTATAGGGCAAAGTCCTGGCCTTTCACTAACTATACCTCAAGCTAACCTACACAGGTACTCTGTCGTTCTTGTTATTATACCTATGCCTTTATTATACTTTTCTACTGATCCTACTATGGATATAGCGAACTAGACTTTGCCTTGGGAGTTTGCTGCTACGATATAATGTATGGGAACTGCGGGCACTCTGCTCGCGTCCGTTATTTTTCAATTTATCTCAAACATAAGCCTATGTTCGTGCGGCAGCAAACAGCAGCGGAACTTGCAAATAGGGGAGAAGCTGCTCGTTCACCCCATTCTATGCTGGGTTAGACACTTGCTGCTTAATACATCTTGGCTATAGGGTAACCCCCTGGCTATTCGTCATTAACGTCTTCAGCGCAGTTATATAATCTATGCTCCCATGTTTAAACATTGCTTGATGTACCTCAGGACTTATCCTTATATTGCACTATTATTTCTGTGTTATATTATTTTTGAGGGTTTCTTTAATCTGCCTGCTGTATGCCTTAAATTCATGTTGAATAACGGTAGACTAGACCCGTTATGATAAGATCCCCCCTTTAAGTTTTTCAAGTTTTATAAGACGGTCAATCCCAGTTGTGTCCATCCACTCCCCCCACTGTATACAGCTACATATTCATTTTTATAGTATTATTTAAGTGCCTATGTTGTGACTAAACGCATTCACAGGGCGATTAGCCTGGATGTGTTTACAACAATTTAATGTTAAATCGTTTGGGTTAAGGTCCCTTAAGCCATTTGCTCTGGGACAGGGTCTTTTACTTTACTCTGGGTTTTTGTTATTTTCCCTTTTTTATTACTTTAATATACTTCAATCTTTAGTCAAAAGTGTATCTGGTATATTTGCAGAATAATGATACGCTTTATTACTGATCCCAGCAGGTGTATACATGGATATTTTCAGATATATTTTATTATCCCACCAGTAGATGGCAATGTCTGATAGAGAATTCAAACTTATTTGCTGGAATGTTCGTGATTTAAATGACTCTTTTAAAAACGCTCCTTAATTTTAAACTATATGCACAAGCAAAAGCCTGATATCCTAATACTGCTTGACACGTATATCACTGGTAGTAAAATCAAGGCACTGGAACGCAGTTGGGTTGGGAAAGCATACCACTCAACACACTCTCAAAATTCACGTGGTGTCTCGGTGTTAATAAACCACTCCTTATCCTTTTTGCCAATTAAAATTAAAACTGACTCCATGGGAAGATATGTGTTTATACATGGTACTTTAGACGGTAAGCTACTGAATCTACTTGTCTTTTATATTCCCTCACCATACTCTTCCATTACCCTTAAATAAGGCCTTCAATTCACTTTAGCGTTCCCTCCCTGCCCTAGTATATGGATAGGAGATTTTAACTCAGTGTGCAAACCAAGCTCTTGACCGCTTCCCGGCTGTTGTAGCTAAAACCACCCCTTTTGCTAATCTTATAGCAGAATTGTTATTACTGGACGTATGGAGGCTCTTAAACCCGAACACGTTACAATATACTTTCTTTTCAACATCATATACTTTATCCAGATTAGATTATTGTTTTGTCTCCACGAACCTGCTACCTCTGGTGGGATCTGTAGGTTTTTTGCCCAGGATTGTTTCGGATCATTCTCCTATATTTATTTCTTTAAAGAGAACCCGAGGTGTGTTTAAAGAATGTTATCTGCATACAGAGGCTGGATCTGCCTATACAGCCCAGCCTCTGTTGCTATCCCAAACCCCCCTAAGGTCCCCCTGCACTCTGCAATCCCTCATAAATCACAGCCGTGCTGTGAGGCTCTGTTTACATCTGTAGTGTCAGTCTCAGCTGCTCCCCCGCCTCCTGCATAGCTCCGGTCCCTGCCCCCGTCCCTTCCCTCCAATCAGCAGGGAGGGAAGGGATGCAGGCGGGGACCGGAGTTCTGCAGGAGGCGGGGAGAGCAGCAGACTGACACTATAGAGATAAACACAGCCAGCTCTGACAAGCTGTTTGATCAGCAGCGTGGCTGTGATTTATGAGGGATTGCAGAGTGCAGGGGGACCTTAGGGGGGTTTGGGATAGCAACAGAGGCTGGGCTGTATAGGCAGATCCAGCCTCTGTATGCAGATAATATTCTTCAAACCCACCTCGGGTTCTCTTTAAGATGGCATGATTCCCCTAAACCAGGGCTGCCCAATAGGTCGATTGCGATCTACCGGTAGATCGCGACCGCCTCCTCGGTAGATCGCGGCCTCTTGGCCGCGTCTCATTAAATTTTGCGGCCAGCAGCTCATCATGTTTAGCTGCTGGCCAATAAGAATGCACGGGAGACGGGGAGAGAAGACGCGGCGAGCAGAGAGGGAGGAGAGAGGCGGCGCGGCCGCTACGTCATGGCTGGGGGCGGCGCCGGGCAGCCTGCAACGTGCGTGCTGGTGACATGCCCGGCGCCGCCCCCAGCCATGACGTACATGCAGGCACATATACCTGGCTAACGCGGGGGGAGGGGCGCGTGCTTAGCATTTGGGACGTTGGTAGATCTCCTGGCCTCGGCAAATTTTAAAGTAGCTCGTGAGCCGAAAAAGTGTGGGCACCCCTGCCCTAAACAGTATATTTGGAAATTTAACCCATTCTGGCTCTCTCGGTTTCCCTCGGAGGATTGGTGGGTAGGCCAATTGCAGTGGTATTTCTTCACACACAGTGATGAAGAGAACTACTCTCTGATATGGGATTGCTTTAAAGCATATCTCAGAGGTGCGCTTATTAGTGCAGTCTCACATTATAAAAGATACCAATGGTAAAATTCAAAAACTACAAACACAAATTCCAATTTTGAAACAGCTTTATACTTCCGACCATTCGGGGAAAACGGAGGGAGGTTGGAAATCTGCGCAAAACCAACTTGGGGATATGTTAAAGGAAAAACTACAGGCAAAAAACTGCTTTTATAAACAGTCATTTTATGAACAAGGGGAACAAACAGGTACTATTTTAGACACAATGTCTGGAACAGACTGGCCCTATAGGTATAAAAATAAAGGTAAAGGTGTACCTACGTAGATTAACCAAATGGTTACATAACATACACCCGGGTATAAGGGAGAATGTCAGTGATACACTCCCTAAGTAGGGATAGCACATGCGGTAACCGTGGGGGTCCTGGCTGATCCCCCCCACTAGGCGACGCCGAGTGGGGTGTAGCTATCCCACAGATGCACAGTGCGGTGTAGCAAGACAAACAGAGGAGATCAGGGCTTAATACTGGTCAGGGTAGAGCCCAGGTGCTGCCTATCTCCCCTGTGTCAATTATCAAAGGGTGGATGGCAGAGGGCAAAGTTACCCCTAGTGCAAAGTGCTGTACAATTTAAAACCTTAATATGAACATATTTCGCCCCCTAACAGGGCTTCCTCAGAAGGTGCTGTACAAAATATACATTATTTACAACATTGGTGAGTAAAATATTTACACAGAGCCCCCCATCATCAACCCTCAAAGCTTAAGTCAAAGCTTTGACTTAAGCTTTGAGGGTTGATGATGGGGGGCTCTGTGTAAATATTTTACTCACCAATGTTGTAAATAATGTATATTTTGTACAGCACCTTCTGAGGAAGCCCTGTTAGGGGGCGAAATATGTTCATATTAAGGTTTTAAATTGTACAGCACTTTGCACTAGGGCTAACTTTGCCCTCTGCCATCCACCCTTTGATAATTGACACAGGGGAGATAGGCAGCACCTGGGCTCTACCCTGACCAGTATTATCTGGCCTGAGGTAGGCAGTTATTAGCCCTGATCTCCTCTGTTTGTCTTGCTACACCGCACTGTGCATCTGTGGGATAGCTACACCCCACTCGGCGTCGCCTAGTGGGGGGGGATCAGCCAGGACCCCCACGGTTACCGCATGTGCTATCCCTACTTAGGGAGTGTATCACTGACATTCTCCCTTATACCCGGGTGTATGTTATGTAACCATTTGGTTAATCTACGTAGGTACACCTTTACCTTTATTTTTATACCTATAGGGCCAGTCTGTTCCAGACATTGTGTTTGATTTATTTCCCTGGTATATTGTTTTTCGGCTAGTGTTTGAGGTACTATTTTAGCTAGGATGGCAAAAGATAGGAATGCCATATCCACCATACCCCACATTCGTGACCCCACAGGCAAATTGTTGGTTGGGTCAGTACCCATTAACGATTGTTTTACCAATTATTTTAAACACCTCTATACTGCTCAGTCAGATTTTGATAGAACAGAAGCTGAAATTTATCTCTCAGAAACTGACCTTCCCAGGTTGTCCCCAGAACACAGAGAGATATTGGATGCCCCAATTACTTTGGAGGAGGTGGAGCTAGCTATACACTCACTTCCAAATAAGAAAGCCACTGGGCTAGATGGTATTCCAGGTGAGGTATACAAAAGGTTTGTAGAAATTTTCAACTGAAAACACAATGGTCCACCAGCCTCAGATTTCTGATGCAAATTCTTTGGGGAGTCCTATAAGGATGAGGGGTCCATCACACCTCTCAGTGTATACAGTTTTAGAAGCACAAAGCATTCCAAACAGGACTCGACCCTCCAAGGATATATAATCCAATATTATGTTTTATTCCATGATGGCGGATATAAAAGTATACAAAGATAGCACGACGTTTCGGGCAGTGGCCCTTTCTCAAGTGCTTAAACTTCTGACATACTCATTCAACATATATAGACATAAATAACGCACCACACCCAAAGCATTGGGGGGCGGGCACATGCTTAAAGATACTTAACCCTTTCCAGGGTGCAGAGTGGCTATACCTGTCAAAGGAAACATCTGAGACTATAGTCTTCATTGAGGCCATTAGGTGATTGAGTCCCCAGTCGCTCCATCCAAAAAGTTTCTCGTCTAAGGAGGGTATTCTTATGGGGCCTACCTTCCTGGAATTTAACCACCTCCAATATCTGCCACCTGAGCTGACTGACATTATGTCTATGCTCAAAAAAATGGCGTGCTAGGGGGGACACTCTATTACTATCTATATCACCTTCTCTAGCTTTCTTGAGTACCTGAATGTTGCTCTTGTGCTCATTGAGCCTGGTTTAACTTCCCTGGTGGATTGCCCTACATATCCTAGACCACAAGGGCACTTGATGAAATATACCACACCCTTTGTATCACATGTAGCGTAATCTTTTAATGGAATGGGGACCCCTGTGCGTGGGTGGCGTACCTCAGTCCCTTTGATAATATTATTACAGTGTTGACAATGTAAACACGGGAATGTCCCCACCTTAGGGGGCCCCAAAAATCGTTGGGTCATCCCCACGGATTTACCAATGTCAGATCTCACAAGGTGGTCCCTAAGGGATTTACCTTTCCTGTAGACAAATCTGGGTGGCGCTCTACAGATCGCAGCGACTTGGGGATCAGTCTCAATCACAGGCCAGAACTTCAACAACACGTCTCTTAGCAGTGCTGATTCTCTACAATAGGTGGTGATGAAATACACCTCATAAGTTTGATCCTGCTCTGACATCCTATACTCCCTCAATGTTTCCCTGTCCAATTGTGATACCTCAGATGCTAATTCCTCACATCTCTTCCTACTATATCCCCTTTTCACAAAATCCTCAGTGAGAAGCCGTGCCTGCTTCCGATACAACTCATCGGTGGAGGTAATCCTCCTAGCTCTTACGTATTGGCTTTTCGGAAGTCCGTTCACTAATGGCCTAGGGTGACAGCTGCTGGCTAAAAGGAAGCCATTTTTGTCTGTATCTTTTCTATAAAGATCGGTTTCAAAACCGTGTTCACCTTTCCTTATTTCCACATCTAAGAAATGTATGCTGCGGTCACCATATTCCATCTTGAACTTAAGGGTATTGTGTTTCTGATTAAGAGAATCAAAAAACAAGCCCAGCTCACTCTCTGTCCCTGTCCAACCAAAAAATAGATCATCAATGAATCTTCAGTATCCCAGGATGCCGCTGGGGGCCCCCGCACCCAAAAAATGTGTGGATTCAAAGTCAGACATGACAATATTAGCGACTGTAGGGGCATAAGGGGCCCCCATCGGCACCCCGAGGACCTGCAGATAAAAATCATCTCCAAACCTGAAGTATGAGTGCGACAAACTAAATTCAAGCAATGTCATAATGAATATCAACACTTCATTATTAACCCTACTGTCCTTTTTCAGGCGCTCTTGAACTGCTATAGAAAAGATACAGACAAAAATGGCTTCCTTTTAGCCAGCAGCTGTCACCCTAGGCCATTAGTGAACGGACTTCCGAAAAGCCAATACGTAAGAGCTAGGAGGATTACCTCCACCGATGAGTTGTATCGGAAGCAGGCACGGCTCCTCACTGAGGATTTTGTGAAAAGGGGATATAGTAGGAAGAGATGTGAGGAATTAGCATCTGAGGTATCACAATTGGACAGGGAAACATTGAGGGAGTATAGGATGTCAGAGCAGGATCAAACTTATGAGGTGTATTTCATCACCACCTATTGTAGAGAATCAGCACTGCTAAGAGACGTGATGTTGAAGTTCTGGCCTGTGATTGAGACTGATCCCCAAGTCGCTGCGATCTGTAAAGCGCCACCCAGATTTGTCTACAGGAAAGGTAAATCCCTTAGGGACCACCTTGTGAGATCCGACATTGGTAAATCCGTGGGGATGACCCAACGATTTTTGGGGCCCCCTAAGGTGGGGACATTCCCGTGTTTACATTGTCAACACTGTAATAATATTATCAAAGGGACTGAGGTACGCCACCCACGCACAGGGGTCCCCATTCCATTAAAAGATTACGCTACATGTGATACAAAGGGTGTGGTATATTTCATCAAGTGCCCTTGTGGTCTAGGATACGTAGGGCAATCCACCAGGGAAGTTAAAACCAGGCTCAATGAGCACAAGAGCAACATTCAGGTACTCAAGAAAGCTAGAGAAGGTGATATAGATAGTAATAGAGTGTCCCCCCTAGCACGCCATTTTTTTGAGCATAGACATAATGTCAGTCAGCTCAGGTGGCAGATATTGGAGGTGGTTAAATTCCAGGAAGGTAGGCCCCATAAGAATACCCTCCTTAGACGAGAAACTTTTTGGATGGAGCGACTGGGGACTCAATCACCTAATGGCCTCAATGAAGACTATAGTCTCAGATGTTTCCTTTGACAGGTATAGCCACTCTGCACCCTGGAAAGGGTTAAGTATCTTTAAGCATGTGCCCGCCCCCCAATGCTTTGGGTGTGGTGCGTTATTTATGTCTATATATGTTGAATTAGTATGTCAGAAGTTTAAGCACTTGAGAAAGGGCCACTGCCCGAAACGTCGTGCTATCTTTGTATACTTTTATATCCGCCATCATGGAATAAAACAGAATATTGGATTATATATCCTTGTAGAAATTTTCGCCAATCCTTTGCTCCAAACTTTGCAACACGCCTTTGAAGTAGGTGAATTACCCCCTTCTATGCATACTGCCGTAATTATTCTTATTCCAAAACCTGGTAAGGACCCTACTCTTTGTGACTCTTATCGTCCCATTTCTCTGCTTACTCAAGATGTTAAAATTCTAGCCAAAATACTCGCCAATAGGCTAAGCCAAGTAATTTCCACCCAAATTAATAATTACCAGACAGGCTTTATGCCAGGGAAAAAGACCTCTTTCAACATCAGACGATTATTTGCAAATATCCAAGCACCACATTCTAACACTGGCCAACGAGTTATTGTAACATTAGATGCGGCTAAAGCGTTAGACGCAGTAGAATGGCCTTTTTGGTGGCCACTTTGGCAAGATTTGGATTTGGCGACAATTTCATCAAATGAGTCCAAATACTCTATACAAAACCAATGGCGAAAGTTTGTACAAATTCTTCCTTATCCTCTTCTTTCTTAATTAGGCGGGGTACTAGGTAGGTGTGTCTCCTATCCCCATTGTTATATGGTCTTTCAGCTGAACCATTAGGATGTAAAATTAGAGCTGATCCACAAATTAGGGGCCTTTGTGTTGGGGGTATTGAGGTAAAAATGAGTCAATATGCTGATGACACTATATTATATTTAGCTGATCCACATGCTTCCCTTACCAGGGCCTTTGACCTTATTAGTGAGATGGGTCTTTATTCGGGTCTCTCTGTGAACTGGGGAAAATATTATGGGACTGGACAATGCTGAAGTTTCCACAACTCCTCTACCTTGCCCTTTACAAATTGTGACCAAATTTAAATAAATAGTTAGGTGTCTTTTTAACTGCTAACCCCACACAGTATTACACTGATAATGTATTTCCACTAATTTCTTTGGCACAGACCAAAAAGTCCTCATGGACTAAACCAGTGTTTCTCAACATTTTATTGGTATATACCCCTTTGAAAACCCTGTGCTTACCAAGTACCCCCTAGTATAGTAAACATTATCACAAGTACCCCTTGACAAATATATATTTAATCGTAGTACTTAATTGGTTCTAAATCATTTCCAAGCAATTACTATTTCTTTTAATTAGCTAAAACACCTAATTTGGTGTTGTTTAAATAAGATTTATCATTTTCTAAAACTCTAAATTTGTTATACTTGGTTAAGTATATCAAGCCTGAGTACCCCCTTGAACCATCAGAAGTACCCCCTGGGGAACGCGTACCACACGTTGAGAACCTAGGGACTAAACTACCCTTATCAGTGGTTGGTCGTATCAATCTCATTAAGATGGTTCTATTCCCCAAAATTTTATACATTCTCCACAACTCCCCAATAAACATAACGATGAATTTTTTTAGGAAACAAATCAATACTGATCTCTCTTATATGGGCCAAATCTCACTCTAAACTTAAATTATACAATATTGCAATGCCCTACTGCCTCAGGAGGCCTAGCACTTCCTGCTATGCACCTTTATTAAAAAATTCAACCTATCCACCAAACACTCAATGAAGCCTCTCACCAGACTTCATCAGGGCTTCCCCTGATGAGTCATGAGACGAAACTAGTTGGGCGGAGCCTAAGGAGCGAGGGACGCTGAACGAGCTCAAGGGCTTTTTATATGCGCATTGTTGCTGAAAATTTGTGAGTGCACTTCTTTTTAATACTTTTTAATAAAAAACTGTTTTATACTATGCTGGTCCCTGTCTGAGTTTCAGGGACAATGCTGCTGAAGGAGGATTATTGAGAGTATCTATGAAGCGCTACTGCTGGTCTGTGTTGGGTCAGCCATGAAGTCTGGTGAGAGGCTTCATTGAGTGTTTGGTGGAGGGGCACGTGGTGTCTCGTAATCTCTGGGTGCACTGGTGCTTACTTTAGCCATATCACTAACCAACAGTATTACACTATTGCGATTTTCTCTGTCTTATGCCCCCATGATTTGAGGACACAGGAAGATCTAGGATACATCTGGGAGACTGGCTGAACCACTGGCTGGGCCAGGAGCGCTATGAGCTGTTCCTGAAAAGGCAGCTTAGAATCTGGTGAGCGTTTACTGATCACTGTGTCACAGGAAGACTGCTTGCACCCTATGAGAGTCTGGAGATAGCTGCATATGAACTTTAATTTTGGGACTTTTTATTCAGTGAATTGCAAAGGTTATGAGGAACCTACCTTTGGCTATATTTTATTGTAGAGCGCCCTGGTTTATTTAAAATTTACCTATGCACCTTTATTACTTTGAAGCTCAGCTCAAACACATTTTGCATTGGTTTGTCACAAACTCCTCTAAATCCCATGAACTACTTGTCCACTCAACCCTGAATAAATTAAACAACTTGTCATTTGCTCTACTTAAAAGGTACCTTACTTTCGAAGTTACCTAATAATACTATTCTAAAACCGGCCACTTTAGTTTGGCGAGCAATATCTAAAATTTTTCCTAAAACATTTTTTGAGTACCACACTCCCCTCTGGCACAATTCTCTTCTTACCGAATTGGCAAACTTGAAAACACCAATGTATGGTCTGATATAGGTATAGTATATTTGGGTCAAATATGACATGCTTCTAATATTATTCCTTTTTCTACTCTTTAGAATCACTCTTCATTGCTGCCTATTCATCATTTGATGTACATTCAATTATGTCATGCTCTACAAGCCCAATTTCCAGCTGGTTTACCCCCTTACTAGAGTCTCCTCGATTATGGAAGAATTAAACACCATATTGGTTAGATTTACCGGATTCTATTAGAACCATATGCTGCACCCACAACCGAAAAAGCTATGGTAAAATGGACTGCTTTAGAGGAACAACTTGATGAGGAGGAATGGGATGACTAGCTATCCTCCCCTGAACGTGTCTCCCCCTGTTTAAAAGATAGACTTACGCAATTATATACTCTGCATCAGAGCTACCTCACACCAGCTCGTATTGCTAGATACTCCCCTTCTACTTCTAAATTATGCCCTAAATGTTTCGCCTCTAACCCTTCCTTTATACATCTCATCTGGCAGTGGCCACCTGTTGTAGATTTTGTGAAACAGGTTACTGACTTTTTACATGATTTGATGGGCTCTCCTGTCTCCTTAGACATAAAAACTTGCTTGCTTAATCTTTTAGATGAAGATACTTCAAAATTTGACAAAGTCCTGATAACTGAAACTTTATTTCTGGCCAAACAATGTGTAACCTTTAGATGGCTCTCTCATATTCCTCCCTCATTAGAAATCTGGAAAACTAAAGTTAAACAATCCCTCCCGTATAAAAAAATTATATATGCTCACCGAAACTGTCCAGGCAAATTTAACAAAGTCTGGGATCATTGGATAGATAAACGTATGTTTTAAAGGACTTATGAGCCGAAATTTAGAAAAAAAATGTTTTTACCTGCATGATTTTTGAAGACACGAAGGACGCCATCCGCGCCCTCTGTGCAGTTCCGCTACCCCGCTGCTTAATTCCCCCCGAGCCGGCTCCGAACCCCCCAGCCCGGGCTCTCCGGCCTCCACAAAAATGGCTGCCGGAGGTTGACGCGGCTGCGCAGTCCGCATTCGCGTCTGTGCGGACTGCGCAGCAGCGGCAACCTCCGGTGACCATTTTTGTGGAGGCAGGAGAGCCCGACCCAGGCTGTGGGGTCGGGAGCCGGCCCGGGGGGGGGGGGGGAAGGGGGAATTCAGCAGCGGGGACCCAGCAGAAGTGCACGGAGGGCGCGGACGGCGTCCTCCGTGCCTTCAAATTTCATGCAAGTAAACTTTTTTCTACATTTCGGCTCGTAAGTCCTTTAAGTGTATTAAGTGAAACACCTTACTTAATCCCTTTCCTTGACTCCTTATAATCTATACCACTCTACCATGATATATCGTATCCGATACTTGAATTTATTTAAAAAAAAATTTTTTTTTTAATAAATTCTGAATTTTATAAAATGTATTATCTGGAAATGCTTATTGTACACTGTTGTAATCTTCCGTATACTTTTTATTGTAGGGTTGTTAATCCCAATAAACACTTGATTGACGGAAAAAAAAAAATAGGTCCCACTTGATTGTTTTCAACTCCGTGAATAATTGCAGATCCATGCATATATTTCAATAATAAATCCATACAGGTCAGCTTAGACACATTTAATGGGTTATAAACCAACCATTTAGTAAAATGTCCTCACCTGCGCTATGGCAAGAGAGCTCACTGGAAGCTTCCTTTCATAGTTCTTTTCCATTTGCTTTGCCAGCTGAGCTGTGAAGAAAAAAAATTGAATTAAATTATTATTATTTTTTTTAAAAGATTTTTAAAGTTTTTGAAAGAACAATACATAAGACAGACAAGCATAAGGATACATCATACATCCAAAACACAGCCAGATGTTGGTACATTAGAAAGATATACCCAGTGGCCAACCTGTGCCACTGTGGGTCCATAGAGACTTTTAGAAATAGGGTACCATATAACCTATTAATGAGCCAGAGAGGCCTATAAACGCTTTACAGTATAGATCGAAGTGATACATCATAAGAAAAGTGCTGTGGGAGACGAATTAAATTAATTTTAATAAATACATAAAAAAGGTAGATTCCTCAAAATGTTGTTTCAGATATTCTTATTTAACCATTATGGGAGTAAAGTGAATATAGGAAACACCTAGGAGACAGAGGGAGCTTAGGGAGTTAAATAAGTGGCTGAGAAATTGGTGCAGGAAGGAGTGGTTTGGGTTCCTGGAAAACTGGGCAGACTTTGCAGTTGGCTATAGGATCTAAAGTAGGGATGGGCTGCACCTAAATGGGGATGGTGCAACTGAATTGGGAGAGAAGATGGTTAAACGGTTTGAGGAGAGATTTAAAACTAGGATCTGTGGGGAGGCAGGAGGGTAAAGTCTCAATCTGTGGATATGTTAGGATAAATAGACAGTGGGAGCCTAGCATTGTAGGGTAGGAAGAGAGGGGTGGGGACAGTGTAAAGAGTAAGGAGGTAGTTAAACCTTTGAGTAGCCCATTAAATGTAACCAAAATTCTTACAAGTAAAGCCTCCCAATTGGGCAGAACCCCCCCCCCCCCACATAACAAAAAGAATCACATCCGGGCATGAATGTCGAGACATGCAAACTCCACGCAAATAGTCACCAGGTCTGACAGAATTCTGGCCAAGCATGTGTGTTCAGCATTTACATATTCTATCAGGCTTACATGGATTTCCTCTAGTCAGTGCTGCACAGATGTCCAACGCACACTGCACTGTCTGCAGCACAGGGAAATACTGCTCTGCTTTATAAATATTGAGTTGTACTTAAATGCTTAGCAGCAATACGTATTTGTATTGGTTCAGAAGAAAGGTGCCCTCATACATGGGCTAGCTATACAGGAACAAGCACACAGTCTGGGCTGGTGTTCCTGCTGCAGTGAGTGAACATTGGAGTGTGACAGATGGACTATGAGCAGGAAGTAGAAATCCCCTCCATAACTTATACCGATTACACCCATCTGTCCCTTCTACAACAAAGGTAATGACCCCCTAATTAGGTTAAGAGACAACTCTGTAAGGTTGGTCATGTAGGCTTATTAGAGCAGACATCTGCCTCACCATGAATGATGGGCAATAAGAGTATGGAAGTCCCTGAACCTGCTGGGATCTCGTGTGGTCCTCTGCACAGCGTGGCCAATGTCTGACCTCTTTCCCTTTTGCACAGAGATTGGTCTCTGCTTCTACCTGTCAACATGTTATTGTAATTAGTTCAGCTTTGGCCACACCATCTGTGTCTGCCTTCATTTGCAAGGCTATTTGTCCCGTTACTATGCTACAGACATCTTCTAGGCAACATGGTGGCATAGTGGATAGCGTGTAATACGCTGGCACATCCTGACGTCACGTCATGTGATGTCCTGTTGCCATGGAGAGGCGACGAGGGAATCAGTTGTCGAGGTGAGTTTCAAATCCCCTGCCACCCACTCGCAACTCTGAAGGGGGGGGGGGGAGAGAGAAGAGGAATTGTAACAGCGCACGTGGGCCATAGTTTGCCCAGCGTTGCCCTAGACTATTGTAGGTATTAGATTGTTAGCCACTCAGAGACGGTTACAACGGACCTGAACTCATAAAGTCCTTAGTTTCACCTCTAAAAGATACGTAACAGGATAATAACATTTAAACAAAAAAACATTTCTCTGTTACAGCTGATACAAATCCTAAAATACATCTGCAGAGTTTCTACTTCCTTATTCATGGAAGCAGACATTTTGTTAAAGCCTAAGTGTTGGGCATATAATCAAAAATTAATTCTTTGTTTTTATCTAGTAAACAAGTAATAAAGGATGCTAACCAGGCAATCCAAAAGTTAAAATTACTATTACTTTTCTTGTTGATAAATGATCATTCCCCAGTTTACCCGACTCTTATTTGGTATGCACAAAGGAAGTTGCAGGGCATGCTGGGTTGTCCTTTTTAGATTCTCCAATTTCCCCTCAGATTTAACCAATCGCCAATATTTCTCATGCTGAGACAATGCACTTTCTGTAGTGGAGGGCAGGCAATGCACACACAATCAGGCAGAGGAGGGCAAGGGAGGAAATGACATCAGGATTGGCTTCAAAATAGCCACAGTTAAAATGGGAAATGCTAAGAAGGATTTTCTCTCTTTTTTTACTGTAGAAAAATCACTAAAATCTAAATGTGAACAGTTCTATACATATGTAAGTAGAGCAAGTATTTATCTACTTATATATGTGGGTTTTTTTTTCTAAGATAGTATGGCTGACAGCTCCTCTTTAACAGCTTGTGCTTTCAAATGGGCTTATCTGCCATCTCTGCCATTGACAGTCATGTGACTCAGGGAGAGCTCAAATTACAACTTGTGATTAGACACAAATAAGGGTGAATTAAACAGGCTAAACGCTCTAAATACATACAGGGTGCATTTCTCTATGTTTTCCTTCTGTCCTATGCAAGAGTTCAGGTCCACTGTAAGGGACAAGACTACTGCATATACTCTGTATAGCAGAAGAGGTCAGTGTTATACTTGGGCATTCACATCCAAGAAGTTGGACAGCAGCAAATACTAAACAAAATCTAAAATCAGTGATAGACACTATGCATCATCCAATGTATATTAATTGCAATCTGCAGCAGTGTCCTGGATTATTCTATTTTTTTTGCCTGCCATTTCTCCTGGTTTTAAAAAGCTGTAGGAGCTGCCATGTTGGAAGAGGAGCTAAGGGGAAGTTAACTGCTCCCCTTCTCACTGCCCTTAGCCGGCCGCTACTGCGCCTGTGCAGGATCACGGTAGGTAAATATTGCCTGTCGCTTGTCAGCTTTGTCAAAGAGGCTTTGGGGGAGCCAGCGCTGGTATCCCCCAAGCTACAGAGGACAAGGAAGCCTCACTGGAACCTTGAGGCTTCCCCCTCCCGAGGTAATTATCCCCAGAGGGTTTTTTTTGTTACAGAGTCTCTTTAAAGGGAACCTAAACTGAATGAAAAACAGAGTTTCAACTACCTGGGGCTTCTATCAGCCGCCTGCAGCCGCCGTGTGCCTGCGCCATCAAAAATCCTCCAGTCCCCCATTGCGGCTTAGTTTCGTTTTTCAGCGACTGGCCAGTGCGCCGCTGTGGCCATGTGCAACCTTGATCACACCCCTGTTGCCGGGAGCATCCTGCGCAGGCGCAATAGGAGACGCGCTTGTGCAGGACGCTCCTGGCACACAAGTCACCCCTATAATTTAAGGGCAAATAAAGCCAGGAAAATTGAGAGCAGAGTTGCAAAGGAAATAACTCTGTTCACCAACCTTCTTATTAAGTATGGAGAGCTGTAAATTACCAGCAACATTAGTCCAGCTGGCTTCCTTTCCTAATTCACTTTCTGTAATTTGACCACCTTCTATGTAAAGCAATAAGGGAAGCTAAATGGCAAGGATGGAAAGATTTTAGCTCTATTATACAGTGGTTTGCAAAAGTATTCAGCCCCTTTGAAGTTTTCCACATTTTGTCATATTACTGCCACAAACATGAATCAATTTTATTGGAATTCCACGTGAAAGACCAACATAAAGTGGTGTACATGTGAGAAGTGGAACGGAAATCATACATGATTCCAAACATTTAAAAAAAATAACTGCAAAGTGGGGTGTGCGTAATTATTCGGCCCCCTGAGTCAATACTCTGTAGAACCACCTATTGCTGCAATTACAGCTGCCAGTCTTTTAGGGTATGTCTCTACCAGCTTTGCACATCTAGAGACTGAAATCCTTGCCCATTCTTCTTTGCAAAACAGCTCCAGCTCAGTCAGATTAGATGGACAGCGTTTGTAAACAGCAGTTTTCAGATCTTGCCACAGATTCTCGATTGGATTTAGATCTGGACTTTTACTGGGCCATTCTAACACATGGATACAATTTGTTTTAAACCATCTCATTGTTGCCCTGGCTTTATGTTTAGGGTCATTGTCCTGCTGAAAGGTGAACCTCCGCCCCAGTCTCAAGTCTTTTGCAGACTCCAAGAGGTTTTCTTCCAAGATTGCCCTGTATTTGGCTCCATCCATCTTCCCATCAACTCTGACCAGCTTCCCTGTCCCTGCTGAAGAGAAGCACCCCCAGAGCATGATGCTGCCACCACCATATTTGACAGTGGGGATGGTGTGTTCAGAGTGATGTGCGGTGTTAGTTTTCCGCCACACATAGAATTTTGGCCAAAAAGTTCCATTTTGGTCTCATCTGACCAGAGCACCTTCTTCCACATGTTTGCTGTGTCCCCCACAAGGCTTGTGGCAAAGTGCAAATGGGACTTCTTATGCTTTTCTGTTAACAATGGCTTTCTTCTTGCCACTCTTCTATAAAGGCCAACTTTGTGCAGTGCATGACTAATAGTTGTCCTATGGACAGATTCCCCCACCTGAGCTGTAGATCTCTGCAGCTCGCCCAGAGTCACCATGGGCCTCTTGACTGCATTTCTGATCAGCCCTCTCCTTGTTTGGCCTGTGAGTTTAGGTGGACGGCCTTGTCTTGGTAAGTTTACAGTTGTGCCATACTCCCTCCATTTCTGAATGATCGCTTAAGCAGTGCTCCATGGGATGTTCAAGGCTTTGGAAATCTTTTTGTAGCCTAAGCCTGCTTTAAATTTCTCAATAACTTTATCCCTGACCTGTCTGGTGTGTTCTTTGGACTTCATAGTGTTGTTGCTCCCAATATTCTCCTAGACAACCTCTGAGGCCATCACAGAGCAGCTGTATTTGTACTGACAATATTCTTGAGAAAAGAAAACAGAAAAAACTGGCACCAGTATGCGGCAGGGATGGAACGGCCACAGATGGGCTTACCTGCAACGTGCACCGATATTCAGAAGCGTCTTGAAGAAAAGAGAGAAGCGGGCACTGCTGCATAAAATCTCTTTATTGTGGCCGGGTTACAGAGTGGTTGCAGTGGGGGAAGAGGGTGTATTTGTACTGACATTAGATTACACACAGGTGCACTCTATTTAGTCATTAGCACTAATCAGGCAATGTCTATGGGCAACTGACTGCACTCAGACCAAAGGGGGCTGAATAATTACGCACGCCCCACTTTGCAGTTATTTATTTGTAAAAAATGTTTGGAATCATGTATGATTTTCGTTCCACTTCTCAAATGTACACCACTTTGTATTGGTCTTTCACATAGAATTCTAATAAAATTGATTCATGTTTGTGGCAGTAATATGACAAAATGTGGAAAACTTCTAGGGGGCCGAATACTTTTGCAAACCACTGTAAATAGACAGACAATCGATCCGCTCTACTGCGCAGGTGCAAAAGACTTGAAACTGCGCAGTAGAGCGCATACGATCAAGCTCGACTATTTCCGCCTTAGCCTGAAAGAAGCGCCGCTACTGGATCGCTATAGGTAAATATTTACCTTACCACTGTTCGGCGGATCCAGAGGCTTACCCTTTTTTTAGTTACAGGTTTTCTTTAAAGGGACACTGTAGGGGGGGGGCAGGGGAAAATGAGTTGAACTTACCCGGCGCTTCTAATGGTCCCCTGCAGACATCCTGTGCCCGCGCAGCCACTCACCGATGCTCTGGCCCACCTCCAGTTCACTTCTGGAATTTCAGACTTTAAAGTCTAAAAACCACTGCGCCTGCGTTGCTGTGTCCTCGATCCCGCTGATGTCACCAGGAGCATACTGCACAGGCCCAGTATGGTCTGCGACTGCACAGAACGCTTCTGGTGACATCAGCGGGAGTGAGGACATGGCAACGCAGGCGCAGTGGTTTTCAAACTTTAAAGTCTGAAATTCCAGAAGTGAACCGGAGGCGGGGCCGGAGCATCGGTGAGTGGCTGCACGGGCACAGGATGTCTGCGGGGGACCATTAGAAGCCCCAGGTAAGTTCAACTCATTTTCCCCCGACCCCCTACAGTATCCCTTTAACCTATTTTGGTTCCTGGACGTAGAAACTACGTCCAGGAACCATGCGCGCTACCGCGCGCTCCCGCGGCCGATCCCGCACGTGCACGCGCACTCCCGGCCATGGATTCGGTAGCCAGGGAATCAATGTATCGGGCTATGGTGCACGATCACTGATTCCTCTCCCCCGCTGAAAAAGCGACAGCTTCTCTCGGAAGCTGCGCCTTTTCTGGCCGTTCCCTCCCCGATGCGTCACTCTAAGCGTGTGTTACGCTTAGAGTGACGTCATGTAAACAAACTCATGGCCGCCATCTTGTGGCCAAAAAGTAATACTACAACTGAAAGTAAAAATAAATTAAAATGAACACACATTTACATTATAAATCTATTGTTTACCTCCCACCCTCCCAAAACTACCCAAATAAAATGTTTACTATAAAAAAAAAACATTACAAAAAAAAAAAAAAACATGTAAATATTTACCTAAGGGTCTTATCTTTTTAAATATCAATGTAAAGATGAAATATTTCTATTTTTTTTTATTTTAAACTTGTTAATAGTGATAGATGCAAAAATGGAAAAAATGCACCTTTATTTCCAAATAAAATATTGTCGCCATACATTGTGATAGGGACATAATTTTAACGGTGTAATAACCGGGACATATGGGCAAATACAATACGTGAGTTTTAATTATGGAGGCATGTATTATTTTAAAACTATAATGGCTGAAAACTGAGAAATAATGAATTTTTCCATTTTTTTCTTATTCTTCCTGTTAAAATGCGTTTACAGTAAAGTGGCTCTTAGCAAAATGTACCCCCCAAAGAAAGCCTAATTGGTGGCGGAAAAAACAAGATATAGATCAGTTCATTGTGATAAGTAGTGATAAAGTTATAGGCTAATGAATGGGAGGTGAACATTTATCACGTGAAAACCACGGAACCTGAATGGGTTAAGGTTGCTATACAGCAAACTCTAGCTGGTTTTCGTAACTTCTACATTTAAAAATAAGCTAGACACTGACACCTGGTGGTCAAGCAACAAACTACAGTTAAAAACAAGCTCAATGTAAATATTTCCACCCCCTCATTCTTCTCCATCACCTATAATTACCATTAACCACCCTGGCGTTCTGATTAAATCGCCAGGGTGGCTGCGGGAGGGTTTTTTTTAAATAAAAAAAACACTATTTCATGCAGCCAACTGAAAGTTGGCTGCATGAAAGCCCACTAGAGGGCGCTCCGGAGGCGATCTTCCGATCGCCTCCGGCGCCCAGAATAAACAAGGAAGGCCGCAATGAGCGGCCTTCCTTGTTTTGCTTATATCGTCGCCATAGCGACGAGCGGAGTGACGTCATCGACGTCAGCCGACGTCCTGACGTCAGCCGCCTCCGATCCAGCCCTTAGCGCTGGCCGGAACTTTTTGTTCCGGCTACGCTGGGCTCAGGCGGCTGGGGGGACCCTCTTTCGCCGCTGCTCGCGGCGAATCGCCGCAGAGCGGCGGCGATCAGGCAGCACACGCGGCTGGCAAAGTGCCGGCTGCGTGTGCTGCTTTTTATTTCATTAAAATCGGCCCAGCAGGGCCTGAGCGGCAGCCGCTGGCGGTGTTGGACGAGCTGAGCTCGTCCAAACCGCTCAGCTGGTTAATGTAAAAAATACCCCAATAACCTCAACTCCTAAAGTTGGCTATCTGGGAGTAACTTTGGACTACGAGCTCTCCTTTAAAGGGAAGGTTCAGGGACACCTTGCAAAAAATAAAAATCCATATCCACTTACCTGGGGCTTCCTCCAGCCCGTGGCAGGCAGGAGGTGCCCTCGCCGCCGCTCCAGAGGCTTCCGGTCGTCCTCGGTCGCCGGGCTGTATTGCGCAGGCGCAGAACTACTGCGCCTGCGCAGTACAGCCTGCCGGACGTCCGATGACGTCAGCGCGCCGGTGTGGGACGCAGAAGAGCCCGTCCTTGGAGCGCAGAAGAGCCCGACCTGGCAGCCGGCCTGGCCAGGTCGGGTCGGCCACCGAAGACGACCGGAAGCCTCTGGAGCGGCGGCGAGGGCACCTCCTGCCTGCCACGGGCTGGAGGAAGCCCCAGGTAAGTGGATATCGATTTTTATTTTTTGCAAGGTGTCCCTGAACCTTCCCTTTAAGCCACATATTAACACAATAACTACCTCCTGCTACTTACATTTCATAAATATCTCCAGGATTTGTCCCTTTCTTTCACACAAAGCTACTAAAATGTGTGTACATGCTTATACTGAGGGAAAGAATTATTACATCTCATGCCAGTTTTGCTCATTTGACCTCTGACAAAGAAATGACCAGTCTACAACAGTAATAGTAGGTCTACGGTAGCTGCAAGAGACAGAACAACAAAAAAGAACCCTCAAAAAACCCAGTGCCTAGAAGACAGACCCTGATGTGCATGGCAATTAGTGAAATAAGTATCTAATCCCCTACCAAAAGATGGCTTAGAACTTGATAGCAAAACCCTCGTTGACAATTACAGAGGTCAGGCATTTCTTGTCGTTGACTACGTATTGTTTAGAAGAAGAGATGAAACAAGGTGTATGCAATAAGAATTCGTTTAACACTTATTTACCTTTAACCTCCCTGGCGTTTTTCCCAGGATTTCTGTGCAAAAAATGATAAAATTTATTTTTAAAACTTTTTTTTCCCTATAACTTGCCAAAATGTGTCAAGCAAGGGTCTAGTGTACAGTGCAGGAGAGTATTGATGTGTATGCACATTTATACTGTTCACAGCATGTTTTTATGGACGGACATTTCTCTCCATACCGCTAGGGAGGTTAACAACAACAATTTACAAAAGTATCAACATTTATTTTATTAATCTATAAACAGGAGAGTAATCATTAAAAGTAAACCCCGTATGGAGCGGCCGCCCACCCCACTGAAACCACTCACGCACGCCACCATGCAACCCTAACGCTGATCACCTAGTGTGATCCAGGGCCCAGATCATTAGCAACTGAAATGAAGTTCTGCCATAGAGGCCTGGAACTGGCCTATATTTGTCTCAACACTCAATGATGGTTATTGTCAGCATAACAGTCCCATGAATAACATCCAGATGGATCACAGTGAATGGTGCAACATATGCAGCAGTTGAGAACATGCCATAAGTTGCCAGGCTCTAATAAGCAAGCAGATATACAGCAGCAGGATGCACCAGGCCTAAGTTTGTGCAATCAAGAGCCAGCAAAGCATGTAATGCAGTGATAGGCAAGGCAAGCAACAGTACATGTAGCAGTTCGCCTGGATAGAATGTGTGCAAAATATGGAGCTTGAATACAGTCCTGATTATAATCATGAAAAGCCCATATACTGTACAGCTTCTGATGATTCCGCGTACAGTCAATCTGCCGTGGTGCTATGATGTTGTGCTGTAGCAGGATCCAATTCGGTGGTGAGGGCACCAGAGGGTATACAGGTGGTCGGTAGAGCGGTCCCAGATCCCGCAGCGTAAGTCTCTGGAGGGAGGCAGCGCTGTCATGCACTTGGGTCCTGGTGCTGGGTGACTACCGAGCGCATCAGAGGAGCCTCGGTGTAACCTAGATGGAAGCGCAGGTGCCCAGTGGGGAGGGGGGCGGCAAACCGCAACAACGGGGTCAGGTGTCAGACACGCCGATATGACGCGACATGTTTCACCGTCAACTTCCGGCTTTCTCGAGGGGGCGTGACTGGAGACTGGATGCTGCCATCCTACCCTATGTACACGCACACCAGCCAATCACACTGGTGCCTGCGTGTTGCGCCTGCCTCCACCATAATGTGCCTGGCCAAAAACATAGTGGAAAGCGCACAGGAAAATTCCCCGTGCATTGAAACGGCTCATAAAATTGAATAAATTTAATTCATCTATGGCACGCCAAAGGGGAGGCACTACCGTTGACTACCAGGTTTGCACACATCTCAAGAGGGAGTTTGCCCCACTCCTCTGTGAAAATCCTCTGTCAGTAAGGTTTTCGAATCTGATGGCAACTTGAACCTTCAACCTCCTCCACAGATTTACTTTTGGATTAAGGTCTGGAGACTGGCTCCAGGACCTTCATGTGCTTATCCTTGAGTCACTCCTTTGTTGCCTTGGTCATGTGTTTTGGGTCATTGTCATGCTGGAATACCCAACCGTGACCCATTTTCAGTGCCTTGGCTGAAGGAAAGAGGTGCTTCACCCAAGATTTGATGGTCCATTGTCCCTTCCATGTAGAGAAGTTGTCCTGTTCCCTTACTAGAAAAAAAAACTCTCAAAGCATAATGTGTCCACCCCCCTGCATGGCTAGCTACTTATAAGCAGCTCCTCACAACACACATCTGCCATCTCCAGCCTGACTGATTAGTGGATATGTTACGGCCAGAACCCGAAGTGTGGCCACTTCGCGTTCTGGCCAGCCACTTCGGGTTCTGGCCGGCCAATGTGCAAAGTGGCCGCAGGGCAGCGGCCAATGTTAGAAATGTTATGTTTATGCCGTCTCGCTGCGGCCAAATTGATGACAACCTTGCTCAATTTAATGAAATATAGCCGGCGGCAATGTAATAGATGAAGCCGCCGGCTTTCGCACTGCCTCTCTCCTCCTCCCCCGCCTCTCTCCTCTCCCCGCCTCCCATACAATAAAAAGTAGCAGCCGGGAAATCCTGCCATTCCTGCAGAGCGGGTGCTGGCAGAAGCAATGTCTGCAGCCTCCCCGCTCTGCTGCCCCTGCCGTGACGAATGACTCTCCGGCTGCGTGTCCCCGCCGGCTGCTACTTTTTATTGTATGGGAGGCGGGGAGAGGAGAGAGGCGGGGGGAGGAGGAGAGGAGGCAGTGCGAAAGCCGGCGGCTTCATCTATTACATTGCCGCCGGCTATATTGAATTAAATTAAGCAAGGTTGTCATCAATTTGGCCGCAGCGAGACGGCATAAACATAACATTTCTAACATTGGCCGCTGCGCTGCGGCCACTTCGCACATTGGCCGGCCAGAACCCGAAGTGGCTGGCCAGAACGCGAAGTGGCCACACTACGGGTTCTGGCCGTAACAAATACATTGATCCTCACGTGTCTTCTCACTTCATTCATCAGTCTATTGCAGCCTTTTTAATGTTGCTACAACAAAAGTTTTGTTTTAGTCCTTTGTTTTGTAATTATTCCCCCAGTACATCCCTTCAGAGTGGTTTTGTCTGAAATGTCATCAGCACTTGAAATGCAGTAGGAACCTGAACACAACTTGCCTAAATACTGTTGTACTCCAGCGCAGTGTGTCCGGGAATCTGAGATGTGCTTCCCTTGGCTGGCTCACCTTAATCACTCTATTAGAGCTATACCTTCCACCTACAGTGGGCTCTATTCACAAAGCATTACCGCATTCGGTAATGCTGAAAACAGCTGATTTTACTGTTCACCTTCCCAAATTACAATTCACTAAACTGATTACTGCACAGAAAATTAATATCACCGACTAGTGAGGTAAATTACCGACTTGAGTGGCAATTGCCTCAAGAAATTGCAATTCACAAAGATTCCTGCATTTGGTTTACCGGGCAAAAGTGTATTTTTCTTCAGCTCACAGCGGCTGATAGCTTTTTCTCTCTCTATTGAGGTAGGTTTGCCAGACAGCCTTTAGGGAGCCACACAGCCCTGCTTCTCACGCTTTTTGATGTGATTGGGTGGGTCTTTCACTGTATCAGAACAGAGGAAGGTGACAATTTTGAGGGCTTTTCTGCATCCCTTTAGATGTGAAAATGTGTATTCTGGTATACAGAAGAGCTCCCCCTGGTGGCTGCAGAAAATCTAAAGGGATGACAGGATACACTTAAAGAGGAACTGAACTCAGAATAAGAAAACAGAGCATTGAAATCCATTTTAGAAGTTGCAGACAAAAACAGTGCAACAAATGTACAAAAACATGTAATAAACTCTATAATATATAATAAATCTGTAAGCCTCACCCCTTTGTGACATTGTTGCCGCGGCAAGTCACGTGGTAACTGCCGGGCAAGTTCGCAAAGATCTCTGGGACACTGTCTTGCTTATGCAAAATCCGTCCTACAAGTCAATCCCTCGCGCGAGAGTTCCTGCTGCCTTTGTTGTTTACACTGTGCGTCATCAAGAGGCGCACAGTGAAGAGAACCACCATCCTGACAGGACAGCTGCAGCTGAGGGAGGTAAGAAGCAAGCACGCAGTGCAGAGAGGCCAGATAACACAGGACAGGAGAGGAGGGAGAGAGCCTTGGTGTCCGTGAGAAGGAGGAGGGACATCAAAAGGAAAGTGAGAGAGGCACAGCAGAGGGGGGCGAACTGACAGCTGGAGAGTGGGGAGGCTGGATAAGCCAGGAGAGGAGACGATAGGAGTGGAGTGGAGAGGAGGGAGAGAGAACGAGGAGGGACATCAGATTACACACTGGAGGAAGAGAAAGCCCAGCAGACACTGGTGACAGACCTGCACACCCCTCGGAGCACAGAGGAAAGATTTCCCTCCCCCTGCACAGTACAGAGACCAGATTGGAAGGATGAGAAGTGTCTGCAATCAGGAACCCATCAAAGAGCCATGCTGACAGCACTACAGGGAGCCTAACAGACATGAGACCAAAGGAGAGAGGACAAGAGTGAGTCTAGCAGGAGGTAATGTAATGGACATGTTATTTGTTATACTTTGTTTTCCCCCCTATGCTGGTTAGTGTATGATTGTAGCCATGAGTGTTAGAAAGAAATTGAGACATTCTGACTGCTCTTTGTTGAACACTGTGCTGCATATCACAGGAGATAAACGCAATTTCATCCCCCCCCCCCCCCCCCCCCCGGCGAGTCTGTGGTATGCAGTGGCACATGGTGTAGTGTGCAGTAGAGCGGGGGTCCCCAATCACCGATCCTCTTGCCCCTGCTGCCGCCTCTGCTGTTACCTTAGCTGGCGACCGCTTCCTTATATTCTCCTCTCCTGCGTGCTATTTGGATTCACAGCAGCGCGCCCCACGGCTGCTGTGATGAGCCAGGAAGCAGGAAAGCGATTCCCGTTAACGGTGATACACATCACCGCTACAGGAAGCCGCTCTCCTGTTCTGCCTCATCACAGCAGCCGCAGGACGCGCTGCTGTGAATCCAAATAGCACGCAGGAGAGGAGAATATAAGACAGGAAGCGGCCGCCAGCTAAGATAACAGCGGGGGGGGGGGGGACAGCTATGCTGGGTACTATACTAACTATACTGAGCTCTATACTAGCTATACTGGGCACTATACTAGCCATACTGGGCTCTATACTAGCCATACTGGCCTCTATACTAGCTATACTGGGGCACAATACTAGCTATACTGGGGCACAATACTAGCTATACTGGGGCACAATACTAGCTATACTGGGGCACTATACTAGCCATACTGGGCTCTATACTAGCCATACTGGGCTCTATACTAGCCATACGGTGCTCTATACTAGCTATATTGGGGCACTATACTAGCTATACTGGGGCACTATACTAGCTATACTGGGGCACTATACTAGCTATACTGGGGCACTATACTAGCTATACTGGGGCACTATACTACCCATACTGGGGCACTATACTACCCATACTGGGGTACTATACTACCCATACTGGGGCACTATACTAGCCATACTGGGGCACTATACTAGCCATACTGGGGCGCTATACTACCCATACTGGGGCACTATACTAGCTATACTGGGGCACTATACTACCCATATTGGGGCACTATACTAGCCATACTGGGCTCTATACTAGCCATACTGGGCTCTATACTAGCCATACTGGGCTCTATACTAGCCATACTGGCCTCTATACTAGCTATACTGGGGCACAATACTAGCTATACTGGGGCACAATACTAGCTATACTGGGGCACAATACTAGCTATACTGGGGCACAATACTAGCTATACTGGGGCACTATACTAGCCATACTGGGCTCTATACTAGCCATACGGTGCTCTATACTAGCCATACGGTGCTCTATACTAGCTATATTGGGGCACTATACTAGCTATATTGGGGCACTATACTAGCTATACTGGGGCACTATACTAGCTATACTGGGGCACTATACTACCCATACTGGGGCACTATACTACCCATACTGGGGCACTATACTACCCATACTGGGGCACTATACTAGCCATACTGGGGCACTATACTAGCCATACTGGGGCACTATACTACCCATACTGGGGCACTATACTACCCATACTGGGGCACTATACTAGCTATACTGGGGCACTATACTAGCTATACTGGGGCACTATACTACCCATACTGGGGCACTATACTAGCTATACTGGGGCACTATACTACCCATACTGAGGCACTATACTAGCTATACTGGGGTAACTACACTAGCCATACTGGGGATACTAAACCCCCTATACTGGGGCAACTATGCTAGCTATGCCGCCCAAATGCTTTTGGTGTGCACTGGCCCTTAGAAGTGTAGGCGTTGTTACCATAGTTGTGTTTGGTGCAATGTTATGTGGGGTGATTAGTGGATTCCATATCTCATGCTGGATACATACGTTGCGTTCCCGCACTCGATTCCCGTTGATGCGCCGCTCGATTCCCATCGATTCGTTTATTTCCGACATGTCCGATTCGCGTTTCGATGGATCGTTAGGTTGATTTGCCATACTTTACATGGCGATCGACCTAAAAATCATCGAAATGCGCTCGGAAATGTTCGGTAATAATCGATTTGTCGGGAATCGAGCGGCGCATTCGATGTGGGAATGAACCATGTGTATTCAGTATGAGACTTATGTTACCTTCCAATTGTGTGTTGATTTCCACTTTTGTAAAATGAGGGTGCCAGGAAATTGCCACTGTAGCAAATGCTTGCAGTATATAGCGTGTTGAAGACAATGCATATCTGGGTTTACAGTTGTATCTCATAGTGGCTAAAATAGTTGCATGTCTTATGAGACTTTGTAACTGCACTTTAAAATACGGTTGTCCTCTGCCATGTGGGTAGCATTCCATACAAGCTCTACAACAGGTGCTTCAATGGGCATAGCTGCAGGATTCGGTACCTGTGTTATAGAGCGCCTAGTTTTCTCCAAATGTACCTTTGTTGAGTCTGATCATGTGTTTGTGGAAGGGGAGGAGGGTTGAAGTTTCACCCCACCCTCTTTTTTGGGGGGGAAGGTTGGGGAATATGGAATCAAAATGTAAAAAGAAGGTAGAAATGATACACTGTGAATCTTTTTTTGGATGCACTTCACTTATTCTGTTCATTATGGGAAAGTACTGTTTTCAAATTTTTTTTTTTTTATTATCATTTTTTTTTTACAGAAATCATGCCACAGTGTTTCATAAAAGGATGTCCCAGCATGAGTGGAAATAAAGAGAAGTTCCCAAATATCATCATGCATACGTTTCCAAGGAATAAGGAAAGGCTCCACCGGTGGCTTACCGTCCTCGGAGTTCCAAAACAACACTTGGCTCATGTTAGCAAAAAATTGCATATGACCAACCGGGGAATAGTTTTCACTTCAATCCAATCAATTTCCTACCATTTGCTATACCTGGACTGGAAAACGCTGAAATTTGAGTGAAGACGCCGTGACAAGCATTTTTACTGGGGTTCAATCTGGTATTCACAGAGGGGCATTTAGAGAACAAGTCAGATTGTTTTGTTTTAGGCACAAGTGAGTAATTGGCATGCTGTGGGGAAAAAATTGAACGTTTTACAAAAAAAAAAAAAAAATATTTTGGTTACTCACCATGGCCCTCAGTGAATACCCTGGGGTGTTTCATTAATAAACTAGGGTCATCTGGAGGGTGTTCTTACTGCCATGGCATTTTAGGGTGGCCTACATTGTGGGCAGCCCTAAAAAGTATACTTGCCCATAGGACTTTGGACCCCTGTACGTAGCTTGAGTGCAGAAACGTGACACCATTGGGATGTCTCCGTACTCTCAACATGTAGCACAATGTGTTTTGGAGTTTTGTTTTATACATTTAATCATGCTGGGTGAAAAATATCTATAAATTGTAAACTTTGTATAAATTTATTGGCAAAGTGGGTATTTAAAGCCAATGGGTACTAGTTTAAAAATAAAAAAGTCGGATACTCACCTAAGGAGAGGGAAGGCTCGGTCCTAATGAGCCTTCCCTCTCCTCTCCTGGTGCCCTCGGTGCTGCGCTGGCTCCCCTGTTCGCGTCCGCCGCAGGGACTTCGGAGGTCTTCGGGAGCACTCGGGCTTCCGAAGACGGGCCGCTCCATACTACGCACGCGCGAGTGCGTCATAGAGGGCGCTCGTGCATGCGTAGTATGGAGCGGACCGTCTTCAGGAGCCCGAGTGCTCCCGAAGGCTTCCGAAAGCTCCCTTCGGCATGCGGAAGTGGCAGTATTTGACCGAACTGGTCGAATACTGCCACGGGGGATCCTGCGCGGGACCGGGCACCGGGAGAGGAGAGGGAAGGCTCATTAGGACCGAGTCCTTACTTCTCCTTAGGTGAGTATCCGACTTTTTTATTTTTCAAATTGGTAAACACTCACTTTAAAGCTATATTTATCACACACAGAATGGGCAAGTGTGAAAAGACACCCCCAAAAAACATTATGCTAGTTTTTCTGAGTACGCAGATGCCACAAGTGTGACACTTTCTGGTACCCTAGGTGTGCAAAGGGTCCAAAATTCCAATGACTAACATTAGGAATTCACAGGGCATTCTAATGCTTTTGGTTTCACCTCAGCAGCGTAAAGTGAAAGACTAAAAAAAAAAAAATTTTTATTACAAATAAAAAGTGACCATTGACACCTTTCCAACTTGGTACATTTTATTAACCACTTCAGGACCGCCGTGATAACCCCGTGATCAGATTATTTGTTACATAAACCGTTACAGCTGTTCAGTGCAGAATTGTAACGGTTTAACGTCCACCTGGAAGGGAATTGGATGGGGGAAGAAAAAAAAAAAATCGATGCACTAAATTCATTAACATTAACTTTGATATTTAAATGAATCGGCGTGGAGCAGTCGGTAAGTAGTGGCCATACATCAGTCGACTTGGCGGCCGATCGATTACTCAATTCGATCATTAAAATTGAATGAAAATCGGTGCCACCAGGTTCATGCCCAAGCAACAAAGCGACCAATTTCAGAAAGGAAATTGTTTGCTTTATCTATCACGCATGCCACAATATGTCGTGTCAAAGCAGCTTGATCGGTTGCACAACAGTTTTTTGAAACGGGCGACAAAGCACTCATTTCAAAAACAAAATTAGCGAAATTACATCGCCAAGTCAGCGGCGACCAACACCCAGGTCTCCAAACTGCTGTGACCTCTAGCTGCAGCAAGTTCTCTACTTCATGAAATATAGACCATGCTATGTCTACACAGGTCACATTGGTTTGCAGACCCGGGCAGCTAGATGAGTTGAAATGGCTTTCGGCACCTGCCCTCTCCACACGGGGGGTGGGGGGGTTGTGGTCGGTCGGTCGCCGCTGTTCTACTTTTGGGAAGTTGGATAGTCGCATACCGATACTGGGGAAAAACACAGCAATGTAATGAAGGGGTCCACTACTTATGGGTGACAGCCAGCTGCCACGTTAATCTGCCAACAGGATGACGAATGCAACATCCATGAATCCCAAATGTTAAATGCAGAGACAGTAATTTCACAGGTAAATGAAGTGATCATGAGCCCACAGATGACAGGTGCATCAACACTGATCTCCAAGGTGACCAGTGAATCAAAAATGTCCCCAGGTGACGAGTGGATCAAAAAATGAGGCCCCAAGTGCATCAACAATGATACCTGTGGTGACAAATGCACCAACAATCAGAATGGCATTTATTCTCTGAGTCCAGGGTAGTGTACAAGGAATTCTTTTGGGCAGAAAAGATCCCCCAGGTGATAAGACCATTAACACAGAGCCACAAGAAGACAAGTGTCTGAAAGTGCGTACACACGCACTACCACTGGCAACGATGAGTCAGCAGGACCCTCCCGCTGAGCGGACGTTCAGCCGACAGTAGTGCATGTGTACTCGCTGTCGGCGGACTGATAAGGCTGTTTCTGAACGCTCCGCTCAGCGGATCGTTCAGAAACAGCCTTATCAGTCTGCCGACAGCGCGTACACACGTGCTACTGTTGGCTAAAAGTCCGCCCAGCTGGAGGGTCTGACGGACCTGTCGTTGGCGGCTGTAGTGCGTGTACGCACCTTGATGCTGGGAATACACGGCATGATCCTGAGCTGATAAGATGGCTCGATAGATAATTTCAGACATGTCCAATTCACCGTTTGATCGTTTTGCCGTTTGATTTCTCATTGAAGTGAATTAAAAAAAGATAAGATAAATGAACGGAAGATAAGAGAATACAGCAGGCAAAACGATCGGGCGCAGAATCGACTCATGTATTCCCAGCACAGCATAAGGGTGGCGATACATCAGTCGACGTGCCGGCCAATAGACCGATCAAATCAATTATAATTGGTTGAAAATGTGTGTCGTCAAGTGAATGCCCAGCTGATAACTTGCTTTATCAGGTGCGCACCGATACAGGCAACCGATATTGGAACAAATTTCACACGCGATAAGACCCCCTGGCGCTGTTCCCACAATGGCCTCAATTCACTAAGCTTTATCAAACATTTGATAATTTACCTCTTGAGTAAAATCTAATTTTGAATTCACTAAGGTGTTATAGATTTATTGAACATTTTATCAATAAAACATTTGATAAATCGAAACACCTTAGTGAATTCAAAATTAGATATTACTCGTGAGGTAAATTATCAAATGTTTAATAAAGTTTTCCATAAAGCTTAGTGAAATGAGGCCATTGTGTATGTATGTATGTAATGAGCATTACCTGTCCCGCATTGGTTCGTGTGTCTTGCGACGCTCTTCTATGTGCCACAGACATGCTGCCAGCATGGGGTGTGTGTGACATCAAGCACCAGTGAGCTATGCGTTGGCGGCGTGTATGCAGGTAATAGAAGAGAGACAGAAGATGGACATGCACCGCAACACAGGACAGGTTGTGTATAAACGCACATAACAGCACATGTACACATTACAAACACACAAAAGGAGTCAGATGCGGCAGCCTTGGACAATACCCGAGAAGATTTTAGGCCAAACTCAAACGGGAATTGCCCTGCAGTGTATGGGCAACATACCGAAATTTCTGTAATCCGATTTCATTAGAGAGAGATTTGTCTGTTTGTTCAATCTGCCCGTCATCACTTGATGTATGGCTACCTTTTGAGTGTCTCCTAGTATATAAGTATGGACCCCCTCCACCAATCCAGCAGGGGAGGGGAGCCTCTGGTAATAGCTGCAGCAGGTGTGCAGAGCTGGGAACTCAGGTGCACAGATATCTCACCACCAGAGTGCCTGAGAGATAGAAGAATCCAGCAGGGGGAGGAGCCTCTGGTAATGGCTGCAGCAGGTGCAGGGGCATAACTAGGCCCCACCGGGCCCCCCTGCAGAAATTCTGAGCGGGATCCTTCCCCCCCAGGGGCCATTTTGGGGGGGGCTGGAGGGGTCACAGCATGAGGGGAAAGCCATGCTGCACTCTGGCTCTCCCCTCCAGCATCAATACGATTGTCTGTGCAGAGGCAGGCAGCGGCACATACATACCTTCCGGGCGCTCCAGCATAGACATTCCTCGCTCTCTAGCCTCTGACGCGACTTCCTGTATAAACAGGAAGTCGCGTCAGACACTAGAGGGAGAAACGTCCATGCTGGAGTGCACGGAAGGTATGTATCTGCCGCTGCCTGCCTCTGCACAGACAATGGTATTAATGCTGGAAGGGAGCGCAGAGGGGAGAGCCTGAGGTGAGGGGGGGGACCGCCCCCCTCCCCGCCGAAGTGCAGCATGGCTTTCCCCTCATGCTGCAACCCCTCCAGCCCCCCTAAACTGCCCCGAGCGGGCCCAGGGGGCAGGGGCTGCAGGCCCTATTGTTACGCCTGTGAGCAGGTGTGCAGAGCTGGGAACTCAGGTGCACAGAGATCTCACCACCAGATCCCTGAGAGATAGAAGAATCCAGCAGGGGGAGGAGCCTCTGGTAATGGGTGCAGCCGGTGGGCAGAGCTGGGAACTCAGGTGCACAGAGATCTCACCACCAGAATCCCTGAGAGATAGAAGAATCCAGCAGGGGGAGAGAAGCCTCGGGTAATGGGTACAGCCGGTGGGCAGAGCTGGTAACTCAGGTGCACAGAGATCTCACCACCAGAGCCTCAGAGAGATAAAATAATCCAGGAGGAAGGAGGTGTGGGGGTGTCTCTGGTAATGGGTGCATCAGGTGGGCAGAGCTGTGATGCACCTCATACATTGAGAGGTTTGGCGCTTCACAGTGTAAAAAAGACTGAACAGGTTTTTCCAAAAAAATCATAATAAATATATATATATATATATATATATATATATATATATATATATATATATATATATTATAAAACTGACCAAATATCCACTTAAAAAAAAAAAATGACAGGCACGCCTATGCCTCACTGATATTACTTCACTCTTGCTAATTTCAGGAAAACCGTTTTGTTTTTTTTGGGGCAAAAAGCAACCCTTTTAGATACACAATTGCCCCCTCTCGTTATCAGTTAAGAGACAGTTAACACACTAAGAGAGGTTTGGCGCTTCACAGTGTAAAAAGGACTGAACACGTTTTTCACAGGAAAAAAAACATGAATATTTATATATGCTTCACTGTTAATGCTTCACTTTATATAAAACTAAACAAATGTCCACTAAAAACATAACAGTCCTTCTTACACTGTGAAGCGCCAAACCTCTCATAGTGTGTATGTGAACTGATAACGAAAGGGGGAGATTGAATATCTAAAAAGGGTTGCTTTTTGGCAAAAACATTTTTTTCCCTGAAATTAGCAAGAGTGAAGTAATATCAGTGAAGCATATACGAGCCTGTCATATTTTTTTAGCGCACATTTGGTCAGTTTGATAAAGAGTGAAGCATTAACAGTGAAGCATATATATATTTATTATTTTTCGAAAAAACCTGTTCAGTCTTTTTTACACTGTGAAGCGCCAAACCTCTCTTAGTGTGTATGTGAACTGATAACGACAGCAGGAGATTGTGTATCTAAAAAGGGTTGTTTTTTGGTTAAAAAAAAAAAAAAAAAAAAAAAGGTTTTCCTGAAATTAGCAAGAGTGAAGTAATATCAGTGAAGCATATGCGTGCCTGTCATATTTTTAGTGGACATTTGGTCAGTTTTATAAAGAGTGAAGCATTAACAGTGAAGCATATATATATGATTTTTTTGGGGGGAAAAACCTGTTCAGTCCTTTTTACACTGTGAAGCGCCAAGCCTCTCAGTGTGTATGAGAGCTGGGATGATCACCAACCTGAATCACGAGTAATAACGAGTGATTCAAATGAGGCTTTATTAGCCCTTGCTTTATGCACTGGTAGGAGAAGGGGGGCTTACAGGGGGTGGTGACATAAGAGGGGATTCCATCTGTCAAGCTATCCACAGGGGAAGACAAGGGCGGCTGTATGATGTAAGAGGGGATTCCCCCTGCGTGACACTAGAAGGGGGAGAGGGGTTGTTTGACATAACATGACATATTTGAGCGGATTCCCTCTGCAGTGTTACCCCCCTACCTCTGCCGGACAGGATACGAAAGGGGAGAGCTGCATGACTACATGACATGATATGGGATCTGGCACAAAACAAATGGGAAGAGCTGCATGACTACATGACATGATATGGGATCTGGCACAAAACAAATGGGGAGAGCTGCATGACTACAGGACATGATATGGGATCTGGCACAGCAGGAATGGGGAGAGCTGCAGGACTACACGATGACAAGCACAAGATCTCACACTGCAGGAGGCATAGTAATAATACTTTATCAAGGTGTGTGCCAGTACAGTGCAGGGCAGCAGCAGAAGCCATAGCTGTCACTTTACTGTAACAGGGCGACTGATGATGACCTCATGACACAGGGCTGTAAATCTCATTCTGTGGGTGTGAATGGGCAGGTCTAACTCCAGCTGTAACACCACCCACAGAATCAGACTCTGCACCTCCCATGGAGTGAGAGCTGCAAAATGGAGGGAGAGAGTTGCAAGATGGAGCCTGCCATTCTCTTTTTTTCATAGTTGTATTGCACAAATATATCTACTTTTCTATTGCCCTTCACAAGTGTTTTGTGTCTAATCATTCATTTCAAAGGGATAAGGAGGCTTAATTTAGTGACTTTTTTTTGGTTCAGTTCCTCTTTAAGAGAAAACCTCTGAGTCACACACACAGCTCCCTACCTGCCTGCCTGCCGCCCTGCTAGACACTTACCGAGCAGGGCTTAGTGAATTGAGACAGGTTTGTTCTGTAAATTACCAAACTTCTGCCTCATGCGGAAAAACTAAAAACCAAATGAGGCATTTTACCTAACAAAATGAATTTAAACGAACTGCCCGTTGTGAATTGAGCCCAGTGCCACAGAGGACCACAACTTCAGCTGTGAGTTTCTGGAGGAAGTTCATAGCAGCAGCATCATGACAAGAAAAGGCAGTAAAAGCCCAAAGGAGGACCTCTGTATCTGGCCATTCTTTAGTACCTTGGAACCTGAACAAATCAGTCATCTTACACAAATTAGCACTGTGCATGATTAAAGGAAAGGACTGTGTGCATGTTTAGTTTGACCACATAAAATTCTACCACCCAGCAGATTGCACCTTCTCTCTCTGCTCTCCCACCTATAGTTGCCATCAATGCAGAAAACACACCAATAACCTCAACTTCTAAAGCTCGCTGTTTGGAGGGGGGGGGGGTGTATCTCTAACCTCTCATTTAAACCCCATATTAACTCATTAACAATCTCCTGCTACTTCCATCTTAAAAATATCTCCAGAATGTGTCCTTTCCTTTCACAGGAGGCTACTAAAATGCTTATGCATGCTCTAATCATATCCTGTCTTAACTACTGTAATACCCTACTTTGTGGCCTACCAAAAACTAGACAGGCAACTCTCCAGTCCCTACTGAACTCTGCTGCCTGCCTCATCCACCTCTCCTTTCACTCTTCTGATGCTGCCCCTCTTTGCCAATCCCTCCACCAGCTGCCAATCACCCAAAGGTTTCATTTCAAATGATCCAGTTGAAACTCCTCACGCCATCATACAAAGCTCTACATAAGTTGTCACCTCCATACATCTCCTCAGTAATCTTCAGATACCATTCTTGTCATCCAGCCTGGTAATTTCCTGTCACACACATATCACCTCTCCTTTGTCATCCAGCCTGAGCAAGCAGCTCCCTGTGTGCATATACTTCAGACAGTGGTGGAGAACGAGCAAGCGGGACGCATATGTGCGCACATTGCGGGGGAAGGGGAGTAGCGTCTGTGACCTTTTTACTAGTATACATATAATACTCACAAAGGTGGGTTGCAGTTCCTGCAACCACTGTATAGGCCTGCAGGGAATTAACCGTCCCTGCTCGGTACTCCAGGTCCTGCTGGATGGTCGCTCTCCTGTAGAACTATAGACTTTCCAGAAAAACTGCAAAGCCATTACCTCCAAAGGAGGTCTGACTGGTAATTGGTAGGATGGAGGCGCCCAATGTATGTTCTATTTTAGTATTTTTAAATACAAATAAAAAATGTATATAATAAAAAGAGAGGTAATTACTTACCTCTCCAGAAGATATAGACACGAGGAAAGATCTGACAACATTACAGGCAACTACACTCTATCCCCTATGCTATCAAGGCATTTTGTATTGACCTGAGGAAAAGGGCCTGTGAAATGCGTTGTCAGATTGCTTTTTAAATAAAAATTGTTTTCAGTTGAACTAGTGTCTATACTTTCTGGAGAGGTAAGCAATTACCTCTCTTTTTATTATATAATTTTTATTTGTATTTAAAAATACTAAAATAGAACACACATTAGGCACCTCCATCCTACCCACTACCTTTGTCATCCAGCCTGTTCACCTCCTATCACACACACACATCACCTCTCCTTTGTCATCCAGCCTGGTCAACTCCTATCACACACACACACACACACACATCACCTCTCCTTTGTCATCCAGCCTGGTCAACTCCTATCACACACACACACATCACCTCTCCTTTGTCATCCAGCATGGTCAACTCCTATCACACACACACATCACCTCTCCTTTGTCATCCAGCCTGGTCAAGTCCTATCACACATACATCACCTCTCCATTGTCATCCAGCCTGGTCAAGTCCTATCACAAACACATCACCTCTCCATTGTCATCCAGCCTGGGCAACTTCTAACTAACACACACACACACACACACACACACACACACACACACACACACACACACACACACACACACACACACACACACACACACACACACACACACACACACACACACACACACACACACACACACACACACACACACACACACACACACACACACACACACACACACACTTGCTCCTTTGTCATTCAGCCTTGGTGATGTCTCAACCCACACATCATCTATGTATGTATATGTACATGTTTTGCTGGATGTCCTGATTGTACAGAGTTTTGAACTCTTCATGTATCTATGCTTCCCACCATTTGTTTTTTTTTTACTATGTACATCGCTATGGAAGACGTTGGTGCTTAATAAATAAATAAATAAATAAATAAATAAATAATAATGACAATGATAAAGAAAAGCTGGTTCCCTCTATTACCATTCCTGACACTGGAACCGGATCTTCCTCAACTTGAGTCTGAAAATGAAAAGAGGGGCGTAGCATGGTGGTCTTCTATTATGATAAAATGTATGACCCAACTGGTTTCAGCCAGGGACAAGCAAAGCACCAGACACAGGATAGATGGCACTGTACTGCAGCAACCTTCTGGAAAAGAGCGCAGGGTGGCCGGAAAGTGGACTTGCCTACCATGGTCATCTGTCATGTGCATGCGCAAAGAGGCAAGAACCAGAGTAGAATCAGAATTTATTGCCCCTGTAATTTCCCAGTTACAAGTAATGTGACTTGACAGTTATACAACAAACACTGACAATAGACAGACAGCATAGAAACAGTATGGAAAACACTCATTTTACCTGTGGTTTTCTGTTACACATTTCAGCAATCACAGCATTACTGCTTGTCACCATTAAGTAATAGACAGAATGGGCAGGGTGTCAGTGGGAATCTTTTTAGAGCTCATTTTGCACCTGCTGCTGTACTGGTCCAGTAGGGAGAGCAAGCTGCACACTATGACCTTTTCTGCTGATCAAAACTAGTCAATAAAGACTTTGGGAATTATTCAATACCAGCAGAATGAAACTGTACTACTAATGTCTGTAGTAGGCTTACTTTTAACAACTGCCCCAGGAGGTACTTCCCTGCTGGGCCTTTTGTATGTCAGTAACAGTTTGATGTGCCTATTTTACATTTTAGGATTAAAGAGAACCAGAGATGAAGCAACCTCATGTATTTTACCTTATAAATCAGTGGGAACATGACAGTAAACACCTAATCTGCTCTTTGTTACATTGTTCTCTGTTTAATTTGCCTGTTATCACCTCTAAGATAAGAATCCCGACTAAGCAGTCGGTCTGGCTTTGCTACAGAATAATTATAGCTGAGACTGTGTTCTTTGCTGTCTTCAAGTCCAAGCCTGCCCCCTGCTGGCTTTGCTCAGGAATCATTATAGCTGAGTCATTATAGCAAAGCCAGACTCAATGCTCAGTCCGGGATTCTTATCTCAGCTAGATAACAGACACTTTTAGCAGTGAGGATGGAACAGAGAGCATGGTAAATGTTTTCTCTAATGTTCCCACTGATTTCTATGGTAAAATACACAAGGGTGCTTCGTCTCTGGTTCACTTTAAGGACCTAATTAATTTGAAGGACTGCAATGAGGTAACATCCAATCCATTTATAGTTAAAGAGAGAAGCAGACACTGTGTTTTCGAAAATCTATTGCTCTCAAGAATAATAAACTCCATGTTCTTGCTACTGAAGGCTTAGTACAGAACTCATCAACAAAAGGTGGCCCAATTGGTCATGTCCTGATTAGAGGCTAACCTTCCCCCCCTTTACCTCTAGCACTAACCTCCCCCCTCCTAACACTAACCTTTCCCCTTGCCATTACAGTTAATTCATTTGAACACCAGATATGGATTGTGATTTGATGTATGGAGCTGTGACATTTGTCACAGCACAATCCTCCCCCTCCAGCGCCCAGTGTCACCAGTTCTGCTCAGCCGTAATATTCAACTGAGCAGAACGTTGATTATGGGAGGGAAGGAAGTGTCAGTGCTGTTAGAATTTAAGTATTATATGCTTGAATTCGTAGGCCTCAGTTACTTTAACTGAGTTAGCTAAAAGACTTGATGTGCAGAATCCCCCTTTAAGGAGAATTTCTCTTAGAGATAAATAAAGACAGTTCTGATTTTCAGTAGAACATTGTACTAGAACTCCCAAGGCTGTATCAGAGATATCCAGTGCAGAGGCCAGACCAGCTGGCGACGAACAACAGAAACATGAGCCATTGCTATGAAAATATTCTCACAAGTACATTAAAACAATGGCCTCCTCAGAACAAGGTGACAGTTCCTTGGAAAATTGAATTTTCCTGGGCATGCGCAGTAAAGACTGTGCTTGTCATGATATCATGGGGTCTTATCAGCCAATAGGAGGCGATGAGTCAATGATCCGTCCCTGCTCTGATGATATTACATTTAACTCTTCAGAGGTTAGTATAAGAAGAGCTAACGTGGCTCCCGGGGAGCTACTACTGCTGCTTCTTCTGACTTCTGGCTGATGACTTCCACCATCTACTCTTTTTGGAATGTATTGTCATCTTATTTAACTGTACGCCGTATATAGGCCTAAGTGCAATGTAGTATAGATGTAACATAAGAGAAAGCCTGGTTTCCATTCAAAAGGAATGGACCAAGAGCATGTAATGCAAAAAAGACTTACTACAGACCAATTGCTTGGCTGAGGTGTAACGAACATGTAGAGATAAGCATCTGTATATCTGTTTACTGAATAAACTCCTGAAACTTTGACGACGTCTAAGAAGTTCTATCGCCTATGCTGTTCCTGTGATGCGAGTCGAGTTATCACACTTCCTGTGATATGGTGTAGTGTTGTTGCCAATAGCAACCAACATAAAGATTCTTACAAGTGCTTCCTCCTCTCTGCCCGTCCTCAGTTCCACCCCCCTGCACTCATAGCTTATAGTTCCTCACATATGTTACTGCACACAGCGTGCAGGGGAGCTGCGCTGTGTGCGGGCTTGTGGTAATTGAGGTCAAAACAAGAGTGTATATCAGTACATTAATCATTCTAACCTCATTTACCACAAGCCCGTACACAGTGCAGCTCCCATGTGCGCTGTGTGTAGTAACACATATAAGGAACTATAAGCTACGTGTGCAGGGGTGGACCTGAGCACTGGCAGAGAGGAGGAAGCACTGGCACTTCCTCCCTGCCCATAATTGAAGGCTAAGTACAACAGGGATCAAAGTGGGCACTGGAGGGGAGAGGGGATGGTGCTGTGATATATGTCACAGCACCAGAGACCCAACGGTATAAAAGTATATTGTTCAAAAGCCCTTCAGGGGTACTTTAAGACCATACAGGGCCCCAGGAAGACCAATTAATTTGCCAGGTGCCTCATGATATACAAATTAAATTGTCATGTATGTCAAGATAAAATAATTAAATAGCCAAGTGTCCAATATACATCAATTAAGTAGCCATGTTCCCCAAATACCAGAATTAATCAGGTCTGAGCGTCAGAGCAGGCATGGCGGTGCAGTGTCCATGGCACAAGCCATGCCTGCACCCCTCTATAGATTGTGCATGTTTGCGCGCATCTGCATGGCTGTACCAGTTTAACCTCCCTGACGTTATGATTTTTTTTTTACTAATTTTAGGGTCTAAAAGCAGTACAATTTTTCATGTACTTTTAGACCTTAAAACCAGGAAAAAAACATAGGCATCAATTCACCAAGCATTACCGCTTTCAGTAATGCTGAAAACAGCTGATTTTACCGATCACTTAGGAAAGCTTAAATTTACCAAGGCTGTTACCGCATGAAAAACTGAAATTACTGAGCAGTGACGTAAATTACCGACTTGAGTGGTAATTACCTCAACACGTGTCAGTAAATGTTAATTCACAGAGGTTACAGCATGTGGTAAAAAAATGCAGTTCCATTACTGACAGTTCTCTTTTGTCGGTATCAGTGCGAGACTCACAGAAGCAGAGAGGATTCCCTATGACTGACCCGAAGGTTTCCTACCCCCCACGCAGCAAGCAGAACGATATGGAACAAAACAGGCTTCGCCTGCCACCCTTTGGCAGTTTAACCTCTTAAGTTCCTGTTTGAAAATGTGGAGGAGCTAGGGGGGGTAAATAAGAAGCTAGTGGTGAAATAACCTAAGCAGGGAAAGTGTAAAGTCTCTTGGAGTTCATCGAAGGTGTCGCAAATAAAATGTTAGAAAGACTAATGGAGACTAGATTCAGAGCAAGCAGAGGCAGTATAACAAAGCACGCACATCTAAAGGGATGTCAGGATGCCTCTTACTATTGTAATGCTGTCTATGCACGGAACAGCATATAACTACTCAGATACCAACAACTGGGCTTCGGTAAATTACCGAACTTCTACCGCACCTGTGAAAATATTGGTGAGTTAGCACACAAAAGTCTAAAATGCCAAATGCGGTATTTTTCCTACTATTTTTCTCTTATCGAACAGCCTTTGGTGAACTGACGCCATTGTGTAGAGAGATCTGCAGCAGTCCCTACACTTACTCACCTCGACGGGATTACTGCTTCCAGCAACTTTTTTCTTTTACTTTGAGTCTGACTCGAGATTACTGCCAAGTAGGTTAATCCCACTAAACAGCTGTCTCTGTCTTGCAATGTTGGGCAAGAAAGCAAGAAACTGCCCTTCCCTCTCATTGTTTATACAGAAATTTGAAATATTTCAGTACCATCTCAATCTATAGAGCAGTTGACCAGTGCTGTTGAAACTTTCATTGAACTACCTATAAACTATTATCAGTTATTTCTGCAGTGATGCGCTTAGACATATTATTATAAATATGACTAACGTTCACTATGGGAATTCTTGTTCATTCCTCAGCACCATTATCACTTACCTAAGCTGTGGGTCTCCTTCTCCCATTTCTCCCACTCGCTGGCACTGGTATATGCTGAAGAAAGAATGAATCTCTTCCCTGTGAAACAAAGAATGTGGTTAACATCATCAAGTCACTAGTTATTGCAGTAGAATCCCTTTATAGTAAACTCCAAGGGACCAAGAAAAGTAGTTTACTATATAACAAGTTTACTAAATCAGAATTGGTCATGCATTGTATATTTATACAGATGCATATCCTGGTATCAGAGGACCGAGTTTACTATATCCAGAGATTTACTACAGTGGCTTGCAAAAGTATTCGGCCCCCTTGAAGTTTTCCACATTTTGTCATATTACTGCAACAAACATGAATCAATTTTATTGGACTTCCACGTGAAAGACCAACACAAAGCGGTGTACATGTGAGAAGTGGAACGAAAGTCCTACATGATTCCAAACATTTTTTTTACAAATAAATAACTGCAAAGTTTGGTGTGCGTAATTATTCAGCCCTCTTTGGTCTGAGTGCAGTCAGTTGCCCATAGACATTGCCTGATGAGTGCTAATGACTAAATAGAGTGCACCTGTGTGTAATCTAATGTCAGTACAAATACAGCTGCTCTGTGACAGCCTCAGAGGCTGTCTAAGAGAATATTGGGAGCAACAACACAATGAAGTCCAAAGAACACACCAGACAGGTCAGGAATACAGTTATTGAAAAATTTAAAGTAGGCTTAGGCTACAAAAAGATTTCCAAAGGCTTGAACAGCCCAAGGAGCACTGTTCAAGCGATCATTCAGAAATGGAAGGAGTATGGCACAACTGTAAACCTACCAAGAAGACAAGACCATCCACCTAAACTCACAGGCCGAACAAGAAGAGCGCTGATCAGAAATGCAGTCAAGATGCCCATGGAGACTCAGGACGAGCTACAGAGATCTACAGCTCAGGTGGGGGAATCTGTCCATAGGACAACTATTAGTCGTGCACTGCACAAATTTGGCCTTTATGGAAGAGTGGCAAGAAGGAAGCCATTGTTAACAGAAAAGCATAAGAAGTCCCGTTTGCAGTTTGCCACAAGCCATGTGGGGGGCGCAGCAAACATGTAAAGAAGGTGCTCAGGTCGGATGAGACCAAAATGGAACTTTTTGGCCAAAATGCAAAACGTTCTGTGTGGCAGAAAACGAACACTGCACATCACTCTGAACACACCATCCCCACTGTCAAATATGGTGGTGGCAGCATCATGCTCGGGGGGTGCATCTCTTCAGCAGGGACAGGGAAGCTGGTCAGAGTTCATGGGAAGATGGATGGAGCAAAATACAGGGCAATCTTGGAAGAAAACCTCTTGGAGTCTGCAAAAGACTTGAAACTGGGGCAGAGGTTCGCCTTCCAGTAGGACAACAACCCTAAACATAAAGCCAGGGCAACAATGAGATGGTTTAAAACAAAACGTATCCATGTGTTAGAATGGCCCAGCCAGAGTCCAGATCTAAATCCAATCGAGAATCTGTGGCAAGATCTGAAAACTGCTGTTCACAAATGCTGTCCATCTAATCTGACTGAGCTGGAGCTGTTTTGCAAAGGAGAATGGGCAAGGATTTCAGTTTCTAGATGTGCAAAGCTGGTAGAGACATACCCTAAAAGACTGGCAGCTGTAATTGCAGCAAAAGGTGGTTTTTATGAAGTATTGACTCAGGTGGGCTGAATAATTACTCACACCCCACTTTGCAGTTATGTACTTGTAAAAAATGTTTGGAATCATGTATGATTTTCGTTCCACTTCTCATGTGTACACCACTTTGTATTGGTCTTTCATGTGGAATTCCAATAAAATTGATTCATGTTTGTGGCAGTAATATGACAAAATGTGGAAAACTTCAAGGGGGCCGAATACTTTTGCAAGCCACTGTATATCAGAGTTTACTATAACAAGATTTTACTGTATTTAGTATTTATATAACTCCATCATATAATGCATCCCTGTACAGAATATATGGTCTTGTTGCTTAAAGGACAACTGTAGTGAGAGGTATGAGGAGGCTGCCATATTCATATCTTTTTAAACAATACCAGTTGCCTGGCAACCCTGCTGATCTATTTGGCTGAAGTAGTGTTTAAATAACGCCGGAAACAAGCATGCAGCTAATCTTGTCAGATCCGACAAGAATGTCAGAGACACCTGATCTGCTGCATGCTTTTTCAGGGTCTATGGCTAAAAGTATTAGAGGCAGAAAATCAGCAGGAGAGCCAGGCAACTAGTATTGTTTAACCTGCCTGGCGTTCTATTAAGATCGCCAGGCAGGCTGCGGGAGGGTTTTTTTTTAATAAAAAAAAAACTATTTCATGCAGCCAACTGAAAGTTGGCTGCATGAAAGCCCACTAGAGGGCGCTCCGGAGGCGTTCTTCCGATCGCCTCCGGCGCCCAGAATAAACAAGGAAGGCCGCAATGAGCGGCCTTCCTTGTTTTGCTTACATCGTCGCCATAGCGACGAGCGGAGTGACGTCATCGACGTCAGCCGACGTCAGCCGCCTCCGATCCAGCCCTTAGCGCTGGCCGGAACTTTTTGTTCCGGCTACGCTGGGCTCAGGCGGCTGGGGGGACCCTCTTTCGCCGCTGCTCGCGGCGGATCGCCGCAGAGCGGCGGCGATCAGGCAGCACACGCGGCTGGCAAAGTGCCGGCTGCGTGTGCTGCTTTTTATTTCAGCCAAATCGGCCCAGCAGGGCCTGAGCGGCAGGCTCCGGCGGTACTGGACGAGCTGAGCTCGTCCAGACCGCCCAGCAGGTTAAAAGAAAATAGATATGGCAGCATTAACATACCTCTTACTACAGTTGTGTTTTAACTGTCCCTCAGAGTGGCTCACAATCTAATCCCTACTATAGTCATATGTCTATATCGTGTAGTGTAAGTATCCTAGTCTAGGGCCAATTTTAGGTGGAAGCCAATTCACATATCTGTATGTTTTGAGGATGTGGGAGGAAACCGGAGTGCCTGGAGGAAACACACAGACACCGGGAGAACATACAAACTCCATGAAGATAGTGCCCTAGTGGGACTCGAACCTGGGACCCAGGCAACAGTGCTAACCACTATACCACCTTGCTGCCCTGCCCCTCATATAACTAAATGAACCATTAGGTAATGTAATCCAACCAATCATTAAACAGAATACAACATGTCTCTATATCAACATAGAACAATCTTTTAACTGATTCTTTCTTTTTAACAAACAAATGAGAACAAGTGGAAAGTTGTGGGATTGTTTGATACATAGCATTTGCTAGTAGGCACACACAGTAAATAGCGTATGAAATTCTATATGCAATTCTATATGGTATGCATTAAAAGGGAAAAAAGGGAAATAAAAACGTGGGATGCTAGCATAATACTGCCCATTCAACTCTCTTGAAAGACCACATCTGGAATATAGAATTCGGTTCTGGGCACCACATTATAGTAACATACTAGTGGTCACATTGTTTTGGGTGATAGCAGTTAAAGACGTGTACCTGGAACTGAGAGGGATATGGAGGTTGACATATTTATTTCCTTTTAACCTATGCAGATTGCCTGGCTGCCCTGCTGACCCTCTGATTCTAACACTCTAAGGGCCCTTTTCCACTATAGCGTTTGCGATTGCTGAATCGCAAAATCGCAAACTGCAAACCGCTAGTGATTTTCAAATTGCTACAGTTTGCTTTTTAACATAGGAATCACGGTAGGCCATTTCCACTACCGCGATTCTTTTGTTACTTAATCGCGAACGCGTGGCGGAGCGATTATTGCCGCAATTCTGCTATGCATTGCATAGCATAGCAAAATCGCGATCGCAAACGTCGGGAAATCGATGCAAAATGTTGTACTTTAGCTGAATCCCAATCTTTAGCGTTCAGCGCGAACGCTAGCGATTGCTAGTGGAAAAGGGGCCTAAAGGACTTTCGAGGCGACAAATAAAATCTGTTTACTTACCTGGGGCTCCTTCCAGTCGTTTTAGTCCCTTGCCGCAGCCCTTCTCCTCATCGGTGTCCAGCTGGCTACTAGTAACGATTGACATACCGCCGGTGGGTGCCAGCACAGGCGCAGAAAAGCCGACCCGCCGGGGTACGCCGATCATTACGGGCAGCCAGCAGGACACCAAGGAGGCCCTGTGCTGCAGCGAGGGACTGAAACAGCTGCTAGAAGCCCCAGGAGAGTAAACATAGATTTTAATTGCCACCTCGGAAGTCCTTTAAAGCCCTTACCAACTACTCTGTTTATACAATGTTTTTTGCCGATGAGCGGCGATTTTTTAAGCAATCATTTCTGGGATCTCAAGATGTGGGTACAGGCGCAAATGATTGGCAAAATGTGACAATAACGACTATCGCGGTTACGGACCAACGCAGTATGAATCTACCTCCAGCAGGTGGTGCTGCTGCCCTGACTGGACATAGCACTAAATCACAGGCGCCCCCTCCCCCCACATTGCCTCCCATTGATAGACAGCGTCAGCAGCCAATGAAAGCGGCTCCTGACCAGTCAGTACTTTGTCGTCATAGAGGCAGCAGAGAAGGGGGGGGGGCTGCAGCGATGGGGCAGCGTCGTGACCAGCAAGAGCAGTGAGTATGTGCGGAGATTCGTCGGGAGGCAGCATTTTATCGTGCCAGCTGTCTCTGGTATTAGCGGTATGGACGAGTTTATTTGTCCATGACCGCCTGGAGGGCGCCGCTCAGGCCCCGCTGGGCCGATTTTCATAATTTTTTTTTAAAAAACATGCAGCAAGCACTTTGCTTGCTGCGTGTTGTCGACGATCGCCGCCGATGCTCCGCTACCCGCCGCGTAAGGCCCCCCCCCTCCCGAGACCCCTGCGCAGCGCTGAGGGGTGGATCGGGACTACGGATGACGTCATCACGATCGTCGTCATGGCGACGGGGGAAGCCCTAAAGGAAATCCCGTTCAGGACGGGATTTCCTTATGGGTATTAGTGCCAGCGGCGATCGGAGGGGTGGGAGGGATGCGGAATGGAGGGGGGCATCATGTAGCTGGCGCTAGGCTAGCTACATGATTGAAAAAAAAAATATTAAAAAAATAGCGCTGCCTCCCTGGCGATCTTAATAGAACGCCAGGGAGGTTAAGGGGCAGATACTGATGGTGAGGAGGTAGTTAAGATCCCTGACAACTCACGCGCAAAGTGCCGCAATTGATTGAACTCTTGTTTACACCCGCTGACAGGAAGATGGAACTCTTGTCCTGGGGGATGTCGCTGGGATCCATATTTCCTGTAGCCATAGACCCCTAAACAAGCATGAGATGAGAGATATCACCATTTACAAAGGAAGCAACACAGAGAGCAGAAAAGAACATTCAAATCCAGTCTTCAAAGTATATATTGTAACACTTTGCAGACTAGGGCAGGGGAAAGACGTTAGTTGCATTATGGCATTCTGTAGTTTGCTATATACTCATCATGCTGGGACGATCAGCCTGTGTAATCACACAAGCCGAGTATGTGCAGGGAGATGACCTCTGCAGGAAAGCGTGTGCGGAGGTAATGCACAGATCCTGCATGCCCGGCTGCTATAAGGCACTCCCGGTCTCCGGGCACTGACACCCAGCCGTACCTGAACTGCTCGCAAGGCTGAAGGGAGGCATTCGGCACCGTGACAGCAGCGCACACCGCTGCACCATGGAGGCCGCCATGTTGGAATAAGTCCGCCCCCCTGTCTCAGGGAGATGACACGGCGGTACATGTGCACACTGCACGGCGCTGTGCCTGCATATTATGCATAGGATTGCTAGAGGACACGATGGCGGTGCTGGTGACTTCCAGGACGTGTAGCCGGTATATGCTAGAGACAGCCCGGCGCCTGCTGGTCTCAGAGAACCGGAGATGTACCCTGCCAGGTGACCATGCAATGTGTTCCCTACTACTGCTGTGAGGGAGGGCGGACAGGCAGTCCTCTATAGCAGTGGTTTCCAAACTTTTTTGGGTAAGGGCACACTTGATGGCTTTGAAATTTTTTCAAGGCTCCCCTCGGCAAAAACAACTACCGAAATGCCGTTATGACCCTTGTTAGGCGACACCCCACTCCAAGTAGCTAGTGATTCTTATTAGGCACCCCGATTCCTCTGATGTTCAACTTCAACCATGGTTGTGGGGATTGCAGCCACATTATATATCAATGTGCAGTTGCATTACCTGAAAGTATTGCACTAAGGATGGGAATGCATGCCGAGGAACATAGCCGGCCTTTGACCTGTGCGACCAGAGCGGTCGCTCAGGGCGCTGGCTTCCAAGGGGGCGCCTAATAGCTGGTTACCTATATTGAGGACACCTACACCTGATTTCCTATACTGGGGGCACCTATAGCTGGCTACCTTTAGGCCTGGAACCCACTGCAAACCGCAAACGCTAAACGCAACCGCTAGCGTTTTGTCTGAGCGGTTTGCAAGCGGATTCATGCGCGTTTTTGGTCGTGTTTTGCAACATTGTATTTTTTTCCCCAGCGGGTGCCTAGCGTTTTGCGTTTTGCGTTTTTATCCTGATTGGTCCTGTGAATTATTTTTCATTTTGTTACAGTGTGCTGAACCGCAAAACGCTAGCAAAACCGCTCAGTTTAGGTTTTGCTGAGCGTTTCTGCTAGCGTTTCAATACTTTGCATTGAAGCGCTAACGCTCCCAAAATGCTGCATGTCCTGCGTTTGCGTTTCTGAGAAACGCAAACGCTCCTGTGGAAGTTGCCCCATCCATTAACATTAGCCCAGCGTTTTGGCAAACTGCTAGCGTATCGCAGTGCTGCCAAAACGCTGCCAAAAGCGCTCCTGTGGGTTCCAGCCCTTACTGAGTGCTCCAACACATGGCTACCTAAACTGAAGTTTACTACGCCTGGCTACCTATGGGGGGCGATGGAGACCTTCAACTGACTTCCTATACTGGGGGCACCTATGCTTGGCAACCTACATTGAGGGCACCTACACGTGGGATCGGGAGGCTTTTTTTGGGGGGGGCGCACTGCAGCTATAACGCGTGGTGCAAATTGTCGGTGCTGTGCTATCATTCTAAATGGGGGGGCGGCTAACTGTCCCACTGACTGTTTTTATCAATATTCCTGAAATGTTCTAGCCATCATTTTTAAGTGTATTCAGGACAATGCACTCTTTCCATCCATTCGTGGTTATTAATAGTATTTTTCCTATTATACATATGTGACGTGTCACAGAGATCTGACAATTTAATTTGATGTGTCATGACGTCAGAAAAGTTGGGAACCACTGTCCTAGGAGATATCTCAGGAGAAAAGATGAATTGCATATGGGCCTGTGTGTGTGAGTGCATGTGTGTGCACGCATGCATGAAGAGGATGAAGGGGGGCACAAAAATCAGGTTTTGCTCAGGATGCTGTTAAACCTAAGGCCGGCCCTGCCGAGGAACCCCTGAAAGGTGCCCGAGGCACACCAGGGTGCTGCGGGACCCAGTTTGACAACCCCTGCTCTATAGACTAATATCACCAGTACATCAATGTGCTCTGCAGCTCCCTATTACTGCTGTGTGGGAGGGTGGCCAGTCAGACACCAGTATAGACTAATATCACCAGTACATCAAAGTGCTCTGCAGCTCCCTATTACTGCTGTGAGGGAGGGCGGCTAGTCAGACACCAGTATAGACTAATATCACCAGTACATCATTGTGCTCTGCATCTCCCTATTACAGCTGTGAGGGAGGGCGGCCAGTCAGAGACCCCAGTATAGACTAATATCACCAGTACATCAGTGTGCTCTGCAGCTCCCTATTACTGCTGTAAGCGCTGTGAGGGTGGCGGTGTGGGGACATTTTTTGCAACTTTATAAGATTTTGCAGCCGGTTGCATTCATTTATATGTATCCTCTTTCTCTGAAATTAAGACATCCTCTGAAAGTAAGCCCTAGCAGGAATTTTGAGCATGCCCAAAATTAAGCCCTAGCTGCAGTAAGGAGAAAAAGTATGGCAACTTATGTTCCTACTGGAGCTGATGGTGTCACGGGCAGGGCCGCTGATGGCTCGATTGATAATATCCGACAGGTCCGATGACCTGCCGGAGAGATTCCCCGCTCGATCCCCACCGGCGGGGAATCGAGCGGCTGATAAGGAACGCCGGCGGGGACGAGTGGGAATCGATCCCCGTGGACGCGGCGGGGGTCGACCCATCGGCTGATCGGCCGCCGGATGAACCCGTGTATGCCCAGCATTAGGGCAGAGCTTGGGATGGTTTAGGAACTGCTGGTTACACGTGTAGGATTATTTTATATGTGCATTTTAAAGCACAAGTTGTAAGTGCATTACTTTTATCAGTTTATTCTAATAAACTAATTACCCTATGGAGATGTTCTTTTGAGTTTTAAGCCCCATCTACACCATACAATTTTTTTGTTTGATTCAATTCATTGATTTGATATTCAATTTGCCATTGCAAAACAATGGCAAATTGAATCGAATCCCAATCGGACATGTCAGATTGAATCAAATCAATGAACCGAATCGGACAAAAAATTGTATGGTGTCGATGGGGCTTTAAAGAGTTTATTATTATTCTATTTTAGTCTTGAGTGATTTAAAGGCATAAACACAGATTTTTGTGTTAACATCATAATTATTATATCCAGTCTACTTTTTTTTGGGGGGGGGGGGGGGGGGGTAAGCATTCCCCAGTTTATCATTACTTATTATTTATACTTTTATTTTATTTTTTTTCCTAGGCAAACGGTATCTGCTTACCAGGGATATTCTGAAGTTTGATGCCTTTTTAAAGAGGAAACGAGACACTTTATATTACTTGGAGGGGAAAAAGGGTAATGTGTACTAATGACAACATTTTCCATTATAGAAATCAACATTTTTGATACTAGTACCTAAAGTATAGCTTCATGTCTGAATGTTTACTTTTATTGCTGTCGTTGACCCTGTCACTTCTTGTGCTTAGTGACAGGGAAATCTTTTCAGCAGAGACAGGGAGATTGGTAACAACCTTATATTGTTCTAGACATCTTGCATGTTACAGTAGAATCCCTAAACTCTAAAGGACCGGGCGAAGTAGTTTACAACAGGTAGTCCCCGACTTGCGTATGCCCGACTTACGAACAACCCGCTGATACAAATGGCATAGATTCAGTGTTTCCATGGGAACAAGCCCCCAAAAATTTCAAATTGGACTTGTAGTTTTTGAGAAAATCGTTTTTTTGGTTTTTTTTTGTAAAGAAAAAATGGCTTTTAAACTTGTATAAGCAGGGGCAGAGGTGACAGAGAGAGACACTGAAGGCACAGGAGGGCACAGAGGAGGTGCAGGGGGCAGAGATAGCATATTGTTCTGACATAAGAATAGATTCAGGTTAAGAAAGAACCTACAGTCCCTATCTCGTTCGTGAACTGGGGACTACATGTATATCAGGATTGTCATAGTCAAGCACATAAAGTATACCCTAGTACTGTATCTTAATTTAGTTAATAATTGGGAGTTATTTTTACTTTTCAGTGCTTCAGCACACGAGCACAGACAATGTTTAAAGGACAACTAAAGTGAGAGATATATGGAGGCTGCCATATGTATTTCCTTTTGAGCAATACCAGTTGCCTGGCAGCCCTGCTGATCTATGTGGCTACAGTAATGTCTGAATCACACCAGAAACAAGCATGCAGCTAATCTTAACAGATCTGACAATAATGTCAGAAACACCAGTTCTGCTGCATGCTTCTTCAGGGTCTATGGCTAAAAGTATTAGAGGCAAAGGATCATTAGGACTGCCAGGCAACTAGTATTGCTTAAAAGGTAATTAAAAAAAAAAAAAAAAAAAAAAAACCTCTCACTTCAGTTGTCCTTTAAGCTAGATGAAAATGCACAGTGCTCAATATGCAGGGGTTTGCATGCAATAATCATGCAAGAGCTTGCACGAGAAGCACAGATCTCACCAGTTAATGCAGCTATAGTACTTAGTGTGTTCCTCTGGCTCCATTTCTGTGCAGCCTGGATGATACTGTAACATTGCAGCCATGCACAAGCAAGTCACAGATGACAGGCAGTTCCTTCAGTAATCATGCTGCAGCTGACACAGGAAGCATAGGTCTTACCAGTAGATGCAGTGTGCGGTCTTTAGCCCATGCAGCAGCCCGTGCTTTTAAAGGTAATCCACACTGGCCCAGAGTAGTGTGCAGATAATGAGCAGCTACAACTTGCTGCCAGCCCGCCCACCAACCACGACTCGTGGGTCTCCGACTGACGCATGCCTCGCCCACTTTCCACTATAGCCGGATGCAGGATACCGCAGGAGCCAAAAAGCAGGTTTACCATAACAGAAGTTCTATTATATCTGGGTTTACTATACCCGTTGTTACTCCCATATACTTATAATGGTGCTTGGCTCTCGGACCTGGACAATGTTTACTATACTTGAATGTTTACTATAAGGAGATTACGCTGTACTCATTTTTTCTTGTAACAGTTATGCCTAATTGTTTAGATACTTTCACAGTGGTGTGATATAACACAGGCTCAGGTTGTGGATTCGGTCTATGGGCTGGTGCACACCAAGAGCGCTTTTAAAAAGCGCTTGGCTAATGTATTTTAATGGGATGGATCACACCAGAGCGATGTGTGTTTTTTTTTTTTTTTTTCCCAAATCCCTGCAGCATTTCTTCCAATTTCAAAGGCGATTCAGCCTAAATGTTATGTATAGGAAAAGTGGAAAATCGCTCTGAAAAGCGCTAGATCGGAGCAATTATGCAAGCGCTTTTGTGTCAAAACCAGTACACTAGCAGCTGTACTGTATGTGTGTGTAAAAAAAAAAAAAAAGCTACACAAAAATCGCTAGGCCCATGTCTAAAATCGCCTTGAAAAATCACTTCAAAAAGCGCTGAGCGTTTGCGATGACGCTAGCGCTTTTTTGTGTGCACTGGCCCTATGTAAGGTTTTGATTTTAGCCTTCGTACCATTTTTATTTGTGTTTTAAATTAATATTAGGAAATACATGTAGGTGTTAATGGTTATATACGTTTACCATATATGTAATATGCTTTGTTGTTGCCTGCTTATAGGTGACTTTTTTAAAAACATGGAGGTAAAACTGCAGAGTTCAGAGGCTATTTTGGATGCAGACATGAAATCGATGCTTCATCTGTGTGAATCTCCATCAGACGTCCAGTTTGCAAAGGAATGCTTACTACGGTAACACATCGTCCCTTGCTCAATCATTTCTTCAGTGAATTGCTTCTTGTTATTGACGTGTAAGGCCGTTTTTCCGCAGGAGTTTGAAGGCAGTGGATTCGCAGCCTATCAGCTGCTCCCATGCAGCCACTGGGTACTTGCTAGCACTTGGCACTGGCGTTAGAGAGGCGGCTCCCCTACGGAGTCACATCACGTCCAGGGCTGTGGAGTTGGAGCAATTTCTGGCCACTTGGAGTCGGTGGTTTCATAAACGGAGAAGTCGGGTGAATTTTGTACCCACTCCATAGTCCTGCATGAGCTGTGGAGTCAGAGCCGTTTTGGGTAACTGGAGTCGGAGTCAGTGGTTTTATAAACTCAGGCGTCGGATGATTTTTTTTTACATTATTTTTTTTTTTTTTTTTTTTTTTTTTTTTTGTACCGGGAGCATGAAAAATTAGCTGGGTGAGATGAGAATGCAGGGCCAGTGCTTCTGTGAGCAGCTCTGCTTACAGCATAGGAGGAGGTGAGCCGATGATAGCCTGGTGGTCACCAAAATTAGCCGGGTGGAGCACCCGGCTAAAAGAGCCTGGGGAGAACACTGACCGACTCCACAGCCCCGATTTCATCTATATGTTTTTTTAACTGCTGCCTGTCAACACCACCGTGTGTCAAATCCAGGGTTGTGGAGTCGGTATAAAAATCATCCAACTCATTTTTATGAAACCACTGACTCCAGGTACCCGAAAAGGCTCAGACTCCGACTCCTTTGTCTAATACTTGTCAGGGCTGTGGATTTGATACAAAAATCATCTGACACCTGAGTCAGACTTCTGTTTATGAAACCCCTGACTCCACGTACCCAAAATTGCTCCAACTCCACAGTCCTAGTCAAATCATGACACGCGTGGGGCTACAAACGCTGCCATGTGGAAGCATGAACATAAAGTCCAGAAGCCGCCATGAGGCTGAGCTACCCAACTAGTGCGCTGTTTAGCTGTCCATAGAAAAAAGGGCCTAAAGAGGTCCATACACTGGTCGATTTCAACCTTCGATCGATCGGAAATCGATTGCCGAACAATTGATTTGCCGACAATTTCAATCAAATTGATCTATCTGACAGGATGGAAAATATAGGTCGATCAGCTGGCAGCAGCAGATCGACCTAGATTTTCCATCCTGTCAGATTAATTGGCCCATAGAGTTGCATTGGATCTAATGGTCCAGTAATGCATTTAGATCAATTTTCAATAGATTTCAATCTGAAATCTATCGGAAATCTGTTCCTAACATGTGGCACACATCAGATAGATTGCTGTCAGATTCGATCTGACAGAAATCTATCTGATGGTCGAATCTGCTGCAAATCTATCAGTGTATGACCAAGACTAGAGCCATTCAGAGAACATGCAGAAGCAGCAAGCTGTGAGCCAGGATGGGAGAAGAGTCTTTGGGGCTGATTTGTAAGGACCTGTACAAGGGAAATGTGTAAGGAGTGAAGCAGTTGTCTGGGACAACCAATCAAGCCTAAATTAGATAATGAAATGAAGGATCTAATGGTTTTTTATCGCTGCCTTGATAAATCCGCCCTTTGTGACTCTGATCTCATAAAGTGCTGTCATTATCTAAAGGGGCCCATACACTGGTCGATTTCCGCGATCGAATCGATCGGAACTCGATTCTATCAAATCAGCCGATTGATTTGCGGCCAATTTCATTCAGTTTGGTTTATCTGACTGGATGGAAAATCTAGGTCAATCTGCTGCTGGCAGCGGATCGATGGCCCATAGAGTTGCAATGGATCTAATAGTCCAATAATGCATTTAGATCGATTTCCAATAGATTTCATTCTGAAATCCAGGGCTGTGGAGTCGGTACAAAAATCATCCGACTCCAACTATGACTCCTCAGTTTACGAAACCACCGACTCCAACTCCTTAGTCTAATACTTGCCAGGGCTGTGGACTTCGTACAAAAATCATCCGACTCCGAAAACCTCCGACTCCAGGTACCGAAAATTGCCTCGACTCCGACTCCACAGCCCTGCTGAAATCTATTGGAAATCTGTTCCTAGTGTGTGGCACACATCAGATTCCTGTCAGATTCAACCTGACATGCATCTGACATAAATCTATATGAAGGTCGAATCTGCTGCAAATCTATAAGTGTATGGTCACCCAAAGGTTCATTGCAAGCACATAATGGGTACCTGAGGTGGGATAAGCATGTGTAAAGTCCCAATAATACTCCTTAAGGTAGCCATACACTGGTCGATTTGCCATTAGATCGACCAGCTGACAGATCCCTTTTTGATCGAATCTGATCAGAGAGGGATCGTATGGCTGCCTTTACTGCGAACAGATTGTGAATCGATTTCAGCCTGAAACCGATCACAATCTGTTGAGCTACTCCTGCCGCCTGCCGTCTCCCCTCATCCACCCCCCGCCCCCCCCCCCCCCCCCCCCCCGTATACATTACCTGACGCTGGCTCCCGGGCATCTTCTCCGCGCTGCACGGCTCTGTTCCGGCTCCATCCCGGCGCTTCCTGTGTCACTCCGTGACCAGAAGTTCAAATAGAGCGCCCTCTATTTGAACTTCCTGGTCACTGCAGTGACACAAGAAGCGCCGGGATGGAGCCGGAACAGAGCCGTGCAGCGCAGAGAAGATGCCCGGGAGCCAGCGTCAGGTAATGTATACCGGATCGGCCGCCGCTAGTGACGCGCTCCCTACCCGCGGGCGATCGAGGGTAATTTCCCGCACGGCGCGATCGACGGACCGATCCGATTTCGGGAGGAAATCTGATCGGCGGGTGCGTTTACCGCGAACGATTGGCAGCAGATTCGATCCCAGGATCGAATCTGCTGTCGAAACGGCCGCGAATCGGGCCAGTGTATGGCCACCTTTAAGCAGCAGATAGATCATCAGATAGATTTCTGATCTATCTGATGTGTTTAGGAAAATTTTTTACTAGGAACAGATTTCCGATAGATTTCAGTTTGAAATCTATTGAAAATTGATCTGATGGCATTTTTTTGCCATCAGATTTCCATTAGGGCCAATGCAAAATGATAAGCAATCTCAACGGATTGACCTAGATTTTCCACCCTGCCAGATCGATTGAAATCGGCCGCCAATCGGTCGTTTGGTCAACCGATTTGCGATCGATTGCCCAAAAATCGGCTGTGTATGGGCCCCTTTAGTACTAGTTCACACACAAACTCTCTCTCTCTCTCTCTCTCCCTGGCTTTGTTCACATTACAAAATCGGCAGCACTATCGCAAGCGCTGAATGATTTATAGAGCACTTTTCAATGTGCTTTCCCTGCGCTTAGAAAAGGGCTTTTGTAAGCACTTTGGCTGAGCGAATAGTTTATTTACTTCCTGACATCAGTCAGGAAGTGAATTCTTTGACCCAGAAAAGAATAAATACAATGTATTTATTATTAAAAGCGTTTGGGAAATCGCGATTCAAAGCGCTTTTTCAAGTGCTTTGCGATTTCCCTATACCTTCCATTGAGCAAAACGCTCAGAAAATGGTACATGTAGCGAGTTTGTGATTTTAATAAAATGAAAACGTGCATGTGTGAACACTCTCATAGGAAATCATTGCACAAGCACTTTTAGGGCGCTTTCTAAAATCCCCAGCGCTTTAAAAAAATTGGAAACGCTCCTAGTGTGAACAAGCCCTAAGGCTGGATTCACAGTGGACAGTTGCATAACGGACGCATTAAAATGTGTGTGAACTGCAATGGAGACTGGATATAGACTATAATGCAGAGCTTGTTCTAACACAGTACTGTGAACAGGCCCAGAGGATTGTATGGGCAGTGAGTTGACCTGAAGAATTATTCTGCAACACAACTGAGCAGTGAGCACTGTGAACTGGGCCTATGGATAAAGAATCCAGAACTCTATATAAGTTGCTCTGCATTTGGACTGTACCATAATGCTCACTGAGATCTGTTAAAATTCTTTTGTACACTCTAGATAATCTTTGGAGCAGCCAAGAAACTGCCTTTGCCAGTGTCAAAAATGTAGCGTAAATACAGCTCTAGCATATGAAGGAGTGGGAGAGGGTGACATAAGTATGGCGTCTCGGATCAAAAGGAGTGGGAGAGGGTGGACATACAGTGCTGGCCATAATTATTCATACCCCTGTCAAATTTTAGCTTAACGCTACTTTTATTCAACCTCCAAGTAATTTTTTGATGGAAAATGACATAGTTGTCTCCCAAAAGATAAGATGATATACAAGAGGCATTATTGTGGAAAAAAAAATTCTCAGTTTTTATTTAAATTTGAGCAAAAAACAGTCCAGTCCAAAATTATTCATAACCTTTACAAACTGTCAGTCTGCGGGAAAATCCAAAGTTCTGTACCATTCCAAATAGTCCAAGCTGTTCTAAAGCATCGTAATTACCCTGATTAACTGGGAACAGTTGTTTTAATCAATTTAACAGGTGAAAAACAGCAGCTCTCTACAGTTGGTTTGGGAAACCTCACGGCTAAGACAAAGGAGCTCAGTGAGGACCTGCGGCTGCGCATTGTGGCTGCTCACAAGTCAGGAAAGGGCTACAAGGCCATTTCTAAATGTTTTCCAGTTCCAGTGGCTACAGTGCAAAGTATACAAGATGTTCTGCACTGTGGAAAATCTCAGAGGACGTGGTCGGAAGGCAAAAGTGACATGTGCTGGCCATGAGGATAGTGAGAGAGGTGATAAAGAATCCAAGGATCACCATCAAGGCCATCCTGGTGAATTTGGGCTCTGCTGGTGGCGGTGTCTCAGGGCAGACAATGCAACGGACACTGCACACGGTTCCACTGATGCAGAACAAAGAGGACACCACTTCTCCAGATAAGGCACACAAAAGCTCGCTTGGCCTTTGCAAATGCTCATCTGGACAAAGAAGACTTCTGGTCTTCTGTGAAACAAAAATTGTGTTTGGTCACAATGATGTTTCCTTCATTTGGCTTAAAAAAAAAAAGGAGAAGCCTTCAACCCAAAGCACACCATCCCCACTGTCAACCATGTTGGTAGGAACTTAATGCTTTGGGGTTGTTTTTTCAGCCAATGGACCAGGGAACCTAATCACAGTAAACGGCACCATGAAAATGAGCAATACATGAGGATTCTCAACGAACACATAAGGTAGTCTGCAGAGAAACTAGGCCTTGGCCATTAATGGACTTTTCAGCATGGCTATGACCCAAAACACACAGCAAAAGTGATGAAGAAATGGTTAGCAGACAACATTAACGTTTTGGAGTGCCCCAGGCAGAGTCCTGACTTGAATCCAATTGAGAATCTGTGGAGGGAGCTAAAGATCAAAGTGATGGCAAGAAGACCCTGCAACCTGAAAGATTTGGAGCTCATTGCTAAAGATAAATGGGCAAAAATACCTGTGGAGACATGCAAAAAGCTTCAGCTTTAGAGCGGGTACTGTAAATTGGTATAAAACACTTGCCTGGGGCTTCTACCAGCCCCGTGCAGCCTTCCTGTCCTGCGCTGGTCCTCCATGATCCTCCGTTCTCCCACTGCCAGCTACTTTCATACCTTCGACTTGTAAGTCGACGGCAACTGCACCTTCGCGCCCCAAGCCACGCGTCTCATTTTCCGTGTTCCAGCCCACAATAGCACAAGACAATAGTGTCCTGTGCTAACAGCACGGTAACGAAAGCTGGCGGCAGGAGAACGGATGACCGTGGAAGACCGGCATGGGACAGGAAGGCTGCATGGGGCTGGCAGAAGCCCCAGGTAAGTGAAACACTTTGTTTTATGCCAATTTACAGTTCCGCTTTATGTGAACATCTTTGTCAAATTCCATGCGTCCACCTTGTGCCTCCATGTGTTCCTTTTTGCTTTTAAAGGAAACCAGAGATGATAGAAAATAATAAGTTTTCTACATACCTGGGGCTTCCTCCAGGCCCATGCACATAGATCTCTTCCACACCACCTTCCTCAGCTTTCTGTATTGCCGGTACCGGGTCCCAAAACTTCATCCAGTCCTGTGCAAGAGAAGTGCGCTCTCTACGTATCTCGCCGGAGACTGGTCGCGACTGATAGAAGTTACAGGACCCGGTACCAGCAATACAGAAAGCTAAGGACGGCGGCGTGGGAGCGATCTGTGCGCACGGGGCTGGAGGAAGCCCCGGGTATGTGTAAAACTTTTATTTTCTATCGTCTCTGGTACACTTTAACTCCTGCGCTGGAGGCTGACACTTTCCGTCTGTCTCTTCACCAATCATCTCTCTTCCTAGTACCGGCACTTTGGTATGACGTCAGCCACGTGTCATAAGGAAGTGTTAGCTCTAGGGGAGAGATGAGTGGGGAAGAGATGGACAGACAGCGTTGGACTCCAGCAGGGAGGTGAGTTAAAAGCACAGATGTAGACTGTGTTCCCACTAGTCTGCATGGGAAAGTGTCGTTCGGGGAGCGTTGGAGGGGGTCGCGGGTTGAAATGACAGGATCAGTGGGCTGTTAGTATCAGTGGGTCGATTTGTAAGTCGGGAACTACCTGTACTAAATAATACATTAGGTGCTCGCATTTAAAAGGACACATTTTGAGGTAGAGACATATGCAGACTTAAGGTCCGCTTTAAGGTTGCGTCATAAGCTAAATGAAGCTAGAGATGTGAGGTTTTGCTGCAATGATATTATTGAGAGAGAGCCTACAATTTTTATCCATAATGAGTTTGCAAAAGATTGATGATTTCTTAAAGAGGAACTGTAACGACAAAACGGCCCCTGGGGGGTACTCGCCTCGGGTGGGGGAAGCCTCAGGATCCTAATGAGGCTTCCCACGCCGTCCTGCGTCCCTCGGGGGTCTCGCTGTAGCCCTCCGTGCAGCGGTGACGCAATATTTACCTTCCTGGCTCCTGCGCAGGCGCTCTGATGCCTCTCGGCGCCGAAGTAGGCGGAAATACCCGATCGCCGTCGGGTCTGCTCTACTGCGCAGGCGCAAGTTTCCGGCGCCTGCACAGTAGAGCGGACCCGACGGAGATCGGGTATTTCCGTCTATTTCCATGCCGAAAGTCGCCACAGCGCCCCCGCTGGAGCCAGCAAAGGTAAATATTGAACTGACAGTCGGCACAGTCGCCGGCTGTTCGGAGGGCTGCGGCGAGACCCCCGTGGGACAGAGGACGGCGTGGGAAGCCTCATTAGGATCCGGAGGCTTCCCCCACCCGAGGTGAGTACCCCCCAGGGGAGGTTTTTGTTGTTACAGAGTCTCTTTAAAGGGAAGGTCCAAGCAAAATAAAAAAATGAGTTTCACTTACCTGGGGCTTCTACCAGCCCCATGCAGCCATCCTGTGCCCTTGTAGTCACTCACTGCTGCTCCAGTCCCCCGCTGGCAGCATGCCGACCTCGGAGGTCGGCGGGTCGCATTGCGTACATTTTTACGCATTCCCGCTAATGCAGGAACATTAACACATACAATTTTACGCATTAGTGGTTCAATGCGTAAAAAATGTACGCATTGAACCAATAACGCGCAAAAATGTATGTGTTGTTCCTGCACTAGCGGGAATGCGTAAAAATGTACGCAATGCAGCCAGCCGACCTCCGAGGTCGGCATGCTGCCAGCGGGGGACTGGAGCAGCAGTGAGTGACTACGAGGGCACAGGATGGCTGCATTAGGCTGGTAGAAGCCCCAGGTAAGTGAAACTCATTTTTTTATTTTGCTTGGACCTTCCCTTTAAAGCAAAAGAGTGATATAGATTATTTTGCAGTCTCTTTGAAATTGATTGCCTAAAACAGTGATTTGCAAACTTAGCTCTCCAGTCCCACAATGCATTTGCCTTTATGAATCATGACTGTGGCTGTCAGACTCCCGCAATGCATTGTGGGACTTGTAGTTCCTTAAAAGCTGAAGAGCCAAGTTTGCAGATCACTGGCCTAAAACAAGAGTGACTTGGATAAATGAAACCATTTTCTTCTCTGTAGTTTCATAAACCCCCCTGTATGTTTCCTGTTGTGCAGCTATTTTGTGAAGGTGGAAATCCCTGAATTTAATTTCGGACCTGTCTTCCTGCGGCTCTGCTATGAGTATGACCTGCTAGATACAGCTTTTGAACTTATGATGGATAAGGTAATTTATGCATATCTGTAAAATGAGCAATCTAGTGGTGTCTGTCTGTGAGCATACTTGTAATTAAAGTGTACCAGAGATGATATAAACTAAAAGTTTTATACATACCTGGGGCTTTATCCAGCCCCATGTGCACAGATCACTCCCACGCCGCTGTCCTCAGTCTTCTGTATTGCCGGTACCGGGTCCTGTAACTTCAGCCAGCTGCGACCAGTCCGCACAAGAGAAGTCCGCCCTCTATGTATCTCGCCGTTGGCTGTGTGGACAACCTGCAACGCGACTTTCCCATTCTGTTGATTTCCTGCTATTAAAGGCAGGGCTGTGGAGTCGGTACAAAAATACTCCCAACTCCTCAGTTTAGGATTCCTCTGACTCCTCTAATTTGCCTATTACAGTCTTGTTGATTGAAAGTATGTCACATAAAAGGCATCTCATCACTGCCAACGCTTAGGAATTTTAAAGCTATAATAAGATGGCATCTGCTTTTGGGAATAAAAAGCTGCTGGCCAGGAAGCTGACACTTTACCCTGTCATCGATCCTGGCCTGTCATTGTCAATGCCCCAGCATGTCGTCTGTATAATAAGATTTACTGGAGCAGGATTACAGGGGGTAGCCCTGCCACCTTGAAGGAGAAGGCCTATACCTTATCAAATTGAGTTCATGAGCAAAGGTAAATTTGCATAAACCTGCATTAACGCAGAATTATTTGCATCTCAATGACCATCCCTACTAGTGACACAACTACACATCAGGCTTTATTCTTACATCAGAGATGTTATTTATAAAAAATTCTTGTGTACGTATCAAATATACAGTCACAATCAGATATATATATCTGACTTTAACCTCTCTGTGACTGCCTAACACCGTTTGTCGGGCGCAGAGTGTCTACACTGTTCCTCCATCACGCCATGTGGCATCATCTTGTGAGGAGCAAGATTGGACGTGAGCTCGCAATCGCACGAGCTCCCGTCATTGTAAACAGACAGTTCCAGCAATCAGCCTGCCAGCAGCTGATTTGCGCTGGCAGGCTGTTTTCTTTATTTACATCCGTAAATGTATTTATATAGAGCTGACATCTACCGCAGCACTGCACAGAGAATTTCCTAGTCGCTTAACTGTTCCTCGGATGGGCTCACAATCGAAGCCCTGACATGGCCCTATGTCTATGTAATGTATGTGTCTTAGTTTAGGGCCAATTTAAAGGGGGGAGGGATAAGAAAAAAAGTGCTCTTATTTAATTAATAAAAATAAATAACAATTGCAGCATCAATCAGATCACACCAAAAGAAGGCCCTAATGGTGAGATGAAAAGAGGGTAACATTCATTTGGGTGCGAAGTTGTATGACCGAGCAATAAACCATTGAAGTTGTGAAGTGCTGAATAATTTAACTGTGGACTAAGCTCAGCTATAACTGTATGTATGTTATTTGTGATTACAATTAACTGAGAAGTAGAACATTTTACATATAATCTTGTTAAAGTAAATTTCCAAGGGACCAGGAAAAGTGATTTACTATATCAGAAATTGTCCTAGAAATGGCCCAGCATACCCTGGTGCATTCTCTGCTGCAAAGAACCAACTCTTTCCTCCCATTGGAGTTACAGTCAAGCACTTGCACATTTGGTGGACTACAAGGTTAAGTATACCATATGGCTAAATAGCCAGGCTGGACAAATTGCTGGTACAGTTTCCAGGGCTCCATAAAAAATTGCACCCGTCACTAAATAGAAGCAGCCACTCGTCTCCTGTGAGTGGCTCCGATACCTCCACAGGCTGGACATGGCACTCTCCTCTCCACTCTCCTTAGTTTTTGCAGTGAGTAGGCCCTCTCTGATCTGCACTACAAGTGAATGTAGCCTGTACTGCGCTCCACGTGCTTCCAGAGCGTCATTGCTAACAAGGGAAGAGATACCGAGAACTGCGTACAATCCTGTGAGAGGACTGTGATGATACTTTTATCAGTGATTGCAAAGTGGAAGTGATAATGCAGCATCCTCTTGTTTACTTTCACATTCGTCCTCATTTCCCCCAGGCTGCTTATTTGTACAGTACTGTATGTCCAGCCCCAGTGCCATTTTTCTTGTCTTACAAATGTTATCAGGCATCAACTCACTTGCAACCAGCCTGAAGAGAGCAGCCGACCATGGGTTTCACACTGACATGTGATGCATGCACCGCCCACTGTTTACTATATCCAGAGTCGGCATCATGTAGGGGCCAAAAAACCTGTTTACTATAACGGGAGTTTTATTATATCAGCGTTTACTATACCATGCTTGGCTCCCATAGACTTTTAATAGAGATTGGTTGGGACCTGGAGCGGCAGTTTACTATGCCAGAATGTTTACTATAACAATATTATGCTGTATCATATTTTTTCTTTTAAAGTTTACATTTATTAGGAGTCGGTGTTATTAATTACATGGAGCAACGCACAAACCCGCAACAAGGCAGAAATGTCACGGATTAGGAAAGAACTGAAAAACCAGGAATAAAGAATAATGGAGATTTATTTGTAAATGCTGTGCATTAAACTCATGCACAGCAACAATTAACAATATCTAGCAGGCAAATGTATTCAATAGGCATACATGCACAACCACAATGATCAGGTATGAACAGAATTGTCTGTTCATACCTGATTATTGTAGTTGTGCATGTATGCCTATCGAATAAATTTGCCTGCAAGACAATGGCCTCAATTCACTCTTATCTCCTGTCTTTAATAACGTTTCTAGAGTGGTCACCATGGTGATGAGGCATATCGTATTCAGGAAACATTTTACCTCAGGCAAACCTAAAGTTACCTCATTTTACCTCAGGCAAACATAAAGTTAACTCTTCTATCTTTTAAGTTTACTCTTCAATCCTTAACCAGTTCGGCCTATCTGGACGAGCTTCCTCGTCCAGATAGGCACTGGTGCTGCCGCCGGCTCGTGCGCGCGATCGGGCGCGCCCCCGCGCGCGCTCCCGCTGCCCGCCGCTAGCCCCCCGATCAGTGAATGGGAATATAATTCCCATTCACCGATCTAACTTCCCCGCAGAAATACCGACGCTTTCTCTCCAGAGAGCGCGGTATTTCTGCCCCCAGGAAACAACTCCTCAGCATTTTAGTTCCTAGATGCGAGCTGGTTCGCATCTAGGACTTTTTTCACTGTGGCCATCTTGTGGCCAAATAGTAAACTGCACCCACATACATTTTTGATTAAAAAAAAACATTATTTTACATTTAAAATTAGCAGTTTCCCTCCTACACCAAAAATTACCCACATACACTTTTTTTATTAAAAAAAAAAAAAAAAAATTAAAAAAAAAAAAAAAAAACAACATAAATAGTTACCCAAGGGTCTGAACTTTTTAAATATGCATGTCAAGAGAATATGTTATTATATTATTTAACCACTTCACCACTGAGGGGTTTTACCCCCTGACCACCAGAGCAATTTTCACCTTTCAGCGCTCCTTCCATTCATTCGTCTATAACTTTATCATTACTTATCGCAATGAAATGAACTATATCTTGTTTTTTCCGCCACCAATTAGGCTTTCTTTAGGTGGGACATTATGCCAAGAATTATTTTTTTCTAAATGTGTTTTAATGGGAAAATAGGAAAAATGTGGGGAAAAAAAAAATTATTTTTCAGTTTTCGACCATTATAGTTTTTAAATAATGCATGCTACTGTAATTAAAACCCATGAAATTTATGTGCCCTTTTGTCCCGGTTATAAAACCGTTTAAATTATGTCCCTATCACAATGTTTGGCGCCAATATTTCATTTGGAAATAAAGGTGCATTTTTTTCAGTTTTGCGTCCATCCCTAATTACAAGCCCATAGTTTATAAAGTAACAGTGTTATACCCTCTTGACTTAAATATTTAAAAAGTTCAGTCCCTAAGGTAACTAATTATGTATTTTTTTTAATTGTAAATTTTTGAATTTTTTTTTAATTACTAAAAAAAAAAAAATGGGGAGTGTGGGAGGTAATGAGTTAATTTTTTGTGTAAAAGTCATTTATTTGTATGTGAAAAATGTGTAGGGTGTAGTTTACTATTTGGCCACAAGATGGCCACAGTAACTTTTTGCTTTATTGCGACCTCCAAGCCTCCTTCCGGAAGCTTGGAGGAAGAATAAGGAGGCTGGACACGTGAGTTTCTTCTCACAATGATCGCGCTGCCCATAGGAGAGCAGCGGGTCATTGTGGGGCTTAGATCAACGAACGGGAATGGATTTTCCCGTTCATTGATCTCCGGGCGAGCGGGCGGCGGCGGTTTTACTAGCGGCGGGCGGCGTGTTTACGAGCGGGAGCGCGGACAGCGTCGGGAACGCGGAAAGTACGTGTTTCTCCGTCCCTGGTTTTTAAAGGATGGAAAAAGGGGCGGAGAAATACGTACGCGCGGGGGTAAAGTGGTTAAAATTATAAGCTTATAAATAGTGATGGACGCAAATTGAAAAAATGCACCTTTTATTTCTAAATTAAATATCGGCACCATAAATTGTGATAGGGACATCGTTTAAATGGTGTAATAACCGGGACAGATGGGCAAATAAAATACATGCGTTTTAATTACGGTAGCGTATATTAATTTCAAACTATAATGGCCAAAAACTGAGAAATAATGAATTTCTTCCGTTTTTTTCTTATTCTTCCTGTTAAAATGCATTTACAGTAAAGTGGCTCTTAGCAAAATGTATCACCCACAGAAAGCCTAATTGGTGGCGGAAAAAACAAGCTATAGATCAATTCATTGTGATAAGTAGCAATAAAGTTATAGGCGAATGAATGGGAGGTGAACGTTGCTCGGATGCATGAGATTTTCGGCACTGTGGCGCTGAACCGGTTAAAGGGAAGGTTCAGGGACAGTTGGTAAAAAATAAAAATCCGAATCCACTTACCTGGGGCTTCCTCCAGCCCGTGGCAGGCAGGAGGTGCCCTCGGCGCCGCTCCGCAGGCTCCCGGTGGCCGACCTGGCCAGGCCGGCGGCCAGGTCGGGCCTCTTCTGCGCTCCATTGTGCGTTCCACGCCGGCGCGCTGACGTCATCGGACGTCCTCCGGGCTGTACTGCGCAGGCTGAGCCTGCGCAGTACAGCCCGGAGGACGTCCGATGACGACAGCGCGCCGGCGTGGAACGCACAATGGAGCGCAGAAGAGGCCCGACCTGGGCGCCGGCCTGGCCAGGTCGGGTCGGCCACCGGAGACCACCGGGAGCCTGCGGAGCGGCGCCGAGGGCACCTCCTGCTTGCCACGGGCTGGAGGAAGCCCCAGGTAAGTGGATTCGGATTTTTATTTTTTACCAACTGTCCCTGGACCTTCCCTTTAAAATAACTCCAGAGTTAAAGACAGGTTGTTAATTAACTGCGTGTGAAAATAACTACAGAGGAGGTAACTTGATGCTGGATCCACACGGTGCGTTCGCGCACCCGATTTCCCGCTCGATTCCCGTCGATTCGTTTATTTCCAACATGTCCGATTTGGATTTCGATGGATCGTTAGGTCGATTCGGCATACTTTGCATGCGAATCGACCTAACAATCCATCGAAATCCAAATCAGACATGTTGGAAAAATACGAATCGACGGGAATCGAGCGGGAAATCGAGTGCGTGAACGCACCGTGTGCATCCAGCATAAGGAATGAAGAGGTAAGATAACTCTCTCACTGTGTGGAGGTAAGTTTTCTCTTGCCTTATTATCTCCAGCATGATCTTAGTGAATTGAGGCCATTGTCTTGCAGGCAAATGTATTCAATAGCGTACACATAATCCAGTGTATATACAAGGGCCTCCCTGCATAAGGGGATTTATGCAGAGCAAACCCAGTGTATATAATGTGTGCACACTGATCCTGGAATCTGATAAATATATACAATATATACACAAGAGATATATATACAACACGAAATGCAGGACACAAAGAGCAAGCAGGCGGCAGGTCAACAAGTATAAGTCATAACCAGGAGATCAAACAATACCAGTAATCGCTTAGGCAAAGAATCGTCAATAATACAAGCACAAGGTCATACACTGGAGGGCTACAGAGAATAGGGATACAGGATACTTCCTAACTAGGAACTTCCCCAGTAACAAAGAACTTGGAACAGGATGGCTAGAACAAGGAACAATGAGCTAGCAACAGGTGAATGTTCAGGTGTGTCTTGAATACCATGCTGGGAGATCATGTGACAGTCCAGACCTCCTCCTAGCAAGTCTGTGGAGAAATAACCATTCCTGGAGGAGTGAGCCCTCTTCTGGTGGGCAGAGAAAAGTTTATGCTGCCAAATCCCTGAGGAGAATGATTACATCTGCTGGTGAAACAAAGGTAGTTCATTCATGATGTCACCAGCAGATGCAGAGTGGAATTGGTGCATTCTTTTTCCTGACTCTGACAGCAGGTACCCAAAAAGTACTCCGACTCCATACATCTGACTCCACAGCCCTGGTTACAGGGAAAGCAACTGCCACTGTGACCCTAGCCTACCGTACACTGTCTCCAGGATTGCAAATACCAGCAACTGAATGTCATGTTGGCAATCTTAAGAAATTGTAGCTCACTTTAAAATGAAATCGTAAGGACATCTTTAACACTATACTACAAATTGTTTATGCTCTTATTTTTTATTTTTTAAGTGGCGTTACACCTTAATATAGTCTGCCTTTGTTAATGTGATTCTTATATTTCTCATCTGTTTCATTTTGTTGGCATTTCCAGTCTTATAGAGGAGCCTTTTCTGATCCCACGTCATTCAATATACTGCTAGAAATTCTTCACCAGCATAAACAGTATGAAAGTAAGTAGACCTGCCGTCTAGTATGTTGCATCAAACTGACCTTGTAGTAGATCCACATATATAAATATACAATGAGTATAATTATTCCACTTTCATAAAGCCAAATCAAAATTCCAGTGAAACTGTGCAGCTCAACTTGGCCTTGTTTGCACATGATCACTAGCCCAATCCCTCCTCGCCCCCCCTACACACCACACACACACCACACACGCACGCACACCACACACAGCACACACACCACACATACATACACACCACTCACACGCCACGCGCCACACATGCCACGCGCCACACACACACCACACCACGCGCCACACACACACACACCACACATACATACACACGCGCCACACACACACACCACACATACACACAGCACACATACACACACACACCACACATATATACACGCCACACACACCACGCCATGCGCCACACACACCACACATACATACACACCACACACGCCACGCCACACACCACACACACCACACATACATACACACCACACACGCATGCCACACCACACACACACACACCACACATACATACACGCCACGCCACACACCACACACACCACACATACATACACACCACACACGCATGCCACACCACACACACACACACCACACACACCACACATACATACACGCCACACACGCCACACACACACACACTCTTCTGATGACTCTGCTGTATTCTTTAGCAGAGCTGACCGCATGAGTCAGTGGAAGGGAGGGGAAGGGGATGATCGTGTGACAGGCAGCAGCAGTCAGGTGGGACTGAGCAACGTTGAAACTCACATGAGCATTGAATAAATGTGCCACTATTTTGTACACCATTTGTTTAAAGCTGTAATGTCCCTTTAACGCTGTGTGACATTTATGAACACTTGACTGTTTCCTCTGTAACACAGTCCAGTCTGCAACCCTGTATTGATCTGAGACATAGCTATGCGCTGAGTCCTATGTAATTGTATTGTGTTATTGTAAAAAGTAAGGACTGCCTGAGGATCAGCAGGGAGCTCACCAGTACACTATGAAAAATGGTTGTGGCAGGTTAGACTGGCAGAGCAGTGCTGTACTTGCAGCACAAACACTGCTGTTTGAATTTCAAGCCTGGCTATAGATGGGTTTTAGAAAGCATAATACAATAAAGTTGAATTAAATGAATTCTCAAATTTTCATGTAACTCATGTGCAAGTGTAACAAAGGTTTTTATTTATTTGACTTAATTTCTACATTTCAAAACACTTGAACATTTTCTTGACCCTCTCTCGAAAAAATACCTTATATACTCCAGTGCAAGCCTAATTTTTCAGCACAAAAAATGTGCAGACAAATTACCCTTGCCCAGCTTATATGCGAGTCAGTGGAGCAGAACGGATGTTAGAGCAGATTTTGTTCCTAGCAGAGGAATGTAAGGATTGTGCACTAGTGATACTGCTCTTGCCAGCAGAGTGTGCTGCTCAAGACTACTTTTGTCCTCTGGCTTGTGGAGCAGTGTGCAAGCAATGTGTCAGCGGTGCAATGACCAGTGATTCTTCCTGTGTGGCAATCACTGTATCTCATATCTATCATGCCATCTAGTGGCTTCTTGAGACACAGCTGTATCATCCTTGGGGCACACCTGGCTATGGGGAGGAAGGGTGACTTGTACTGGGGGCACATCTGGCTACTGGGAAGGGGGCTTATACGTGAGTTAATCACTTTTCCTGGTTTCTGGGGGGAAAGTGGGTCCCTCGGCTTATACACGGGTTGGTATATATGCGAGTACATGCAGTATTTTTTTTGCCACTAATTGCTCTTCCTAAATCTTGTATATAATTCAAGCTGTTTGTGGGAGGGTGGTTATTATTATTTAGTATTTAAGTAGTGTCAACATCTTGAGCAGTGCTTTACAGAGTGCATAGTCTTGTCACTAACTGTCCGTTAGAGGAGTTTACAATCAAATCCCTACCATAGTTATGTGTTCATTGTAGTCTAGTGCCAAATTGAGGGGAAGTCTGTTAACTTATCTGTATGTTTTTGGGATGTGGGAGGAAACTGGAGTGCCTGGAGGAAACCAAAGCCGACACAGGGAGGACACACAAACTCTGTGCAGGTAGTGCCCTGGCTTGGATCCCAGCCGGACCCATCGCTGCCAGGCGAGAGTGCTAACCACTATGCCGTGTCATGTATTGCTAAGGCACACGAGCAACACCTAAAAGTAGTGATAACAATGTTCTTAATTGTTAGAAATATTTTTGGTACTTATAAATTTGAATGCACATAGGTAAATAATATGCTTGTATATTGCATGAAACTATGCACTCCTCTCTTAACCTTCTACAGAAGGACTGGAAGCATTGCTAGAGATGAAGACCCAGAGGGTAGCCTTCAACAAGTACACCTATCTTATGGCCTTTGCCATTTGCTATGAACTGGTAAGTTTGTTGTGTGTGTTTTTGATACCTGGCATCATCTTATCCAGGGCTTCCCAACCCTGTCCTTGAGTACCACCAACAGGGCATGTTTACCAGGAAGCCACAAACATTTTCAAAATCGCCCTCAAACCGCTTGTGTAATGATTCCCTATGAGAGCGTTTCACATCTGAGCGGTTCGTTTCCGATCCACTTAGCAAAGCGGTGCCTGTACCATTTGTGAGGCGTTTTGCCTCAATGGAAGGTATAGGAAAAACGCAGAACGCTCACAAACTCGATTTGTGCAGCGATTGCATTCGCGTTTTTAAGAATGAATACATTGTATTTATTTATTTTCTGTATCAAAGAGTTCACTTCCTGACTTGCGTCAGGGAGTGAAAAACGCACAGCAGCCCCCACTCGGGCGCCGGGAGAAGAAGAAAAAATCACCCACAAAATCGCTGGCGTCATCGATTTTGATTTTAGATGAAAACTAAGCCTTACTGACGTTTTGATTGGTTCAGGCTACTTATATAGATTCGTCATTACTGCTTTAGTCCTGGGACACGCAAGCAGCACTAGAGTTAGCATTTTGGCTGAGATTGGCAAAGCCGTACAGCAGTGGAATCCTATGAGGCTGGCTCATGTGGCGTTGGCGCTGCAGCATTTTTTGGAGCGTTCCTGGATCGCATTGAAGGGATGTGGAGCCAAATTGTGGCTGGCGCTTAGCGATCCGTTGCGAAGCGCCGCCAATGGGTTTCAGGCCTTAGGATTATCTGCAGAGATGCAGCCACTTTGTGCCTGTGTCTGTTAAAATTCATGTCATAGAAGTAAGCTGCCTTCTCTGACCTAACATAGATGTTGTTCTGCTGACAGTGATTGCAATTATGTTCATTCAAAACTTTAGAGTAAGCAGCCATCACATAGCTCCTGTGGTTGTGTGTATATATATGTGTGTGTGTGAGTGTGTCCCAGGTCACAGCTTAGCTTCCGATTGGAGGAAGCTCATGGAGGCGGACAGAGGTGGGGGAGCCCAGCTAGAATGACAGGATGGAGGTAAATACACGGCTAGCAGCAAGGAGATTGTGCTTTTTCCAGGGGGGCACAGCAGACCCCAGGGGGGGGACTTTGAGGCGGCAATACAGAGACACAGAGGCATGTCATAGCGCACAGGATATGCCTCTGTGTTCTCTTAACATTTTAAATACCTACCTCGGGTTCTATTTAAGCTCTGTTATGCATGAAACCTCAAAATACTCTACTAGTCCAGTAGGTGTCAGCAAACGTCTGTTGTTTTCCTTGAATGTTTTTGTACTCCCCTCTCCAGAAAAGAGTGCACCAGTCTCCTCCAGTATTAACCCTCTATCACTGCATCCTCCCCTGTTCTCTCTTGGGGTGGAACCTCCTCAGGAGGCTCTACTGAGCTGTGAAGATCCCAGATATCGAGTTTCATCTTATACAGTTCTTCGCTTGAGCAAGAGGTTTCTGCTACTTTTTTTTTAAATCGAAGAGCCCATACATGTTCCTAATAGATTACAGTTGTATTTTGTCTTGTCAATAAAAACCTGAGTACTGAAAGTGTATCTGAGATGCATGGGAGAAAAGGATTTACTTACTTGAGGCTTCTTCCAGTCCTCTGTAGTCCGTCGGCTCCCTCAGTGTTTTTCCAGTCCCCTCTGTTGTGCTGCCGTGTCCGTGACTTGGCTATCCGCTACTGTGCATGCGCAGTCTTGGCAGCTCAACTCCCCGATTAATCTACTGTACCCGGATGTATTCTGTGCATGTGCAGTCCATGAAGACTGTAACTGCGCCTGTGCAGAACGCCTCTGGCAAGGTGAATGATGGAGGCACGTGGTCCGTAACGGCACATGTGGATTTCACAGCAGATTGGTCAGGTGGGCCGGCGCAGGAGCTGATGGACTACAGGGAGTTAGAAGAAGCCCCAGGTAAGTTCAAATACTTTTCTCCCATTCAACTCAGGTTGTCACTAGAACCGGCCCTGCACATGCGTATCTGAACTGGGCATGTTTTCCCTCATGCATGAGTGCTTTCTTTCACTCGGGGTGCTAAGTTCATAATTTGCACTTGCCCAGTTCAAATGTGCTTGTGCACAGCCATGGGCCTTTCCTGCTTTGTGTATTTAACTGCTGGGCTGGCCAGTAAGATATTGGAAAAAATGGGAACAGGAGGAACTCTGAAGACGTCCAGCAGCAGGAATAGTGTTAGCCGTAAGTGAAATAAAGGGAGACACAAGGACAACATACAAACTCCTTGCAGATGTTGACCTGGCTGGGATTTGAACCGGGGACCCAGTGCTGCAAGACAAGGGCGCAAACCACTACGCCACCATGCTGCCCAAATAAAGTACTGTATATTCCGGTGTATAAGACGACCCCCCAACTTTTCCAGTTAAAATGTAGAGTTTGCGATATACTCGCCGCATACTGTAAGACTACCCCTCTTCCAATGCACACCAAATAAAAAAAACAAACATTATACTGGTGCTATGTATGAACAGATACTGGTGCTGTACTGTATTTGGTACCCAGTATATAACAGTATATAGGCGATCGACTGTTTGGGTTGGTCAACTCTACCTGTCCATAAGTGCATTGGTCAGCTCTCCTTGTTTACCTGTTTATCAGAGCGGTATGGAAGAATAGATCGCGCTGTGCCCATGAAACACGCCTCTTTCACCCCTCTGGCCCACCCTTGTATCCTATTTACCACCTCCTCTGCCTCTCAGATCTCGCACATGTGTGCCTGCGCCGCTTCACTACAGTCCTCGGCAGCGAGATCTGAGAGGCGGTAACTGGATAGGGCGTATCACCCGGCATCAATGACAGCCGGCAAGTAAGACTCCTCCTGACTTTTCAAGGGTTAAAAAAATAGTCTTCTACACCAGAATATACAGTAATTCTGATTCTATTTCTAAAAATACTTTTGTCAGGTTACTAAAATATTAGCGTTTCACACTAAATAATTTTGAGGTAGATAGAAAGTGTATTTACAGTTTTATATGCTAATCTGTGGTTTCTGCCTTCTAGAATAGTCCACAATCATTGGAGACTGCTATGAGTGTGCTAGGTGAAGCTTCCATGAACAGAGTAGCATTATCAAGACTGTCCTTGTGTTTTATAGTTTCTCTTGCTATAAAACAGGTATGGAATCGCTGAAGATCTTATTACTATACTGTCTGTGGTTGATGCCTTATAGTATATTATACACACACACACTGTATTATAAATCATATGCTGTGAAGATGACTGCTAGAGGAAGTAGACACCCTTTTTTTTATATTCTTTATTAAAGGTCAACTGTAGTGAGAAAATTATGGAGGCTGCCATATGTATTTCCTTTTAAACAATGCAGATTGCCTGGCAGCCCTGCTGGTCTATTTAGCTGCAGTAATGTCTGGAACACCAGAAACAAGAATGCAGATAATTTTGTCAGATCTGACAATGTCAGTAACGCCTGATCTGCTGCATGCTTGTTCATGGTCTATGGCTAAAAGTTTTAGAGGATCAGCAGGATCGCCAGGCAACTGGTATTGCTTAAAAGAAAATAAATATGGCAGCCTCCATATCCCTCTCATTACAGTTGTCCTTTAACCTCCCGAGCGGTATGGACGAGCTCAGCTCGTCCATTACCGCCGGAGGGTGCCGCTCAGGCCCTGCTGGGCCGATTTTTATCAAATAAAAAGCAGCACACGCATCCGGCACTTTGCCAGCCGCGTGTGCTACCTGATCGAGGATCCCCCCAGCCGCCCGAGCCCTGCGCAGCCGGACCAATCAGTTCCGGCCAGCGCTAAGGGCTGGATCGGAGGCGACTGACGTCAGGACGTCGGCTGACGTCCATGACGTCACTCTGCTCGTCGCCATGGCAACAAGGCAAGCAAAACAAGGCTGCTCATTGCAGCCTTCCTTGTTAATTGTGATCGCCGGAGGCGATCGGAATTACGCTGCAGGAGCGCCCTCTAGTGGGCTTTCATGCAGCCAACTTTCAGTTGGCTGCATGAAATAGTTTTTTTTGTTTTGTTTTTTTTTTATTTAAAAAAAACCCTCCCGCAGCCGCCCTGGCGATCTTAATAGAACTCCAGGGAGGTTAAAGGAGATTTGCAGTCTTTCATGATCTAGAATAAAGCCCTACATTCTAACTCCTTAGCATAGTTATCCTTTCTACCGGTTTTTATTAACCTGCTGAGCGGTCTGGACGAGCTCAGCTCGTCCAACACCGCCAGAGGCTGCCGCTCAGGCCCTGCTGGGCCGATTTGCACGAAATAAAAAGCAGCACACGCAGCCGGCACTTTGCCAGCCGCGTGTGCTGCCTGATCGCCGCTGCAGCGCGGCGATCCGCCGCGTGCAGCAGAGAAAGAGGGTCCCCCCAGCCGCCCGAGCCCAGCGTAGCCGGAACAAACAGTTCCGGCCAGCGCTAAGGGCTGGATCGGAGGCGGCTGACGTCAAGACGTCGGCTGACGTCCATGACGTCACTCCACTCGCGAAACACGGAGGGCCGCTCATTGCGGCCTTCCGTGTTATCTCTTGCCGCCGGAGGCGATCGGAAGATCGCCTCCGGAGCGCCCTCTAGTGGGCTTTCATGCAGCCAACTTTCAGTTGGCTGCATGAAATAGTTTTTTTTTTTATTTAAAAAAAACCCTCCCGCAGCCACCCTGGCGATTTAATCAGAACGCCAGGGTGGTTAAAAAGTAACGTTATCTGTGTAAAAACCAGAAGTCCTGCCAGGTCACAGAGCAGCTAGGCCTGGAAGTGGCTGTAGTGCATGGGTTTGTAATAGCCACAGAGAGCTGTTTAGTGTAAAATGCCACATTCTCTGTATGAGTAAAAGTGTAGACAATGCATTTCTTACTTCATATCTATGTTTACTCATGTATGTGCTTGCTGTTACCTCATGTCTACGGTGTCGCCAACCACCAAAACGGTTTATAGCTCCCTCCATCAGAGGCAGCCTTACAGTACAATAGGCCTGGGGCGAGTGTCATATGCAGGGCCTAGAGCCTTAAGTTTAGGCCATATACCGTACCACCACGCTCACGGGCTTCTCTGCCTCCAATGCAGTACGCCTTATTGTTTAAAAACAATGAAGTTTGTTAAAGGCCATTAAGCCAACCTATATAAGAACAATCACATTATGTAATGTAATCAAACGGCCATTGGTACTACCATTCGCTGTTTAAGAATAATTACAATACGTAATGTAATCCTATAGGTTGGTTTAATGGTCTTTAACAATCTTCATTGTTTTTAAACAATAAGGTGTACTGCCTTCAAGGCAGAGAAGCCTGTGAGTGGGGCAGTACGGCATATGGCCTAAACTAAACATACGAGGCCTTTCACCAACTGAATTAATGATTCAGAAACATTTTGTACGCAAAGCTAACTAGATAACACTTGTTTCTTCTGCCGACACAGCAGACTGCAAACTAAAGGCTACATTAGTTTCACCACACCCAGTACCACTGAATACAACACGTGACAGTCCTGGTGAGTCCAGCTTATGTCATACCCCTCCAGCCCCCTCCGGCTCCAGGCTCCACTCACCTACAAAAAAGCCCCGCTCAGGCTGAGGCTCCTCCTGGTCGGCAGTATTGCGCAGGCGCTGACCTGGCGGCACAGGAGTGCTCTGTGCATGGGATCACGATTGACATCATGCACAGAGCTCTCCCGGGTGCGTGATCGAGGACATGTGCTGTTGGGTCAGTGCCTGCACTGCACTGCTGACCAGGAAGAGCCTCAGCCTGAGAGGGGGCTTTTAGGTGAGCGGCAGGCATGAACTTACAGTACATGCGGCATGGGGCTCCCTTCAGGCGCATGTCCTGGGTGCGATTGCCTAACCTGTGGAAGTGCCTCTGCCTGCCTCTCCTCCCCCGGCCAGCAGCAATACATCACCTGTCCGCCGGCATGAATCCCCGGGTTCCTGCTGTCCCTTACTCCTGCTGGCCGCCTTCTCCATCTCTTCACTTCCTGTACAGGGCGGAAGTTCAAACAGTAGAGGGCGCTCTACTGTTTGAACGTCCCCTTCTCACAGGACAGGACAAGAAGAGGAGATGGAGAAGAAAGCAAGCCAGAGAAAGGGACAGCACGGACCCGGGGACACGCACCGGCAGACAGGTGATGTATTGCTGCGCTGGTCGCCGAATTGAACGCTGCTGATGACACGCTCCCGACCCGCCGGCGATCTAGCAAAATTTTCCAAATGGACAGATCCACTGAATCGATCAATTTTGGTTAGAAATCATTAGATCAGTCAACATTTGCGTTAACTATTTCACAACAGATTTCATCAGTGATTGAATCTGCTTTATATCGGCAGGAAATCGACATAGTGTATGGATACCTTTTTAAGGTCCGTACACACGCTGGACTGGAGGCAACGACGGGTCCGTCGTCACCTCCCGCTGGGTGGGCGTTCCAACGACAGTCCGGCGTGTGTACGCACTGTCGGCAGACTGATACGGCTGTTCCTGAGCAATCCGCCGGGCGGATCGCTCAGAAGCAGCCGTATCAGTCCGCCGACAGTGCGTACACACGCCGGACTGTCGTTGGAACGCTCACCCAGCGGAAGGTGACGACGGACCCGTCGTTGCCTCCAGTCCGGCGTGTGTACGGACCTTAACTTACTTTTTTATGTCTACATAAGCCACCATTCTGTCACTCTGGTTCAGTGCAGCTGTGACATAGATCAGCTCCCTGGTCTGTTTGCTTATCAGACAGCCTCATCTCCTGCTGTTGGTACATGGCAGGAAAAACTTAGCAGGGGGTAGAGCTGAGTGCAGTGTGCAGGCCATGCGGTTCTAAGAGATGTGAATGTACATTTATTAAACATTTCAGGCATTTAGTTTTTTAAAAGCCAGTCTTTTCTTAGCATTTATGATAGGTGGGAGTTGTCAGAGCTTGACCACCGCATGCTGTTTTCTCCTTGCTATGCCAGCAATAGTGATGTCTTTCTGTGATGGCTCATTTCTTGATAAAAGAGCCAGAGGAGAAGATGCTCTATTGGGAAGTGAATTATACCTGCACTATTCAGCTGCCCCTCTGATGGGTGCCACCAGTAAAGCAGGTCAATGAGATGCAAATCATAGATTTGATTGGTCTATTTTCAAGCTACATACATTTGCATGATCCTGCATCAACTCAGAATTATTTGCATCTCATTGACTATCCTTAGTAGCTAGTTTAGCAGTATAAGCTTGGTAAGAGAGAGTCGTGACAGGTTCCTGTGCTACATTTTAGCATTCAACTCCGGCACTGCTCCTCTAGTGTCGGCGTCTGCTGATGCCTCCATCAACAGAAGGCGGCAGTAGAGGAGAGCAGCGCCGGAGATGAGAGGTTGGCGATTGCCGAGGGAGCCATGGAAGCCATGGATTAGGTGAGACATGCTCCCAACACTGCTAATTATACACAGGCTAAGGGAGATACAGGATGAGTGGGATACACGGGGAACAGAACAGGTCATACTGGGGACATAATAATTGGGGCAGAACATCTATAAGACGCTCCTGGAACGCACCAGGTTTAGTATATTTCTCCATGGGGGCACAAGGGACAGAAGGGGACTTTCCTGGAACGTATGCCCACCAGGTTTAGTATATATTTTTTCTTCCCTGGTTCTTGTCCTCTAAACCTAGGTGCGTCTTATATTCCTGGGTGTCTGCTGTGCACATTCTGAGGACACAGCAATGATGGAAATAGAGTTTTGTCAGAATATGTAGCTTTATAGTTGACCATTATTTCTAATTTTATTTTCTCCTATTCCTCAACAGGGAGAGTATAAGAAGGCCTTGCATGCTTTACAGAAGATCGAGAGAAAACACCACTCGCTCTGCTGCAACCTGTCAGTAAGTAACAGTCTTCTATACCGAGATACGTGAGGTTGGGATACAGCCACAAAAAAGTTACAATTGACACGCGCATGTAGATTTTACTGGTTGTTATTCAAACTGTGTAACAAAAAGATGTATTACTTGCGTTCTACTCCCGCTGCCTATACACATAAACTATAACGTGAGTTATGCAAATTGTGTATCATCCGTTGAATAGCGTGCGTAACTCGTGTTATACACACATTACTATTCTTTAGTACTTCTATATCACCGACCTCTTCTGCAGTGCTGCACAGAGTATATTGTCTTGTATAAGCACTGGTTTATGTAGTTTGCAGTATGGTGCCCATACACGGCACAATAAAAACATTTGATTTTCCTGTTTATTCAACTGGTAAAATATCTGTGTGTTCTGTGCGCACGTAAGTTTTAAACATTTTTAGTGAATGCAACCACTTGTGAAGTTCTATGCTTTGCTACAGGAGGACTAGATAGAAGTTGTCTCCACCACTTTGGTTTGTGAACCTGCCCTAATAGAGAAAGGTGATAATTTTTGTTCTTTTGCCCCTCTTGGCTTTAGGCTACTTTCCCACCAAGACGTTGCGTTTTAGGGGACGTTAAGGTCACATAACGTGCCCCTAACGCAACGCATGGTGGTGTTGAAGTTGGACGTCAGATTGAGCCGCATTATGCAGCTCTCAAAGCAGCCGCTCCAGGTTAGTGATAGGAAGTCCGGATCTTTTTAAGGATTCGGATCATTTGAATCGGATCATTGAAAAGATCCGGATCTTTGAACCGAATCATTTGAATCATTTTACTAGGGAAGCAGACTGGGGGTGAAATGACTAGCAGCACAGGCCTTTCCCTGCACTGTACATTCTGTATGTTCCTGTTTCTTCCAGACAGACATCCACTGTGAACCGAATCTTTCATTGTGATGATCCGGATGATTCGTCTCACAAAAAAAATCCGGATCAAAAGAACGATTCGTTCATGATCCGGACAACACTACAGTCCCACCAGGAGTCACCACAGTGCAGTGAATATTAATTAGCCATGTGGCTGGCCGCTGAGAAGGAGGGGAGACCTCCTCCTCCAATATTACTGAGCAGGTGCAAACAGTCTAACGTGGCTTAGCCCAGTATTACGTACAGCATGCAGCACTTTGTTGAAACGTGCTGCGTTACTATGTAATGCAACGTGTGCACTGTGAACAGCACATTGATTTTACAGTGCTGTGAGTTAGGCTGCGTTACTAGCTGCTGTAACGTGGGACTTTAACGTCCCACTGTGAAACCAGCCTTAATGGGAAACCAATTCGACCAATGAGATAAACGTGCATACAGTCCCTGATGGTAAAGTCTTAAAGTGATACTGAAGCGAAATAAATAACCTTATGATATAATGCATTGTATGTGTAGTATGGATAATTATAGAACATTAGTAGCAAAGAAAAGTCTTGTATTTTTATTTTTAGTTGTATAGCTTTTTCTTTTGCATCATTCTCTTATATTTGCAGTGGACAAACTACACTCTGTTTTTTAAATGATGAAACAGAGCAGAGATAACCTTTTGAACTTCCCTGCATTAAAACCTTCAAGATTAAACAGTGAGAGACAGGTTGCGATAGGTGCTTCAGGAAACTGCACTGTAGCTGACCAAGCTTGGTAGAGAGCTCAGAGAAGCTCTTTTGCATAGATAACTGAAGTCTCTGAAATCTTCCTGTACTGGAAACAATATGAAACTCATCTGTGCTACGTATATATTCTATTTCTTAGCTGTACTGCACATACAAGTCATTATCTCATAAGTTAATTTTCACTTCAGATTCCCTTTTAGGCTCATATACACACTAGATAAGTCGGCTGAGGAAGGTGATAATGACCGCATCTGCCGATAATCTTATGTGTGTACATCGGCCGCTGACTGACCGCCTAGGGTTCTGCAAGGTGGATCAACTCAGCTGATGAAGCGGCACAAATGTCACCTCACATGGTGCGAGCGAAGTGCTGCTCTGTCGGCTTTTTTAACACCCCTCCCCCTCCCCATATATTGCAACAGAACATGTTGTTGGCCTGCAGACCAACTGTGTCCAATCTCAGGCCAGCGATGTTGCCCGAGGGATCAGATCCCGATCTCCGTCGTGTCACATCTATCTAGCATGTGTATGGGCTTTTAGGGACACACATTTTAGCTACCTGAATATGCATACATGTGTACAAGGGTCATAAATACTGGGTTTTATTTTCACGTTAAAGTGCCTGAAGACAATAGTGATTCTCGCTGCTTACTTTGTGCCTTTGTACTCCAGGTTCTGATAGCTTCTGGTATGGAGTATCCGGAGAAGGTGCTGCAGATACTGGAGGCTGCCATTAGTCCACAAAAATATGAGTTCTTGAAGAAGCTGGAATTGTCTCAAGAAGTGGTGAGTCTAGAGCATACATGTCAAACCCTGGAAGCTATATTGGAGGTGAACCACTAGAACTCCAGGGAAGTCATATGGGGGAGGTAGGGGAGAAAGCACTAAACACTAGGAAACTGTATAGGGGAGGGTGGGAGCCACTAGACACCAGTGATATAGGGGAGGGAGGACCACTAGACACTGTGGAACTGTATAGGGGTTGGAGGGGAGCCATTAGACACCAGGGAACTTTATAAGGGAGGAAAGGTGGCCAGTAGACATTGAGGTTGGCCTGCGACTAGGTCCCAGTGTTCAATGTCCGGCCCTCTTTGTATTCAGTTTGACACCCTTGCTCTAGAGTATCCATTTTACTGTAAATTTAGTATACAGGTTGGGACATTTATATGGATACACCTTATCTATGGATACACCCCATATACCACATTATACCATGAATTTTTTTGTCCCAACGGTCTTGGAGGGATCTATCCAATGTGGTTTAGTGTCAGACCAATAGCGGTGGTTTTGTTTGTTAAAGTGGAATATAACCCAGTATTTCTTCTTTGCTCTAAATGATTATTTACAGCATATAATATACTAACACAATATTTTGTTTTTTTAGTAAAACAGCATTTAAAGGGAAGGTTCAGGGAGGGTGGAGAAAAAATAAAAATCAATTTCCACTTACCTGGGGCTTCCTCCAGCCCGTGGCAGGCAGGAAGTGCCCTCGCCGCCGCTCCGCAAGCTCCCGGTGGCCGACCCGACCTGGCCAGGCCGGCTGCCAGGTCGGGCTCTTCTGCGCTCCAAGTCCTGGCACTTCTGCGTCCCACGCCGGCGCGCTGACGTCATCGGACGTCCGCCGGGCTGTACTGCGCAGGCGCAGAACTACTGCGCATGCGCAGTACAGCCCGGAGGACGTCCGATGACGTCAGCGCGCCGGCGTGGGACGCAGAAGTGCCAGGACTTGGAGCGCAGAAGAGCCCGACCTGGCAGCCGGCCTGGCCAGGTCGGGTCGGCCACCGGAGACCACCGGGAGCCTGCGGAGCGGCGGCGAGGGCACCTCCTGCCTGCCACGGGCTGGAGGAAGCCCCAGGTAAGTGGAAATTGATTTTTATTTTTTCTCCACCCTCCCTGAACCTTCCCTTTAAAGGGTTACATCACAGGACTGACTTTTTCTCCTGCAGGGGCTGCCGCATCTGAAGTGGTGATTAGCTTATCTTCTGTATACATTCTTTACTTGATACAATTAAGTAAACATTCTCTGGCTGTGCAGAAACTTATGCTAATGAGTCCTGGAGTGAAACACAGGTCAGAAATCACTGATGGCTGCATTTAAAACAGAATTATAACAGTTATGAATAAAATGCTCCAGCAGCTTTCAAAGTAAATAAACTTACCTTTGGGAAGTTATAATTTATACATGAATTATAATACTTGTGCACAAAAGCAAATATGATAATTGTATGGGTTATAAAAAGTAGGAAAACACATTTTTGTTGCATATTTTGTCAGAGTTTTAAACCGCTTTAACTTCACCATTCACATAAAATGGTGTATCCATATAAATGGCCATATTAAGGTGTATCCATATAAATGGCCCACCCTGTACATACAGAGCGTGCCCGTCATGCTGGAAGTTTTAGACGTTTTGGGTACGAACGCTTTTATAACCAGTACCACCACTCTGAGCATTGCTACAGTAGATGAAGTAAGCCCTCAATAGTGCATTACATCTCTACAATAAATATTCTGTCAGGATTAACTGCATAGTCACTGTTGTCATTTACGGAGTTCACTTCCTGTTAACTTGATTTGGACAACTTGCATCTATTTCTGGTTAATTGGTCTTTTGTCTTTGCAAAGTAAAGATCTGGGTGACGCAGGGTGCAGGGCTTGTCGGGCCTGTGTAAGTTAGGTTAAAGTGACCGTGAAGCAAAAAAAAAAAAGTTTATAATACAGTATTATGGAAGGTCTCACTTATCGAGAAAGGTTAGATAAACTGGGTTTATTTAGTCTAGAGAAAAGACGCCTTAGAGGGGATCTAATTAACATGTATAAATACATCAGAGGGCAATATAATACCTTGGCGGATGAGCTTTTTGTCCCTAGGCCTTCTCAAAGGACTAGAGGACATGATCTGCGCATGGAGGAAAAATGTTTTAGCCATTTATTTAGGAAAGGGTTCTTTACAGTAAGAGTGATTAAGATGTGGAATGCATTGCCACAGGAAGTCGTTATGGCAAACTCTATACCTGCATTTAAAGGGGGCTTAGATGCTTTCCTTGCGTTGAAAGACATCCATGGCTACAATTACTAGGTAATGCCTAATGATGTTGATCCAGGGAATTTATCTGATTGCCATCTGGAGTCGGGAAGGAATTTTTCCCTTTAGGGGCTAATTGGACCATGCCTTGTAAGGGTTTTTTCGCCTTCCTCTGGATCAACAGGGATATGTGAGGGAGCAGGCTGGTGTTGTACTTTATACTGGTTGAACTCGATGGACGTATGTCTTTTTTCAGCCGGAGTAACTATGTAACTATATGTGTAGTACTGATAAGTAATAGAACATGAGTAGCAAAGAAATGAGTCTGATATTTTTATTTTCAGTTGTATAGGTTTTTTTTAATTTTTTAATAACCCTACATCATTTTGTCATATTTGCAATTACGAGCCACACACTGTATTTTAATCTATGAACTATGAAACAGAGCAGAGCTAATGACCCTTTGAACCCCCCTGCAGTAAAACCTTATCTGAAGCTGTGTCTCACTTTGTCCTTGATGTATAAGTGCTTCAGAAAATAGCACTGTAGCTGACCCAAGTTGGGTCGGAGAGCTCAGAGAAGCTCTTTTGCATAGATAAGTGAAGTTTCTTAAAGAGAATCTGTACTGTCCGATTTGTACAATAAAAAACATACCAATCGAGTCACTGTGATCTCCTGGATCCCTCTTTGCCATTTCCGCCGCTCCCCGCCACGATCCTGGCTTTTAATCGCCAGTTTTAGGCAGTGTTTACAAACAAAACACATGGCCGCTAACCAGGAAGTGGTGTGTATATGTGTGTGTATGTGTGTGTATATATGTATGTATGTGTATATATATATGTGTATATATATATATATATATATATATATATATATATATATATATATATATATATATATA